>NC_137826.1:21753377-22293377 GCF_963921795.1 Nannobrachium achirus | reverse complement strand
TCTGTTGATTTCTGAATTGATATTCCAAAATCGCCCTCACCCCTGACTGACACTGCAATAGTGAAACAGGTGTCAAAGTCATTCTTTTTAGCACATTTAGACAAACGCAAACAAAGCAGATTCTGTTCATCACTCTGTCCTCCCCTCTTCTCCCTCCCTCACCGGTGCATCTACTGCATTGTTTTTTTTTAAATTATTTATGGGTCCCTTTATTCTTGGTTTCCTACATTTTTTGTGATTATTATATAAAAAAAATCTAATCTAAAAACATTCCCCGAAAAGCTAAGATTTTTGTGAATAAAAAAAATGTAATGAAGTAATTTCATTAATAAATAAATGAAAACTCAAAGAAACTCCATGAATTATAACAAATGTTTAAGAAGTAGTGAAAATAGCCCACAACACAGAACGAAGTGACGAGTTGTGAGCTTGTAGATCTGCTGTTTTCACTAGTTTGGGTCCCAGGTAAACGTATAATTTCTACTGTACTGTATCCTCTGTGTTGATAGGTTGTCTGTATCTGACCTACATTTTATTCTACACAAATATTCCCTCCAAAGAGATAATTTCATTGCACTATACGCATGTGGAAATTCGTTTTTAATTAAATTAAATTAGTTTTGATCTGAATTAAACAGTTCATCAGTTTATTTAAGTTTAGTTAGTGGACCTATAAAGGGTCACACTCAGAATTTTACTCTACTGTCGGTAGTGCTTTCGAGGCCGGACATGACCGGACGCTGTGTGGCCAATATATTTCCCACATGCACGCGCACGGACGGCACGGAACAGTTGCTGTGCATGCTAGAACGCGTCGCCATAGATTCGAGAAACAACGCGCCTTATAGCCTATCTAATGAAATGGCTGTTGCATAACAAGTTTACCAGGTTTACCAGTGAATGGTCTGCAGCGCACCCCCCCCTAGATTCACAAGCCCAAGTACCCTATTCATATGGATACTTTAACACCCACTGTGTAGGTTTCCAGCGGTGACTGCGTGTATGTGTGTGTCCTCATACATGGCTCCATTATGTGGTAGGTAGGCTACTGTTTGAGATTCGTTCAAAGCAAACTTTGTTTCTCTATACTAGCAGCGCTGTATTTTCTAATTGAATTAAATTAAACTAGAAAATAAAATCTTAAAGCTATACTGTGTAAGTTGCTCAACTAGTGGTCAGTAGCTCTATAGCAAACCTCGGTCGCGTCCGCGTCTTTTGGCCGTTTTTCGCCGCGGACACCCCCGCGTCTGCCTCCACCTCGCCGAGATCTATCTTTAGAGGGGTCCCTGGTTTCTGTGCGTTCAGGCATTCCGGAGAAAAAGACTCCTTCACCCATGCTTCACCTTTCACCCGAGTATAGAGACACGGGAGACTACAAATATGGCCGCCCTAGCGACCCCACTTCAAGATGCGCTGTGATTGGCCGGCAGTGTATAACCCTCGCTGTGATTGGCCGGTAGTGTATGATGACGTCATTTTGCCGGGAAATCCCGCCCCTGTCACTGCTAGAAGAAAATATATAAAGAGAAGGCTTCAGAAGCTGAAAATAACGGAGTGGGTGTTCTAAAACTTTAGCAATTTAACAGTTAGGACAATTTTAAGATTTGTTTTATAAAAAAAGTTACATGGTATAACTTTAAGTAACAGTAACAGTAAAGTAACGTGACGTCAATAAATGACCGTCCGCCCTGAAAAGAAAATCCCAAAGCACCACTGTCTACTGTATATCTGTTATATTTGTAATACTACACAGAACCTGGCTGTGCACATCACTGACAGGATAGATTCAAACTATTACATTAAATTGTAATCGAATAGACCGTCTCTCTCACTGAGATTATTTGCGGAATCAATCAACCAACCGCATGTTTTGACGAAATTCCCCTTTAAAAGCAGACCCTATTCACTCACTCGGAGGCCCCCCGCTTGCCACCCCCACACCCATGCACTTTGCTTCAAAGCAACACAAAAAAAAAAAAGAAAGGAAGAGAAAAAAAGCAGATAGATCTAAACAACATAAGCTAATGGCTGTTTAAAGCCATTACGTCTCAAAAGATAAACTCTCGCGCTCGTGAAAGGGCAGCTGCGCTGTCGCGGGCATCTCTCTCCGTGACGATGTGCAGGTACACTGCGTGGTTCAGCCTGTATCTTTACCCCCTCACTCTTAGGGGGTGGACAGCAACGTACATGTATTTGAGTACTGTACTTAAGTAAAATATATATATCGTCCTTGTCGGGTGAAAACCTTGTATGTCCAAAACCGTTCGGTTTGCATTTATCATTTTAAAAATGATTTAAACTAGTGAAAACATCCGATCTACAAGCACACAACGCCTCGCACCGCGAGGCGTTGTGTGCAGCTATTTTCACAATTGTTTTAATTGATATGAATGGAAAAATGTCTAAATTCCAATACAGCAATTGCACTTTTGAATACTTGAGTATTTCAACTCTGGTATAAAATTTTACAGAGCAACTTTCACTTGTAGCTGAGCATTATTAGACCCAGAGTATACAGTATATATACTTTGTACTTAAGTAATGGGGTGGAGTATCTTTCCCGTCTCTCGTATAGGTCATTATAATACATTATACAGCACCACAGATCACTTCCAACCCAGAGTCAAAACCAACAAAGGGTCAAACTCGTTTTTCTGCTATACCACCAAAATGGAAAGCCTTACCGAAGGCCATAAAGGAGTGTGGATCACTAGCATCTTTTAAAATTGCCCTGAAAAACCACTTACAGGCAGCAGCCGTTCGCAACTGGTAAAAAAATGAACCTAGCCCAACCCTAACCTCCCCTGCCCCTTCTTTGTATATACTGTTTGTTTAGACTTACTGTTTTCTTTTTTGTTTTTCTTTACATATCTACTGCATAGTACTGTGTTCTATTTGTCTGTCATTCAATGTTATATGAGATACTTCAATGGTTTCCAGTGGAAATAAGCTTAGTCTTTTCATGGATCTCCTTTTAGTAGACCTTGTACCAGTGAACTGTACCGTCATGAAACTGTACCTTTTCCTATGCAAACTTCTAATAAAGTCTTCAATCAATCAATCAATTAGGCCTACACACACACACACACACACACACACACACACACACACAGACACACACACACACACACACACACACACACACACACACAGGTTTGCAATTGCTACTTTGTGGGGATATTACACATAGTCTACTATCTTTGTGGGGACATTCCATTCATTTTAACCCTAACCCCTAACCCTAACCTTAACCCTTAACCTAACCCCTAAAGACCTTGTGGGGACCTATTAATAAGTACCCACAAGGTATTGTGCAAGGATTGTACTATCTTTGTGGGGACATGAGGTCCCCACAAAGATAGCTTTGCAAGCCCACACACACACACACACACACACACACACACACACACACACACACACACACACACACACACACACACACACACACACACACACACAGCCAGGGGCGTCACACCAAGTTCTGGGCCCTGGGTACAAGGATTCACTGCGGACCCCCCATGAATGTTAACTATTGAAAAATAGCTGAAAATAGCTCACAGTGCGGCACTCGCAAGGTTGTAGATCTGCTATTTTCGAAAAATCAAACCTCGGTTCGAAGTGGAGCGGTGAATCTGAGCAGCTATGTGTGTGTGTGTGTGTGTGTGTGTGTGTTGCGTGCGTGTGTGAGTGAGTGGTGAGTGTGCCTGGCCTGCACAAAACAGCGCCCCTCCTTTAACTAGTGTGTTGTGTGTGGCCACTCAAGGTATTGCCAGGCTACGGACACGGCCACCCAGCCACCCAGCCAGCCACCCACCCACCCACCCACATACCCACGGACATACCTGTCTATTGGGAGCGCTTTCACCGCTCCAAAAACGTGAAAATGTGCGCAAGAAACCTGTGTTTCTATGTCAGTGGTGCTCAAACTTTTTCATGTCAAGGACCCCCAAAATGATATGTATTTGGCCACGGATCCCCATCTCAAAATATTTAGTTCCAGGGACCCCCCCAGAAGCAAAATTTTAGTTATAAACGTTTGCTTAAAAAAATACATATATTCAAAGATTTGCACACATTTTCACGACTTTTAAAAAATAGCTTAAGTTACTAGGGCCCCTCCACCTTGGACCCTAGTAACTCAGTCCCACTTCCACCCCCCCCCCCCCCCCCCCTGTGACGCCCCTGCACACAGCACAACTATCTCTCTCCTTGGATCTGTTGAGCTGCAGCTGTAGGAGGGAACCATGGGATTAGGAGGCTGTCAAGAGATGGTGTGTGTGTGTGTGTGTGTGTGTGTGTGTGTGTGTGTGTGTGTGTGTGTGTGTGTGTGTGTGCGTGTGCGTGCGCGTGCGCGTGCGTGCGTGTGTGTGTGTGCGTGTGCGTGTGCATGCATGTGTACTTGTGTGTTGGGGGGGGGGGGGAGGTATAGGGGGGTGTCCTGCGAAGCGTTTATGAGCCAAACACACAAAGGGCCCGTGTTGAGACTTACAGAAGGGTTGGCTGCATTTTCTTTTGCTAACCCTCTGTCGGCGTCCCGCTCCTCCCACTCTGATCCTGGCTGCTGTTGCCTGACTGCCGGCCTGCCTGCCGGGCGGCCCCCTCCACCCACCTCCTCCGTAGACCCCCAACCCACACTACACCCCCCCAATCCAAGGACAGGCCCGTGGCTGTTGAAAAACAGCAGATGCTTCCTAATAGGCCTGTGGCAGAGGAAGAAGTACTCTGTTACTTTTTTTTTACGTACAGTAAGTGGCGATACCGCAATATAGTAGTGCAGTGGTTCTCAAACTTTTACATTTCAAGGTCTTCCCTTAACTCTGACAGTATGCAAATGG
The DNA here is from genome assembly GCF_963921795.1 of Nannobrachium achirus. Taxonomy (NCBI): domain Eukaryota; kingdom Metazoa; phylum Chordata; class Actinopteri; order Myctophiformes; family Myctophidae; genus Nannobrachium; species Nannobrachium achirus. The sequence goes on along the minus strand of NC_137826.1, from coordinate 22,288,542 downwards.
AACCAAATGGACCCATTTGTACACTGTCAGAGTTACAGACTTGTAAGGGGTCAATTTAGACCCCCAGAAAGGAACCTAGAGAGTCCCTGAAAATCCACTTTTAGAACCATTGTAATAGTGTAGTAAAAAGTATTATTTTTTTGCTTATGCTTATGTACAGTATTTAAAACCTTTGCTTAATTACAGTACTTGAGCAGATGTACTTTCCATCACTACAAATAGCCGGGATAATAATAAAAAAAAAGAATAAGAAACACATCATAGAGGGGGGTGTGCTTGGATGCACACTTTATGTGTGTCCACCTCCGTGAGTGATAAATGGAGTTCATTTTAGACTTTGTTTTATTCCAGATGTAGACTGGAAACAGGCCCGTGATCTCAACCTACATTTCCATCACATGACTACACTGTCAAACCCTGAGCGTTCATTTAACTGTGAGAGGGTACAAATGGCACCGTCGTGGACCCGTCCATCCATGCGGTTCCATTGTGCACAATGCACTCTCAGAGGTGAACTGCCAATCAGGATTTTACTATGTAGATGCAGTTCACACACTCCCACTTCAACCATACAGAAAACAAATTACATGTAGTGTATTCTTTCAAATTGTTTTTAAAAAACAATACATTTTCAGTGGCCAAATATATTTTTTAAATCTATATTTTATGGCAATTTCTTTATAGTATATTTGAGCGTTTGGTATATGTTAATGTATTATAATTTGTGTTAATTAATTATGTGTAATCTGCCCCCTCGAGTGTGTGTGTGTTTGTGCATGAGTGTGCGTGCGCATACTGCATCTGTGCTGCATGTACACAGTGTACACATCTGGCTTTTCCGATCTTAGATTTTTCTTTTTTTTTCTTTTTGTGGAACGACAGCTGAACGAAGAGATGCAAATGCAACGCTCCGCAGTGCTACGCGTCGTGTGCTTGTAGATCAGCTATTTTTGAATAGCTCAAGCACAAAATAGAGCTTTTTATTGGTTACGGCATGTTTTGTTAACAATCTAAATCTGCAAAGTAACTAAAGCTCTCAAATGATTGCAGAAAGTAAAACATGCAATATTTGCCTCAGAGATGTAGTGGAGTAGAAATATAAAGTACTGAAAAATGGTCGTAATGTACTTAGTTACTTTCCAGCACTGGGTGGGTGGTACGGCATGAAGTAAGTGAGTATACGCACTATACGGGTACCAGGCTGGAAGAGGAGGAGTTAGGGAGGGACCTTTGATGAAGAGCTCATCCACAGTGGTGGTGCTCAAAGTGGACGCCAGGGACTCTGTGGGTTCCTTTAGGGCAGGGGTCTTCAACGTTTTCAGGCCAAGGACCCCTTAGTTGAGAGAGAGATGAAGCAGGGACCCCCACAACCTTTTCATAGATTCGTAGTTTCATCGTTTAACAGCATAATCATCAGTGTATGTTGGATTCATGTCAATTTGTGTTTTCAGATATTTAACCACTTGAACCGTCAGTACTTAATAAACTCTGTTTCACTCTTAGTCTGCTCTTTTTCCCCTCTACACCAGCGCAAGGCGTTGTGAGCTTGTAGATCTGCTATTTTTTGCTAAAGTTCAGAATATGGATTGTAGGGTTCAAGTGGTTAATATAAAAAAGGAGAAAAAAGTTTCAATCACACAAAGATTTAGAGGACCCCCTGTAGTAACTCTGAGTAACTAGGGGTCCTGGACCCCCTGTTGAAGACCCCTAGGCCTGCTTTAGGGGGTCTAAATTGACCCATACAAGTCTGTAACTCTGACAGTGTACAAATGGAACCAAATTTGGTTCCATTTCACTGTCAGAGTGTCAGAGATAAGGGGAGGTCTTAGAAATTAAAGGTTTGAGAAACACTGCTCCACAGTATCTCTACATGTCTCAATTTTGACTCCCCCCAGCCGGATAGTTAACACTTTGTTACTCAGCAGCCCGCGTCGTGCACGCATGCAATCATGCGTGTCCGGGGATTGTAATCGCTCCTAGCAGATGGGAGGATTATCTTGAAACTCGACTTTGCCCCCGAAGAGATAATTAACTCTCCAGTCGAAAAGTTCACAGTTCAAGGTCAAAATCAAGATCAAGGTCACAAAAATACATATAATGGGATACATATCTCAGGAATGAAGGAACGTGGAAAAAAAAAGAGATGTTGGTGCCGGTAGAGCTTGAAACGCCACCGTTTCATTTGAAATGCAAACATCTTTGCATGTGTTTTCTTCCTTGTTTTTCCTTTTTTGGGGGATTAGGGGAGGGTTAAGCCCTAGTTAAGATGTTGTCCTGTGGCAAAAATAGCAGATCTACAAGTTCAGAACACATCTGTGTCGTCTATTTTTACTTTATTTAAGCAGGATCAAAAGGGGAGAGAATATTCCCATTTTGATTCCGGCTGGTCACCGGAATAAAACCAGGGATATTTTGTTGTTAACTTGACACACAATCCAGTCACGTATACTGGCACACCCCTTCCTCTTTGGCTGTACAAAAGTACATGCTGTGTAATGGATCGGGTATGACTGTGATTGCATTGGTATTCATCATACAGTGCACAACCTTTTTTTGTGATGTGATTGCACCATACTTTATTAGATTATATTGTATATGGACTACAAGGATATGTAATTCCTGTCATCTTAGAATAATTCATGCCCAATACTGAATTCATTCAATATTGAATGAAAACCTTACCTGTTTTGCAAGACTTTTCTTTACATTCATTAGTCCCCCCAGGAATCCGCGATTCCGCGATCACGGAAATTTTCGCGGAAATCGAAGCCCTCCGCGGATATCAGAGCCTCCCGCGGATATCATAGCAGTCCGCAGAATAGCACAAACGAGGTGCAGAATATTACATTTTACATGTAGTTTTCTTCCCGGCCGCTAGATGTCGCGGTGATATAGACGGACAAGACTCACAGCCTAGCCGGTCCTCGTTGCCGGATACGGAAACGGAAATGGCTTTGTTTGCCGTGGCATGTATTCATGTGCTGTGTCTCGTGTGTGGTGACGATACCAGAGCGGATGGTGCTGATTTTTTATGGAACTAGGCACATCGTCTGACTGTTTGACTCACAGTGAGAAAGACGCACATGGAGTAATGGAGCGATTTCTCCGACCTCCGGCTACGATGCCGGGTCCAAGCCCTCAGAGTGAGCAGGGATATGTTATCCTGAAAGAGCTAAATCATACACAGAATTACAGGAGGAGAATAAAGTTCTTGATTACCGCCGCAACTCAACAATCAAAGACCACTTGGCTGCTTTCATCAGAAGAAAAAACAAGCAACGCCCGCAGACACAGTCTTAAAAATACAAAAAGCCATCACAACAACCACAATCGCCAGCAAAACCGTGGCTGCAGAGGAACGAGAGAAGGTATGCTATCGTTTTAGTAATGTATTCTTGACTTGTGCTCCAGTGGTTTTCAACCGGTGGTCCTTAAGAGTTGGTAACCAAATGAACGCTATATATTTAACTCTGAGAGGGTAAAATGAAACCCATAAGCGTCCATTTGGTTTAATTACGGGTCCATTTGTTTTCATTTTACGCTCTCAAGAGTTAAATTGTTGTTAAACATCTGCATTCATTAATTTACAATAGCCTAAGTACACAATTAGAGAATGTATAAGAGTTGTTTTATCAACGTGTTGCCTGTTTATCTCTTCTATCTATGGCACCAACATCAAAACAATACAGCATAGAATTGTGAACAAAATGTTATCCAAACAATAACAAAATATTCTATGTTTTGGGTCTGAGTGAGAAGCTAAATGTCATTAAATAATGAATAAATATTGGACCTTGATATGAAAAAAGTATGAATTAGTCAAGGTAGATAAATAAATCATTTTAGTTTAGCTCCAATGTATAATCATTTAATTGTACTATTTGAAAAAAGTATCTATCAAAATGTGTACAATCAATGTATTGTGTTTTGTATTCTGTTTTGGTAGGCTTGTACATCAACAAACACACCACTGTCCAGGTCTGATGAGAAGTTTCTTGCAAAACAGAGTAGTGAATGGGGGAGGGAGCCATCCCTGGCCATACACAACTGCAAGAGAGGTAAGAGTGGTTCCCTTTCTTGATGTACCTTGCTCTTTACTGTACTCTGTTCTTGTTTTTATTTTATTTTTTCTCTGTAACTTTGTAAATAACCTTACACTGCTGCAACTGAATTTCCCCCTTGGGATAATAAAGGTCTCTCTCTCTCTCTCTCTCTCTCTCTCTCTCTGATTCAGAAGGATGCTGCATGCTCAACATAATGGTGTCTCCGCTCATCAAGGATGAATCTGGTGAAATCTGCAGCTACCTGGTTGACACTGTTTTCTTAGACAAATGCAATCATTCAACAGTGACAAATGCGGCAGTCAATGCTCTAAATGACTTTGGAGTGAAACAAGAGGATGTGATTTCTGTCTGCCCTCAAATCCCTGTTTCCCAATTCCATCCACGTGACATGCCTGGCACATATAAATAAATCTTCCCAAGAGGGACAAAGAGAATATTGATGTTGATTATTTGATAACCACAATGTTTCACAGTGTTTTGGTATTGCAATTCATTTCATAAGTTCATTTCTACTTCATTATTACATAATAAATTATGTTTGCTTCATAACTGGTAATTTTACGTAGTTTTTTAATGCCCGCGGAATATTAACTTTCAAGCCGCGGAATCAAGAATTGCTCTCCGCAGAATCAGGATTGTTCACCGCGGAATCAGAACTTTTTCTCCGCGGATTCCTGGGGGGACTAATTCATATCCAAATGTAAGACTTTCAATGTATCTTATCCCAACATATGCAAATTCAAGACCTTTTTTGGGATAAAAAAAAGGTCCAACACTTTTGCCACAAACAAGATGTCTTGACATCGTCAAGCTATGCCATCGTGAGGACGAACCCTGCACTGATTTAGGTAACCCCATGGCCATTCCTCTAGACTAGTCCAGCACCACACTTAGGGGCCTTTCACATGGGAAGTGACTGATGCACCTAGTAATTCATTTTCAATGGTAGGCGAGAGTTTCGGAAAGGGGGGCAAATATGTGACAGGCGTAGCAGCACACCCGCCCGCGTGAACGTTTAGGAACGTGACGCGTAGAAACGCGTCTATTCACACGAGGAGTGCAGTGGATCACCGTGGATCCAAGCAACTACGCAGGGTGTTGTGGAAAACAAAGAAACCGCCCAGGTGCTCAATGGAGTATAAATAAACGTTTCAATCGTAGACTGATGGTGCCACTAGGATCAACCGGAACAATGACTGAAATAAGAAGAAAACCATCTGAGCACTCAAAGAAATGAACGGAGGAGGAGGGGACGTAAAATCAAAGTAATTTAATGTCTATTTCAAAGGTTAAAAAGCCATCGTGGTTCGACCGCACTGTTCTTCATCAGGGCCAGGCCCTATGAAGGGTGTTTTATCCTTTGTAATAGGTATTAAAGTACTTTGATTTTACGTGCTCTCCTCCATTCCTTTTTTTTTTTTTAGTGCTCCGATATTTCCTTCTCTTTTCGATGTGCTCCCTGCGTGTGAAAAGCCCTTTAGGCCTAAGCTTTCCACTTTGCACATCGTAACTGTCGGGCAGAAACCTTGCATCTCCAGGTTTCAAATGTGTAATAGTCCAGTAATTTTTGGCCAAAATTAGGCTAAACCTAAAACAAATTGCAATAGTAGCAAACTCAACTGATTTTGTATCCTCAATATGTCCTTAGTGAGGGAAAAAAAGTCCCAAGGAATCCCATCAGGGGAAAGTTTTGAAAACGACCTACCTACCTTCACTTACTATACACTACACTATAAAGGAAAAAATGACTCCCAAAAAATCGGCTTTAAGTGGGATGTGAGGGGTCAAAATAGGGGTTTTTAATTATTCTGAATCCATTGCAAGCATTTGTTTTGCACGAAAAACATTCCTTGGACAAGAAATGGCCCCTCAAAACGATGGGGTCCTTTAGGGTCCGTTTTTAGCCCAAGGATGTTTTTCATGCAAAACAAATGCTTGCAATGGATTCAGAATAATTAAAAACCCCTAGTTTGACCCCTCACATCCCACTTAAAGGAGATTTTTGGGGAGTATTTTTTTCCTTTATAGTGTAGTGTATAGTAAGTGAAGGTAGGTAGGTCGTTTTCAAAACTTTCCCCTGATGGGATTCCTTGGGACTTTTTTTCCCTCACTAAGGACATATTGAGGATACAAAATCAGTTGAGTTTGCTACTATTGCAATTTGTTTTAGGTTTTTTCATATAACGACTGGACTATAAGTTTTTTCCTAAAGTAAAGCCCCGCTGTCGCACAAGACTAGCAAGCACACAACGCCTAGCACCGCGAGGCTTTGTGTGCTTATGGATCGGCTATTTTCACTAGTTTAAATCATTTTTAAAAGTACAAAACGAGGGGCACGGTGGCGCAGTGGTTAGCGCTTCGCCTCACAGCTAGAAGGTCCTGGGTTCGATTGCCGCCGGGAGACGCTGTGGGCACTAGGGGCGTGTTCCTCCCTCCGCGTCATCAGCACCCACACCCTAGGTGGGGTTGGCGATAGGGCCTTTCTCTGTGGAGTTTGCATGTTCTCACCGTGTCTCCTAGGGTAGATACCCTCACAAAAACATGCAGTAAACCTGCTCTCAATAATGCCTCCCCCTGGCCAGCCGGGGCGCCTGATGGAGGGGAAAGGAACTGGTTGGAATAACGTGTTCCCTCCATGTCCAAACCAGGGAAATCTCCACTGTCAGGTGAAAAGAAGCAACTTGGACTACTCATGCATAGAAGGAAGCATGAGGTCAGTCCGTTGTCTCCCCAGGCGCGGCTGAGGGAGGGCAGAGCCCAGGATTACATAGGCAATTGGCACTGGGTGAAAAATGGGTTACAAAATCGTGGGATAAAAATTATTAAAAAAAAAGTACAAAACGAACAGTTTTTGGACATACAAGGTTTCCACCCGACAACGACCACATGTTATCTTACCATCTAAGGGGAGCATTGCCATGAAACTTGCTGAGCAGTGTTGTTTTTGACGGCAAATTTTGATTTAGTTTTAGTCATAGTCTTTTGAATAAAATGTCATTGAGTTTTTGTCATAATTTAGTCACCTGAAAAGTATTAGTTTTAGTCTAATTTTAGTCGACTAAATATCATAAGATTTTAGGCGACTAAATCTACAGATGATTTAGTCGACTAAAATGTATTTTGGCAGGCCTTGATGGCATCATAATGACTGATTTTACACTTGGTTGTGTGCTGAAAATAGCCGATCTACAAGCTCACAACGCGTCGCAGAACACCTGAGAGCAACCAAACATAAAATGACTTTCTTCTCCACTAGTCCCTCCCTAACGTTTTAGTCTAGTTTTTATTTTGTTGACGAAATGTACAATATATTTAGTCATAGTTTTAGTCATCACAGCTTAGTTTTTGTTTAGTTTTTATTTCGTTTTCGTCAGTGAAAAACACACAGTCGACAAACATTTTTTGTCATAGTTTTAGTCGACGAAATCAACACTGTTGCTGAGTGCAGCGATGCTCTCCAGAGACAGAACCCCTATTGATTCTGGTGTCCTCGTGGCCTTTATACTCGAAGGCCACGGTTTCCGTTTCGTAATTATGTCCCATTGTTTTATTCCACTTTTAAAACGTTAGCTGTTTACACTATTTATCAAAAAACACACGCTCAGTTTATTTTAACAAGAGCGCGCAGCATTCTAAGGACAGTGCAGTTCTCAAACTCCTTTCACCTGGGTGCGAGGAGCACCGTGGCCCCTAGGGGCCGCTGTAGCGGGGCTTTTACACTCTTAGTCTTGTTGAACAAATATTTGAATGAATGACCTCACGCCTCTTGCATTCATGTATTAGGACGCATTATGACCACACGTCAATTCAAGGAAAAGCTAATAAAAGCACTGAAGCTCGTAAAACTGACATCTCACATATCCCCCTCTAATTGACATGTGGTTCTTTGTAATTTAGCATGACTTGACTAATGTAGGCTACAGCTTTATGACACATCCATATATTACACACGTGCGTGCACACCCGCGCACACACACACACACACACACACACACACACACACACACACACACACACACACACACACACACACACACACACACACACACACAGGTGTCAGATAGGAGAAGACAGGCATGGGAGCAAGTCTAGGCTTGCCGAACAGTAGAGGTGGGAGAGCGTGTCGAGGGTGGCGGGGGAGGGAGTGGAGGGGAGGGGAGGGGAGGGGAGGGGAGGGGGGGGGCTTCCTGACACACTATGGAGCCCCTTCAGAGCCGTGTTATCCCCGATGACAGATTAGATCACCACAGACGACCACTGGGAGCACAAAGTGCAGTTTAGTTTAGTTGCATAGAAATAGAAGCTAGGGGCATTGTCATAAAAAATAAATAAGAGAGACCTAGACGGAGACGATGATGAAGTTACTAATTTGCGCGCAGGATCAGACCAAACATATTGATGATGAGCATGTCTCGCCTTAAGGCAAACAGAAATACAAGAGAGGAGCAAAGGAAAAGGCTGGGATCTCCTTATTCAAAACACGACGTATGAAATATAGAATGTGTGCTATTCAGTGGTGGAAAAAGTACTCGCATATTTTACTCAAGTAAAAGTGTCAATGCTGCTATGTAAGAATACTCTGTTACAAGTAAAAGTCTAGAATTCAAAATGTACTTGAGTAAAAGTACGAAAGTATTGGCATCAGAATGTAAATGTAAACCAAAAGTAAAAGTAGAATGCGACGCGATGTGAGCTTGTAGATCGGCTATTTTCAAATAGCCAAGGTATAGGGCTAAAGTACATTAATGTATGTTTTATAATATAATCATTATATCTGTAAACTGTAACTAGTAACTAATGTTTTCAAATAAATGTAGTGGAGTAAAAGTACAATATTTGGATTAGAGATATATTGGAGTAGAAGTAAAAGTACTGAAAACTGGAAATACTCAAGTAAAGTACCTCAAAACTGTAAGTACAGTACTTAAGTAAATGTACTTAGTTACTTTACACCACTGGTTAAATTCCCCTTTATGTCAGGTTAACCACTCAAACCCTGTATTAATGACTCTCACTGCTCCTAGTTGCGACCGTCAGGGAGCAGTTACTATGAAAACGTGCAGGTCCAGTCACACTTTGCTGTCCCACTTACCGTAATTGTTGGACTATAAGCCGCACCTGAATATAAGCCGCACCAGATAAATTTAGAACAAAAAACAAATGTTTACATATATAAGCCGCACCTAACTATAAGCCGCAGGTGTCCCTCCTGCTTCCCGCTAGAGCGCCCCTGGTGGCTGTTAGCTGTATAAATCTATATATAAATCCTTGTTAAAGACCATTGTAAAACTAACTACCTGGCCGTTAGCTGTAAAAGTCTTTATATAAGCCGCACCGTTGTATAAGCCGCAGGGTTCAAAACATAGGAAAAAAGCCGCGGCTTATTTTGGCAATTACGGGTACTCTGGCATACTTTTGCCTATAGCAACGTGATTTCAACTTTAAAACGCTCACACGACTTGGGCTTTTTCAAGGCCAATAGGGACGAGCTGCAATTGTTGAAGCCCCGCCCCCTCTTTCTTCCTATTGGTTGGGCTTTAAACAGCCATAACTCCAGTTCACAGCATGGTACGGTCTCAAAACCTGGTGTCTGAGCTGTAGTTGTTGAAGCCCCACCCCCTCTTACAAGTCTGTTGTCTCTGCCAGCCCTGACGGTCGCTTCTCGCCCTTAGGGCGTCTTACTGGTAGTTATAGGATGGGTAAATGCAGAGGACAAATTTAACATAATATTATGTGCAAATATTCAGTGACAAAAAAAGCCCAAGGAGTGGAGACAATTCTATTATCGTCCCTGTCAGGCAGAAACCTCGTATCTCCAAGTTTCAAATTTGTAATTTCTTTTCGCAAAGTAAAGCACTGCTTCATCACACAAGGCCGTCGCACAAAAGTAGTGAAAACAGCAGATCTACAAGCACACAACGCCTCGCGGTGCGAGGCGTTGTGTGCTTGTAGATCGGCTGTTTTCACTAGTTTAAATCATTTTAGAAATGATAAATACAAAACAAACAGTTTTGGACATACAAGGTTTCCACCCGACAAGGACGATATTCTAGTTACATTGTGGACTTGCTGAAACCCCATGAACCTGTGTGCAGCCTCAGATCCCTCCAGGACCCTCCCAATACTAACCTTGTCACCCGAGGCAACCAGGTTTTTGCGGCCTGGGTACCTTAACTCTGATTTTGGTAACCCCATGGCCATCCCATAGAGTCTACTAGCACCAACCTTAGGGGCTTTTCACATGGGAAGTGACTGATGCACCTAGTAATTCATTTTCAATGGGAGGCGAGAGTTTGGGTCTCTCTTCGTGTCCTCTTTTAAATCGCTTTTGAAAACACATATTATATCTTTATATATATTGTCCTACGGATTGTTTTATGGGCTGACTACAAATGCATTTTCAATGTTGTTATTCTTTCTTGTTATTTTTATGATGTTGCTGTTTTTAACATGTCTGTAAAGCACTTTCGAACTATGTTTGGAAAAGCGCTATACAAACAAAATTCATTCATTCATTTTGTCATACGATGGCATCACATGGTGAAAATAGCCTACAAGCTGTGAGCTTGTAGAACTGCTTTTCCGGCAACTTTGGGACCATTTTTTCAAACATTTTAGAATTTTGTGCATTTCTTTTTTTTTTAATATATATATATTATGTATCTTTTGGGTGAAAAGGGAAAGAAAATAGAAAGGAGGAAAAAGAGGAGGTTTTGGCCTATAGATACTGACATGCCCAGAATAGGTATGGCAGGTGGAAAATGGTTAAGGGGATTACAGTATAATCACGTCTGAACTAGAGAGAGAGACAGCAACACGACAGACCTGATTTTCATGCATGTTGTGGAACCCTTTCCTTGGCCTTGGTTTGGCCTCTCCAAGTTTTCCCTGGCTTCCACCAGACCTCCAGAAGAGACTTATGGCTCTCGGAGCAGGCTGACCTGTTGAGACTTGACCTCATGTGCTGCCCCTCGTCCAGTCCATGCGCTGTCAAGAATTCTCAGAGGGCTGCTGGCCCTGGAGAGAGAGAGAGAGAGAGAGAGAGAGGGAGAGAGAGAGAGAGAGAGAGAGAGAGAGAGAGAGAGAGAGAGGAAAGCACCCCCCCGGGATGGGACGGCCTCACACACATGACTCATCCGCACAGTTACTTTTTTTCTTTTGTAAACAGAAACACACGAGTTTCATTCGGCATCGTCGTCGCTGTCGGGTGGAAGCCATGTATGTCCAAAGCCACGACATTTAAAAAAATGGAAAATAAAAAATGTTTGTTCCAATGGTTCCAATGTTATTGTTTGAGTCACAAGATCTCGTTAATGCTTTTAATGTTGTTACGGCATTACAGTATCTCTAAAGTCATGTCATCAACATGGATCTGTCTCATTACCCATATTCCCGCCTGATTGGCTACGCTTGCCTTCTAAAGTTTGTGTATGCGACGTGGCGGTCGCTTATCTCCCGATTAGGGAGTCTTACTTCTTTTTACTTTGTTTCTTCTTGCTAATTTGTTTGATGAAGTGGAGCATTCATTTAAGAAAAAAACTACAGAAGAACAACAAAAACACAAAGTTTAAATATGGAGATACAAGGTTTCTGGCTGACTGCAAGATGTCTTGTTCCTACACACAGAAACCCTCTGTATAAATTACAACTGAAATGAACACCCTTACAGGTTTCATGTGAGTCCATTCGTACGCTGAGGTGTCGAAGACTGTTTACCTGATGTTTGTTCTTGTCTCTTGACAGCATGAAATTAGTTCTGAACTTAGGTATACAGTAATGCTGTCAGCATGGGAGCCTTTGAGTCTGACTGGCGCTACAGTACGTCAACAGAGATACGCCCCAATAAATACATACAAATAAATACATGAAAAAACAAACAGACTGGACCAGATGCTGTTGTTGTTGTAGTACTTTTCTAGAAGTTGTACGTTTATTACTAAAAGTTAATCCCTCGGCTCTAACACGATTTGGAATACGGGTGATAATGAAAACCTCAGTGAGATTGACCCTTGTTAATTCCCAAAGACAGACCGTTTACTGGTGCAAAAGATTGTTTTCAATTGTGTGAATACGTGGAATGCTATGCACGTTTTTCTTTTGACATATGACATATTATGTCATCTTGAAATGTGATATAGGGCTATATGTGTGTGCGTGTGTGCATGCGTGTGCCCGTGCGTGTGTGCGTGCGAGCGTGCGTCTGTGTGTTGCTGCTCAGCATTGGTGACGACAGTCTTGCAAGGACCGAGAGAGAGAAGGAGATACAACTACAGGCGTGTTGGGACGCGTCTGTATCACTGGGTGGGGGACCGATAGAGAGACAGAGAGACAGACAGACAGAGACAGAGAGAGAGAGAGGTGAGAAAGAGGGGCAGAGCAAGAGAGTAGTCTTTTTCTTGTGTGTGTGTGTGTGTGTGCATGCGTGCGTGCGTGCGTGTGTGTGTGTGTGTGTGTGTGTGTGTGTGTGTGTGTGTGCGTGTGTGCGTGTGTGTGTGTGTGTGTGTGTGTGTGTGCGCGCGCGCTCGTGCGTGCGTGCGTGTGCGTGTGTGTGTGCGCAAATTCTTTCAAGCAGCGATCTTTGTCACGGACCAGGATTTGACAATCGGCATTTCATTTCACTGCTTTCATGCACGTATCCCTCAGACCCCAGCGCTCCGCGCGTTCGTGCTCGGCAAATCTGAACCAGATGTTGCCTGGGATGTGTTTTGGGACCTCCGCGTGTTTTCAGTATGTAAGACCCCCATGTCAACCTGGCAAAGGGTGGGTCTTCCCCCTGCCGAATGAGCTGGGTGGGGTCAGCATAGGGCCGGGGTGGGATGGTTGGGGTATCATCAGGGGTTTTGGTGGTGGTGGTGGGGTGGGGGGGGGGGCAAAGTTAACAGGCCTCTCTCCCCATATTAGGTACGGGTCATTTGGAAATGGAAGATGCTTCAGGGGGGGGGGGAAGACCAACTCTGGGCCTGGGGTAGGGGTGGGCGATATGGAAACATACAATATCACAATATTTTCCCAAGCTGTATCACGATACACGATTTTATCACAATTCTTTTTCACGTTGGTTTTGATGGTTATTTTTCTAGTTACTTGACAAAAACTAGACTCTCTGGGTTCCTTTTGGGAGGTCTAAATTGAACTTTACAAGTATGTAACTCTGACAGTATACTGTCAGAGTTAAGTGGAGACCTTGACATTTTAAAGTTTGAGAACTACTGATTTAGACCAAAATGCAGGTTTAAATTGAATTCTGCATTGAATCTCTGTATTAACGATTAAACAGGATTTTTTACAACGCTCCCTCAATTGTATCACGATATATACGATATCTCTGAAAAGGCATATCGTGGAGACATTGTATCGCCTCCACGATAATTATCACCATATCGCCCTCCCCTACTCCGGGGTGGTGGGGTGGGGGGCCTTGAGATTGACAGACCGACATCAGTCCCACCAGGGCCGTGCAGGGCGAAGCCTCCACAGGCCTGGACCCCTGGCTGATGGCTTGTTGTGTGTGTGGGCTGTGGGGGTCCCCGGGACCCCCTTGTCTGTGTCAAGGGCTCAGCCACGGCTGCGGGGCCTGGAAGAGCCAAAGCTTATCTGATAGATCCAGCCAGGGAACAGTTGATTGCCTTCGAGCAATGGGAAATGCCTTACTCGCTCACTCCCTCTCTCTCCCTCCCTCTCTCTCCCTCTCTCCCTCATCCCTCCCTCCCTCCTTTTTCTCTTTTCCCTCCGAGCCGTGTCTCTACCTTTCTCGCTCCGTACTGTTCTCCCCCCCTCCCTCCTTCCCTCCCTCCCCTCCCCTCCCCTCTCCTCCCCTCCCACCCTCACTCCTTCCCCTTCTCCCTCTCTCCCTCCCTCTCTCTCTCTCTCTCCGTCTCTGCCCTACTGTGAGTAGGTGGTTCCTTTGCGTTGGTTGATTGGTGTGAGTCTATATAGGAGCAGAAACGCTCCAGCAGGCTCAGAGTACTGGTGTCCTGCCTGCCACACATTCCCAAGAGGACTACCCTTTTTTTTTTTTGCGGCGCGCGCGGGTCCCCTTTTTTCTCTTTTTCTACCGGTCCCTGAGAGGATTTATTATTTTTCTTCTGGCAAGCACAATGTCCGAGGGCAGGAAGAGGGAGAGGACAGGGAGAAGGAAGGGAGGCAGAAAAGGACAGAAGGACAAAGAGATTGACCCTACTCAAGGTAAAGAGAAAAATGATTAAAGGTGTGAAGACCGGTGTTTGGGAAGTAAGGGTGCGTGCGTGTGTGCGTGTGCGTGTGTGTGCGTGTGTGTGTGTGTGTGCGTGTGTGTGCGTGTGTGTGTGTGTGTGTGTGTGTGTGTGCGTGCATGTGCGTGCATGTGTGTATGTACGCATGTGTGTATGTACGCATGTGTATGTGTGAGTGAGTCTTGGGGAGAGAAAGAGAGAGAGAGAATGTGTTACCAGTGTTACGGAAGTGAGGGACAAATTAGCCTCCTGGTCTTGTCAAAGCTTGCCGCCAGGTTGTCACATGAATGAGGGTCCTGTAATGCGGCGGGGCAGCGCGTCCCAGCACATCTGGCCGTAGTACCGCAGCAGCGTCTCAGACAGCGGTGGTGCACCGGGGGTCCGAGAGACAACGTGACTCTCTCTCTCTTGAGCACACCAGAAAAAGAAAAGAGAAAAGAAATAGAAAAAGAAAAAAAAAATCCAAATGAGACTCACTCCGAGACCAGGCTCTGGAGGACCTCACAGCTCCCCCGGAATACAGCTGTTTTCAAGATCCCTGACAGCTGCTCCTGGCTGTTACTCGCTTTTCACGGTTCTCACTTTGTACCGCGATGCGGTGCCCCCCCCTTCTCCCCCCGACAGGGCTCCACTGTGCACTAACAGCACTGACCCAATGTCCCATTCTACCGCTGCCAGTGTGACCCTCATCTGGGGGGAAGACTCTTTGATGTTGTTGGGACGCGTACAGTGCACTGTACCAGTGGTTCTCCGTCTTTTACATGTCAAGGTCTCCCCTTAACTCTGACAGTATACAAATGGAACCAAATGGACCCGTTAGGGTCCATTTATTTCCATTTGTGTACTGTCAGAGTTACAGACTTGTAAGGGTCAATTTAGACCCCTCTAAACTAAAGGAACCTAGAGAGTCCCAGGAATCCACTTTGAGAACTACTGCACCATACGGTACTCCTTGAACACGTTGTTTAATAAAGATAATTAGTAATAAAGGGCTTACGGTTCCTGTGTGTGTGTGTGTGTGGAGCACATTTATGCCACGCTTTGGCTCTGGAAGCGGCGTGTGCGTCATCTAGGATGAGAGAGACTTCTTGTCACGCCGCTGCTGTTTCCTGGGGGCCAGACTTTGACGTTGTACTGGTGGTGGGGGGATATAGCATGCAGGCAGCTGCTGCCTGTCGTTTCGGAGGAGTCCTCTCCAAACGTAGCAATGTGCTTGCTCACCCGCGGCTGTAGCAAGCCGTGGCATGTCACTGTAGTTTGACCTCGGGTCATAAGGGAAGCCCAACCCCCTCTGTTTCATGATGACACACAGAAAGGACAATACCAACGTATTCTGACACCGGGGGAGGGGTGGTGGTGCGGGGGGGGGGGGGGGTGTTCCACTTCGTTCTTGGCTCCGACACAAGTCCATATCCGAGGCTGTTTTCTTTCCATTCATATAGCATTCTGTCAACAGAAGGAAACGTTGAGTCGTCAACAGCGGGTCGGACGTGTAGGGATATGCCCTCTCACTTTGTAAACCTTGACGTGGTTTCAGTTGAGGCTGCGTGGGTGGTTTTAAACTCCTGTTCCATGTACAGTAGGACTTTGAATAACTGCCATTAGTTTAACTAGAGCAGATACCGTATGTGGGAGTTCAGTTTTGCATTGATACTTTATCACACCGTGGCACTGTTTTTTATCTCGTGGCGGCGAGGTTGCGGCTAAAAGCTGCTATTTCGTGGAAGTGTCGGTCCATTATTCAAAGTTCTTAAAAAGAAGAAGTGCTTTGAATAAAGATGTGAGGCAGAAGGCTTACACGAGGTTTCTCTGCAAATAGATACACCATTTGATGCTAGCATGGAATTTTCATAAAATGTGATGACTTTTGTGGGCCCCTGAGGATTTTTAAGTCATTCCAGCCTGATATTGGCTAGGGTCTGATAAAGTCATTTTGGGAGTCTGAGGTCATTTTTCACTTTTTTGTTGCTCCAGCAAAGTTGGAAGATATTAACCGCCAGCCTTTAATGCATGTATGAATGTAATGTATAAATACGCAAAATAGGCAGCCAGAAAAGATTCCACCATGTAGAATTCCAAGGATTACGCTACAGTACACAGCAAAAAATAATCAAATAAATTGGCTGAAAGTGCGGGTTACAATTCAATATTTTACTGTGGCAGAGCTGTTCCTTATCAAATGACGCTGTTGTGGATCCATGAATTACTTTGGATTGTGGTCTGGAGTAGCTGATGTAGCTTATTAATAAACCACATTTGAAAACATTGGTTTCACAGAGAGCAACAGTCATACCCGACCACACAAGCACCCAGCAGGCAATAGGCCATGTACGAAGTATAAATCAATTACAACTGCAAAATAAATAACAGCAAGAATTTCTGCTGTATTTACTCGCTATACCTAAGCTGATGTATGCTTTTTATCCTGTTTGTCCAGCTGCGCTCTAAATGTATGGCCGAGTAAGAACTCTTTCTTGGAATATTTCAGGGCATGTTTCAGGGCAAAGAGATTAGTCTGCATGTGCAGTGACTGGTTGAGCTCCCACAAAGTTTGTGTCACTTTTAATTCTCCTGTGGAAGTGTTACGGATCTTTGCTTCGCGGAATTCCGATGTTCAACAAGTTGTAGCATTCGTATGTAGGCATATAGTACATGTTCTAACAGACACAAGTAGAATATTGCATTAATGAATGTATTTGGGCCACACAACAAGGGCGTCACGTTCACAAATGTAAATCAATCATTTTAGCTATGAATTCAATGCTACACTACCACATAACTTTTCTTACTTGTACCTGTATGAGTGACAAATAAAACTCTTTTGAATCTCTTGAATGCTATTGGGGCACTACCATAATGCAGGATTGCATACGTGACATGTGTGCGTGCCGTGCGTTGACTTGCAGTGACAACAGCACGCCACATTATGGGAAAACGAGTGGTTTAATAATTGCGTATGTGTGCTGATGCGTGTGAGTGTGTGGTGTTCTGAGTGCAAGTGTGTGTGTAATCTAGCCTCTTAATGATCTCCTGGGGTGGTAACACAGTACCTGCTATCTTCACTGGTTCCCGAAAAATGGCCCTGGGACAATTGGAGAGACCTGGGACGTGTACGCACACCAGAAGAAAGAGACACAGAGCCGGGCCACCGCGCTGCATTGTGTCCCGGTCCCCACCCCCCATTGAGCGCCCATACTTAGATTTCCACCCTAATAAAGGAGATTAAGTCTCAGCACTGGCAGTTGCACAGTAAAAGCCCTACCACAGGGTGCATGCAGAGAATTATGTCTGGGTGGTATTTTGACGTATTTATTTAGATCCTTTGCTTCTGTTTGCACTGCCCTGTGTGAATACTAGTAGGGACTTACTGTACATTTGGATATGCTTTAGCGAACGGAGAATGCTGTCATTCATCACATTAGGGAGACGTATATGTATATATTATGTAATGTGTGTGTGTGTGTGTGTGTGTGTGTGTGTGTGTGTGTGTGTGTGTGTGTGTGTGTGTGTGCGTGTGCGTGTGCGCGTGCGTGCGTGCGTGCGTGCGTGCGTGCGTGCGTGCGTGTGCGTGTGTGTGCACTCATGTATCTGAGAGACAGACAGACAGACAGACAGACAGACAGAGAGACTGACTGACTGACAGAGAGAGCTTCAGGCATTCTGTCTATCACGTAAGATGGATGTCTGGATTCTCAGGGACTCTGCTTTCAAAGGGTAAACTGGTCCCTTTCATAAATCTGGGTCACGCCGCTGCTCCGCGCTAGCCCACTACAGGCCACGTTAAACTGACCATCCATCCATGATCGTTAATACACACCCAAAGATCCTCTCATTTCTACACAGCACATTAAGAGGTGTAATCTGTGTGTATTCCGTTGTGCCACACGAGCAACTCATCATCTTGTTACTGGCTGTGTGCGTGCGTGTGTGTGTGTGTGTGTGTGTGCGTGTGTGTGCGTGTGTGTGTGTTTGCGCACGTGCGTGCACATATGCGCGTGCTCACATGCACGCACACGTTTATTGGGGTTGGTCACGGGGGCAAGGGACAGGGTGGGATACGACCCCTGTTCGAGTGGAGTGGAGGGTGGGGTTCAAAGGGTATGTCCATCTGAAGAAGTGAAACCACCCATCATGTCTCTGATGTTACTGAATGAAGGTTTGAATGTAGTATTATCATTACATAACGCAAGTATAACCTCTAAGTACTGTGCAAATGCTTGATGCAATAGTTTGGTTTCAGCACAATATGTATAAATTAAACTAACCGCAGCGTCGCTTGGAAAAACAACCTCAAATAGTTGTATGCAGCAGCCAACAACCACAAAACAAGGCTTAAGCTACAATGCACAATCCTGGGTGCCTCGGGTGCATGCACTCCGACTCGTTGTGATCTTGTAGACGGTGGTGGAAAAATGCTCAAAAAAAATCAATAGATGTAGTGCAGTAGAAGTAAAAGTTCGAAATACTCCAGTAAAGAAAAAGTACCTCAAAAAGTACAGCACTTGAGAACATGTACATAGTTACTTTCCACTATGCTGCTTGTAGATTGCCTATCTTTGGCGAATACATTTAGTGTAGAGCAAAAACAGGAGGGGTCACCAGTAGGGAGCCCTGGGGGACTCCGGTCAACTAATTGTAGGGTATAAGTGGTTAAGGGCTGAATGTCACACTGTCAGTTTAATGACCAGCTTGCAGTGTAGAAGTGTGCATAGTTGAACTAGTTGAACTAGGAAGTGCAGAGAATGTTAGAGAGGCATGGGGACTGACATTTCTAAAAGGGCCTTTTGGTGAAAATATTGAAAATAGCAGACCTCCAAGCTCACGACGCATCTTGCTGTGACGTGTTGTGAGCTTGGAGGTTGGCTATTTTCGGTGCTTGATACCACACTGAACTATAGGTATAATCAAGTCAATACTGGAGATGTGGCGTACGGCATGGATTTCTACACAGAGAGGGCAATTCTTTCAACATAAGATGCTGCATTCAAGTTCAGGAGAGTTTGGACAAGGCAATTCTCTTAAATGCTGCCTTTGGGTATGGCATGGAAAGAGTGCATTTGCATTTCTTTCACCATAGTAAAAACTGCATCCATGGTCTGGAGAGGGCACTTCTTACAGACTGATAAAAGGGCAGGGGCTCAAGCCCCCTTTGATGTCTATGTGTGCATGTGCCTGGTTGAACTAGCGTGTTTCAGACCTTCCAGTTTGTTTTGGCTCTTTCAGCACAAAGGTGTATTGGCAAACTATTAAGCGCTTTTATTTCTTCAGCTGCATTTCATTGTTGTCAGGTGGGAACCTTGTATGTCCCAAACAGTTACTTTTCAGGTTATAGGAAAAAAAATCACACCTAGTGTGAAGTGAGTGGTGCTATTGAGTTAATTTCATCAAGCGTCCTGCCATCCTATTTTCACGTCCTGCGAAGCTTGGCCAATGGGACCCTGGCATACAACAAACTTTGAGACATTTTTTAACATGCTTCCCCCCCTGTTTTTGACAGGACATTTTACACAACAAACTTTGAGCCGTTTGTGCCAGGATGTTGTAGGCCATATCTTGTCCTGATGTAGCCCACACTTCAGTTTACTTAAGCCCCAGACATTTTTGAACAGGTTTTCCCCTTGGTTTTTGACCGGACAAAGCCAGATGTTGGAGATATAGCTCCTGTTCCAGGAGCACCGCTCCAAAAGAACTCCGTGCTCCAGTGGATCCAGTGTTATTATTTAAGTCACAAACTCTCGTTAAATATTTATGAAGCCCACAGAGAGCCTTAACCACTTTCAACCTGGCATCCCTATTTTGGAACAAGCTAACAACGTGTCACGATTTGACGCACTGTGAGCTTTATATTGGCTATTTTTGCTATAATAATAACATGGAGATACAAGGTTTATGCCCAACAGTGACGTCTTGTGAGTTCCTGTCGGAATGAATATTTGTTGTGGATTTGTTCTGGATCTGGTGGGCCTGTCAGGATCTACTGGATCCCTGGGGAGATGGCTTGTTCAGTTCTCGCTGAATGTGATTCACTGTATACTGTATTGTGTACTGCAGGGTTCCCCAATAGGCGGCCTGCGGGCAATTTGCGGCACGCGGAGGGCTACTGTCTGGCCCCCACCAACCCCAGTAATAATGGTGGTACTGTATAAGATCATACAAGGCCGTCGCACAAAAGTAGTGAAAACAGCAGATCTACGCGTTGTGTGCTTGTAGATCGGCTGTTTTCACTAGTATAAATCATTTTTAAAATGATAAATTCAAATCGAACGGTTTTGGAACGTACAAGATTTTCACCTGACAACGACGAAAACTGTTGCTGGAGTAGTGGGAACGCCACCGTCGCCCCCTGCAATGTTGTGGCCCTCGGCTTGGTACCCTAGACATGATTCGGCCCTTGGGGAAAACTAATTGGGGAACCCTGGTATACTGTATCGTGTACTGTATAGCTGGTTGATTATGTTCAGAAAGTTTCAGTTTCTTTACTCACTTGATTATTATACTTACATACATACAGATAGTACCTGTCAAAAAAATGAAAAATGATTTAAATAATAATAATAATAACATTGGGAAATACATCTTGTAAATGTTGTAAACGTTGTCTCTTTCCAATCAAGACACCATCAATCCCAGTGGTACTTTGCGCCAACTGGGATGCAGTCCATTTTCTCATCGTACTGTCTTGAAAGGGAAAATATTTCATGGTACATCTGTTTTATTAGAACATATTCAATGGAGGGTGACAGTGAATACAGGTTAAAGAGAGGGGATGAGAAGGCCGTTAATCACGTTTAAAACACTGTACTGAGCCTTTAGGCCATGGCCCTAAGTCTGTTGAGCCAATAGCTGTACTGTTTTTGATTAGAAGATTTCTCTTTCTTAAATAATTGGCCCCATCCTGGGAAATAAAGAGGGGAGAGAAATCACATGTAGTTGCAAATTTTACAAAAATTGGAAACATTTTGTATACTAAAGTTTCGGGCCAATATGGCCGCTATGCAGCCCTCACATCTAGAGTTCGGGCCACTACGCGGCCCTCACACCTACGTCACACCGCCAATCCGACCAATATGTCACAGTGATGGGTGCCTTGTCAGCGTACCTGTTGTACCCATATGTCTGTCCTCCTATTGTGTCCATACTGTATACGGAGATCTCTTTATCTGTCTGTTTCTAGTCCTTACTTCTCCTTTCACCAACAAAACCCACAAATAATGTGTATAGTTGTCTTCCACGACCTTACTAAAGCCTCTTTGTCTTCTCTCAGTCTCTGCCATGTCTCACAGGTGCGTCGAATGAATGTAATACAAAACCAAACCAGCAGTACTGTCAGCAGTGTGACACTGTCACAGTGTCACATTCAAAGTGGTGACCTATTGTATAATTATTACGCAATCAACACACAGCAAGGCATCGGTCACCGATTTGTGGGTAACATCCGTGTAACTGTTTGGCATTATCACAAAATCATTTTCCTTTTCCTTTCTGGGAACAGAAAGAACAGAGCCATTGTTTTTGGAAAAGCAAGTAAGTAACTGACTAAAATGACAAATTAAACATTGGCCAAATGATCAAATATTAGAGGCAGAAATTGTGAAAATAGCCAAACTATGCTCTTCATGTATCTGCTATTTTCACAATAGTACTGTGTTATACCAAATGTAATGCCCCAACGTATTGCTTGTCAGATTAGGGGGGGTCCCCAGTTAAAATATGATTACTTGGGGGGTCACGGCCTGAAAAGGTTGAGAACCACTGGGTTATAGCATTAAATAAATGTTGCGGTAGATCATTGAAGGCTGATTTATACTACTCATATGTCATATGCTGTGTGGCCCGTTGTAGATCTACTGTTAGTGTGACACCACTGGTGAATCAATGAAGCATCAGTGAAGACCACCAAGGATTTGACAGTGTAGACTGGGATCCCAGGCAGGCATGTGCACACATAGACATCAAAGGGGGCATGAGCCCCTGCCCTTTTACCATGAATTTAGCACTTACTAGTTTGAAAGAAATGCAGATGATTTCACCAAAAGTGCCCTTTTAGAAATGTCAGCGCCTGTCCCTCTAACATTCTCTGCATGCACCTCCCTGGTCCTAGGAATGAAAAAAACAACAACAAACCATATCAAATGGGTAGGGCTGTCACGATATGACATTTTACAAGACGATTAATTGTCACTCAAATAATTGGCGATTAACGATTTAATTGTGTTTTTGTCGTTGATAATTACATTTCTGTTTGGCTTTTAGGCTGTGAAGTTGTACATGGTAGATATGACACATAACCTAAATATACCAAGAAATTACTGACATATTTGACAACTTACTACTTAAAAAATAACTTTGATAGTGTAAATAGCCGATCTACAAGATGCAACGCGTTGTGAGCTTGTAGATCTGCTATTTCCACTATTTCGGACATTTTTCAACATTCACAATTATGACGATTATGACAAAATAATTGCGATAATGTCAAATAATCACGATTAGACGATTATGTAATAATTATGACAGCCCTACAAATGGGTATGGGGGGCTTCATGCAAATCAAACTGGGGGTCCTTGAAAAAGGTTCTTGAGAACCACTACACCGAGGTGCACAGCTGTGCCACACGTGGTACTGTAACTTGTTAAGACAAACGAGACAACTGTTTATCATCAGATAACAAGGCAGCCGTGCAGTGATGTGCCCTTTCATGTTGGAAATCTCGACCTGTGGTTTTCAGTTCCCTCCTTTGTTGGTGGTTTGGCATTTCAAGCATTTCTTTCCCTCCTTTCTTTTTTAGAGGAAGAAGTGACTAATGAGAACTTGGCAAGGATGTAATGTACAACAGTGTACTATATTCATGAAGTTGCTAAATCCACACACACACACACACACACACACACACACACACACACATGCATTTTAGACAAGAGAACACTATGACTCATTGTAATTTTAAATTGTGATTGACCTGAGATCAGGAAATGGTCACGGCATAGCTAATAGTTTGTGTAATGAGGTTTAATAATGGCTTCCTATTGTGACTGATTTCATTTAACATGATGGAGGATCGAGCACAAGATTTTTTGCTGACATCCAATTTTTAACTGACTCATCTGGTGACACATGAGAAGACTAAATTACTTCTTCAAGTAGCACTGTGCCCATTTGAGTCAAATATTTCAAAATGTAATTAGTTACACTTTGAAATATTCAACTCAAATGGGCATAGTGCTACTTGAGTAGAGTGTTACTCAAATGAAAGATATTTGAGTTCTGCGTCTAAAAGTCTGTTTGCTTTTTAATCAACTCTGTCAACAGAGTTGGGTGTTGTCAAGATCCTGTTGGAATGCTGCGTTGAAGTTGTCATTGTCAATTACCAACTACAAGTTGGGAAGTGGAAAGCACTTTTAAAAGCAGTTGATGATGCGTTGCAAGGATGTAATATACAACAGTGTATCTCATGGGCGGTTGTGGCTCAGGAGGTAGAGCGGGTTGGACAAGGATCCGTGGGTCAGAGGTTCAAATCCTGGCTCCTCCTGTCGAAGTATCCTTCGGCAAGGCACTGAACCCCATGCACATTGCTTCCAATGAATTGGTCGGTGCAAGCTTGCCAGTTGCCACCATTGGTGTGTGAATGTGGAAGTGAGGACGCTGCAGTCGATGTTCTTCGAATGAACCATTGTAAAGCGCTTTGAGTTCGCAACTTGCTTAGAAAAGCACTATTAAAATGCGATCTGTTATTATATTTATATATAGCTTTTTATCCAGAGTTTATCACATATCAATTGCTGCACAATCATTATGGAGAGGTTATTGTGGTGTTTTTATTTGGGACAATGTCAGCATTGATGTAAAATATACAGTACAGTATATACTGTATTTACGGTCAGTCAACGAGAACACCATCTTCCAAGAATCTTGTCTTTTAGTTCTACTGGATCTCTTCTCTGTTTTTTTTTTTTTTAATTTAGTCTTAGTTTTAGTCATCATAGTTTAGCTAGTGTGGTTGCTATAAGCCAGTGGTTCTCAATCCTGTGGGTCGGGACCCCCAGGGGGGGCGCCAAAATATTTTGGGGGGTCCCAAGATGATTAACTTAATGTGCAATATTGTTTTCTCACTCAACAGTAAACAAACAAACATAAAGTTTAAGTGTATAGAGTGTAAATGCACATTTATAAAGTGACAATTAATTTTAGGACTTTGTAATACCTTTAAAATGACAAATTAAACATTGGCCAAATTGTCATATATTAGAGGCAGAAATTGTGAAAATAGCCGATCTACATGCTCACAACGCCTTGCGTTACGAGGCGTTGTGAGCATGTAGATCTGCTATTTTCACAATAGAACCATGTTATGCAAAATGTAATGCCTCAACTCTTAGCTTGTCAGGGATGGAGGGGTCCCCGGTTAAAATATGATT
The DNA here is from genome assembly GCF_963921795.1 of Nannobrachium achirus. Lineage (NCBI taxonomy): Eukaryota > Metazoa > Chordata > Actinopteri > Myctophiformes > Myctophidae > Nannobrachium > Nannobrachium achirus. The sequence continues at coordinate 22,263,851 of NC_137826.1, read as the reverse complement.
ACTTTGGGGGTCGCGGCCTGAAAAGGTTGAGAACCACTGCTATAGGCATCACACTATATGGGAAAAAAAATCTCTGATCGAATACAATAGTGACTATTGTATTCGATCAGAGATTTTTTTTCCCAGCAAAGTGAACCTCTGTTTTGTAAACTTTCTGAGTGATGTTATCCGGGTTATAAGGCTGAAATGCACAGACTTTCTAATGTCCAATGTAATGTTCAATTAGACACGATTGGTCATACATCGCTTGTTCACAATATATAATTTTTTTTTTTTTTTTTTTTTTTTTTTTAAGATTTGTTTTTGGGCTTTTATACCTTTATTTGACAGGACAGTAGACTGACAGGAAATGGGGAGAGAGATGGGGAATGACATGTGGCAAAGGTCGTCCGGATCGGGAATCGAACCGGCGACGCCAGCAGGCATCATAGCCTAGTATATGGTATGCGCCTTGACCACCAGGCCAGCGGGCGCCCCACAATATATAATTGTTAACCTTTTTTTTTATCTCTGATTGGACAATAAAATGTGCAAATATGTCCAACAATCTAGTAGAGAACAGGGACCCGGATGCCATTATTGAAGTGATTGGAGTGTGCAGGAGTGCTGAGGAGATCCGATCACTTTAGGGATCTCCATATATGGGCATAAAAGGGATTGTATCCCAGATGATGCCCTGTTAGGAGAACCACACTAACAGAATCCATAATGTATGGCCTAGACAGATTTCGCCCTTAGGCGTCTTACTGGTATAAATGGAATGGAATGCAGTTCCCAGTTGATTCCTCACGACTTGCATCAGTGCAACCACACTTGTAATTTCTCAGAATTGCACCTTTCTAGTGAGTGTGGTTGCCTGAAGGGTAACACACTATTGTTCTTGGTCCGAGTTTACAGAGTAACTTTTAGCCAATGAGGCGCCAGCATTATTTTGATGTCACATTGTGTCACCTATGCAGCTTCCTCATTGGTTAAAAGCAGTTTTTGCTGCTTCCTCAATGGCTAAATATTACTCTATAAACTCAGTGACGTATGCCCACAATACCTTTATGCTGCTTTCTCATTGGCTAAAATGTACTCCCCGTAAAGTAACCCCATTGTCTTGAATGTGAATGTAAAAAAAAAGAAAAAGAAAAAAGAAACGCTTTTAGCCAATGAGGTACCAGCATTCTGGGTGACGTCACCTCTGTGCAGTCTCCTCATTGGCTAAAATGTATGCAAAAATGGCAACCACACTCGCAATTTCCCAGAATTGAATCTTTCTAGTTGCCAGACCCATGAAATGGGTAGGCCTACATAAGCAAATGTCTGTCCGGGTTTTCTATATAAAGGGTATATATGATGATGACATGATGATGACATGCCTACAAAAGGCATGATGTCATAAATGATGATGACAGACAGGGGGTCTGGCACAACCAGGTTGACCTGGTCTAGTTTTTATTTAGTTTTCGTCAGTGAAAAAAAGGTCGTAGAAATGAGCACTGCTGCAGTGGTTGAATGTGGTGTCCCTACTCAGAGAAATGTAAACCCTGGTGTCGGTAGGTGGACAACAGGGACGTGCAGAGAATGTTAGAGAGGCAGGGGCTGAAATGTCTAAAAGGGCTTTTTGGTGAAAATCTTGAAAATAGCAGACCTCCACAACGCGTCGTTTGGAGGTCGGCCATTTTCAATGCTTGAGTTCTACACAGAGAGGGCAATTCTTTAAACATGATGTGCATTCAAGTGCAGGAGAGTTTGGACAAGGCAATTCTCTTGAATGCTGCCTTCAGGAATGGCATGGAAAGAGGGCATTTTGCATTTCTTTCACCATAATAAATGTTTAATTCATGGTCTGGAGGGCACTTTTTACAGACTGATAAAAGGGCAGGGGCTCAAGACCCCTTTGATGTCTATGTGTGCACGTGGCTGGTGTACAACTTGTACAGCCTGAACAGGGACGTGCTGGGCCCCTGATTCAGCCCGGGAAAAAGAGTTGGAGAGGCCCTCATTGCGCGCTATAGAGAGAGATCTCTCTCTATAGCGCTGCTGCTACTTAAAGATTTGTGACAAAGTGACAAGCCAGTGGGCCAATTACATGAGTTATATTTCGTCGTTGTCGGGTGCAAACCTTGTATGTCCAAAACCATTTGTTTTGTATTTATCATTTTAAAAATTATTTAAACTAGTGAAAACAGCCGATCTACAAGCACACAACGCCTCGCGGTGCGAGGCGTTGTGTGCTTGTAGATCTGCTGTTTTCACTACTTTTGTGCAAACAGTTTAATTTTTACTTTTGTGCAAACAGTTAAATTTTTTCCTAATGGCCGGCCTGGACCGGCCAGGAATGAACCGGCCGTTCGGGAGTTTTTCCCCAATGGCTAGCACGCCCCTGAGCCTGAAGCTCAGAGGCTAGAGGTGTAAAATGTGGTCTCTCTCATGCAGGGGAGACCCAGATTAGTCCCTGGGAGGACATGAAAATTATGGATTGCAGCTTTAAGTTGAGCCCTCCATGGGTTATTTGAAAGCGATGTATTTTGCAGCATGAACAGATGTGGCACAGTGGTGAGTACTGCTGCAGCCCGTGGATCGCAAAGTGGGCTCTGGGGTCCCCTCAGGGGTCCCTGAGAGGGTTCCATGCAGGGGGACCCTCTGGATAAATGATCGATAGTTAAGAATGAAAATAGAGACCAGTTAAGGTACTGGTCTGTAAGTCTTGGAGTGTACAAATGGGAACAATAATACTCTCAGAATGATGGGGGTCGTAATGCATACAGTACCCAAAATGGGGGTCCTTCAGATGAAAAGGCTTGAGAACCACTACCGTAGCCTATGTGTGAGCCAGGCCAGTCCCCACTGCTGGTACCGTCTCTTTGCGTGTCCCACCACGCGATGTGCCTTTTGACAATAAGCAGCAGGGTGACATACAGTAACATGAATGTTATCTGGAATGTTTTGTCTGGGAAAGAAAACACAAAGGGGTGCTTCAAAAGACTCCTTTTCCAGCCTCTTAGAGGTAAAACAATGATGTTAAGGCCATAACACAAGCAACTCATTGTTAGCTCAGCGACTCGCTTCATTTTTTTAACCCTTCTTAGGGGTGAGTGCTGAATTTTCCAACTGTTCCCCAAGGCATTAGCTCTTGACACACAGGATAGGCATCTATTCTAGAATGTGACTTTTATAGCCCATGTCCACAGCTGCTGTTCTGCTTCAAACGGCCAGTATCAGGCTTTTGTTAACACAAGCTTTTCAAAGGGTTTGTAGTTGAAATTTGCCTCACATGCTCCACACTGGCACAATGGAAACATCCATTTGCCCAAATAAACTGTCTTATTTCAAACGATAATTCGTCTCTCAGTGGACAGCGTAGACTAAAGGACAATCCATATTTCAAACGATTTATTTTTCATTTTTGACCACACTTTTACTTGTAATCTATAGGTGTTTCTATATGTTTGTTCCTGTCCCTGTCACACCACAGATGTGTAGATGAGGAGCTTGGTTGTTGGAGAGCTACACAACTTACGCAACCACAAAGCATCAGTTTAGCTCAAAACTCAGGGTCACTATTGGTCAATTAATTTGTTTAGCGATGGGCACATATGGCCTGCGGAAACAATGAACCGGCCAACTGTATGAATTCATTTGTGCATCATCTGTTCTTAAATGTCTCAGATGCTAGACTGAGCCGTTTGAAAGTGTTCGAAGTCGTTCAAACGCTTCTGGTCCTAATCCCACTCCCACACAGATTTTTGTGTCATGCGCAACAAATGGTCACATTACTGTAATCAGACAGCTGTGGTTGGACACTGGAGGAACCAGCTAGCTGATATCACATACAATCAAATATCTTATTGGGCCAAAGCTTTGTATTCTTCAAAAGTAAATTATTTTGTAATCTTCTTATACAGAATGTGTTTATTAACATTGACAGGTTTGTTTTGTATGGTGGCTCTTTAGACAAGTGTTTCACACTGGGATGCACATTGTATTGAAGTCAGGATAGACTGTTTATAGACTGTACATTTAGACTTCTATTCATAGACTGTACTTTTATACTTACTAGAGGTGCTCACACCTTCGTCGTACTCCCAATGCAACCGAGATGCCCCTGGAGATTTCTGTATCTGTCAGTCCCTTCTTCTTGTCCCTTTTATGGCGATCGCTGATGTCATATGCCCATATATAATGTAGGTATGCCCCCTTTTGTACCCATATATGGAGCTGACTGATTTGTTTGCGCCTGATGCCATGATGACATATGAGGTTAGACAACACGCCGTAGCTGCATTGGAAAGTACTTATATGGTTATGGCTGAGGCATCTTGACATGGGCGTGATGACGTGGGCTGTCCGGGCCGGCTGGCCGGTCCCTCCGCGGCTTAAGCCACTTTTAATAATAAGATATTTATTGATAGCCTCTATACCTATACATATGTTAACTCATACATTCAGAGACCCAGTGCATAAGTCTAGTGTCAGACTGTGACTCTGTACCTGTAATTTCACTGTCTCTGCTGTTGCTGCTATGACACCTGAATTCCCCTCCAGGTATCAATAAAGGTTTATCTTATCTGATCTGATCTTCGGAACAAACTCTGTTGCTCTTCACACTTAGATGAAGGTTTTGGCCAAAGGGTGGTTGCAGAAGGAAAGGCCATGGGGTCACCAAAGCCAGTGGCGTTCATCCTTGCAATCTGCCATTAGATTCTGAGATATCTTGGGCGCAAAGGTGACATTTTGGCCCGAGGGTGGCACCAGAGGAAGGTCATGGGTACTCAAATGGTTATGGGTTCCTCCTCCAGGGAGGATGAGCAAACAGTTTCATGGCGGTCTGGCCATTATATTTTCAGATGTGTGCTAGAGGGTGGTTTGGCCTAAGGGTGGTGCTAAATGGAAGGCCATGGGGTCACCAAAATCAGCAGGGTTCATCGTTGCTGAGCGCAGTAGGTTTCATGGCAATTTGTCCATTGGATTTTGAGATACCTTGTGTTCAAGTGCAGATGTTGGCCTAAGTAGTGTACGGTACAGTATGTCATCCATAGAAGATGAAGGCCATTAGCCTATAATTACAGAGGCCTTTTTAACCCAATATGCCCTTTGTCTTGAGTTTATGTGCTATTAGATATCAGTTGATGCAAGTTCCTAACACATCCATTGTGCAAGTTATAGGGTTGCTCTTTGCTCAAGCAGACTCAAAGAAAGAATTGTCCCCAGTGCTCATGCAAGTAAGATGCAGGATACACAACTACATTAGCAAAGAAAGGTTTTGATCTTTACCCAATAAAATGTTATGCCTTGGTGCAAGCCAAATTCCCCATTTGGGACAATAAAGTGTTGAATTTCAACTTCTGTACCAACAAGGCTCAATGACTTCTACCTCATCACAACCTGCGATGCTGTAGAAGGCAGTGAGCCTTGTGATTAACAAGCCCTTTACTTTAACCCTACTTGGTTGACTGGAGTCCCCAGAGCTCTGTCCTAGGTACACTACCTTTTCCCCTCTGCGCCAAACATCTTTGCCCAAAATAGCTGATCTGCTATTTTCGCCCAATATGTTTGCCCAGAATTTGGAAGCTATGGTTCATGTGGTTACGTTTTTCATACTATGTTCTTCAAGGCTGAATTCACATTTTGAAAATAGAAAAAATGCCATTGGTCTGACGAAGACCATATAGCTCAAAATGTCACAAAGGCTCTTTGTGGGTGTAATGAATAATAATTTGTTTTTAAATCTGTTTTGTTTTCTGCTCAGCACCTGCCTTATTTGGGATTGGAAGGTTCTTTCATTAGGAAAGGCCATTGGGTCACCAAAATCATATCCTCAAAGGAGCATCACTGTGTGCAGCAACTTCCACGGCAATATCCTGCCAATAGTTTTTTGAGATTTGTTGTTTGGTACCAAAGTGTTGGACGGACGGATGAAAAGACTAACCAATATCGCCATCCTCAGAGTCCTGTCACTAGTGAGGCTAATGACAAAACATATGTTACACAGTAGAGTAGTTGTTCTGGCTCTTTCAGAACCTGCTTTTGAGAGCCAACCCTTTGATTCCTCTAGTGTGCTTCAGGCTCAAGTTTCTTTTCTTATGTTGTTTTGTTTTTCTGTTGGGAAGGTTTGTTGTGAGGGACCAACTAGGAAATTCTAAAATGTTCTACTGTGCTTGCTGTGCGTATGGTTTGAACCACAATTATGACAGAATATAAATTTCTAAGTTTCAATGTAAGGGGAGCGAATATACCGCATAAGCGAACCAGCATTTTGGGGGTTTTGCGATCTAAATCAATTGACTTTGCATTTATACAGGAGTCTCATCTTTTAAAAGAGCATTCCAACCGATTGGCTAATAAACATTATCGTGTTTTAGCCTTTTCAGCTGCTTCTTCCAAAACCAAGGGAGTAGCCATATTGGCTAGACGTAACCTTAGGTTGGATTCTTTGGGTGATTGGTCTGACAGTGACGGGAGGATAGCTGTTGCTAAAATCCGCTTGGAGGGTAAAATGCTAGCACTAGTCTCTGTGTATGCTCCAAATGTTTTAGACAAAGAGTTTTACAAATTACTAACTAAAACCTTATTGGAACTGACGGATTTCAAAATCATTGTTGGTGCTGACTTCAATGCAACATGGCAACATAACCTAGATAGATCCACTGGGGTAGAAAGCAGAGAACAAGCACTAGCGTCTGCAGAACTACGTGCTTGGGCAAACTCAACTGGCTTACTCGACATCTGGCGTTTAATGAACCCAACGGTTAGAGATTTTTCTTTTCTGTCGGGTAGGCATGCTTCATTCTCTAGGATCGATTACGTTTTTGCCCCTGTTAGCTTGTTTCATAAAATTGCCAAGGTAGAGTTGCTCCCAATGTCACTCTCGGATCACAAGGCGGTGCTGTGTGTTGCTTCACTGAAACAGGTTATAGATAGAGCTCCTAGATGGCGGTTTAACACCACACTGCTGCGCGATGCGGCATTTGTAGCTCAGTTTCAAACTGGTTTGCGTGAATTTATAAATATCAATACAGGCTCAGTTGAGGATCCCAGAATTCTTTGGGATGCAATTAAAGGCTTTATCAGGAGTAATACAACCCTCTATGCGTCCACTCAGAGAAAATTAAGGTCAGCCAAACTGGTGGAATTGGAATCTCGGTTTTCTACTTTGGATAATTCTCTCCAAAATAACTTTGATGTTAGTACAGCAACTCAGAGGGAGCTAGTTAAGAAAGAAATTAACTCCATTCTCAAGCGCCGCTCAGAATTTCAAATGAAACGCACAAGGCAAAACTACTATTTTAATAGTGCAAGACCCAGTCATTTACTGGCTTTACGTCTTAGATCCAATGAGCATTTTGCTGATATTGTTAGTGTCAAATCAACAACGGGAGCCATGGTTACAGAACCCAAAGAGGTCAATGCCACGTTTCGTGCTTTTTATGATGAGCTCTACACCTCCGAGGTCATTCACGATGATGCAGTATGCAATAATTTTTTATCCAACATACAGTTACCAACCCTTAGCGAGGCGGATGCGGAAGCCTTAGATAGACCGCTCCATCTGGCGGAATTACAGGAAGCTGTGCTCGCAATGCGTAGGGGCAAGTCGCCTGGTTTGGATGGGATACCCCCTGAACTTTATGCCATCTTTTGGGAAGATCTAGGTCAGCTGATGCTAGACATGTTTCGATATGCAATTGAAAGTGGCTCTTTCTCCAGGGATGTGAATGTAGCTATTATATCATTATTGTTGAAGAAGAACAAGGATCCCACAGATTGCGCAAGCTATAGACCGCTTTCACTTTTGAATTCTGATCTAAAAGTTTTTGCTAAGGTGCTTGCGCGTCGCTTGCAGGGTTTTATGACCACCTTAGTACACTGTGATCAGACAGGTTTCATAGGAACTAGACTAGCCTCTGATAATGCTAGACGACTATTGCATATCATCGATAGGGCTAAGGAGCTGAGGACCCCCGCCGCAGTGTTGTCGCTCGATGCGTTGAAGGCATTTGATCGTCTGGAATGGTCTTACCTGTGGGCTGTACTAGATAAAATGGGATTTGGTGCTTCATTCATACATTTTGTTAAAGTACTTTATTCTAATCCGTCAGCGATGGTCCTAACCGGTAAGATCTGTTCGCCGCTATTCACGATTGGCAGATCTTCGAGGCAGGGTTGTCCCCTTAGTCCTCTCCTTTTCGCACTTTCACTCGAACCCTTGGCTCAGACAGTGCGTCAGTCTGCAGATATTACTCCTGTTTCGATTAACAACACACAGCATCGCATTTCCCTATATGCTGACGATATTCTACTGTTCATTGAGAATGCACCACAGTCAATTACTCATGTCCTTCAAATCTTTGATCAGTTCAGTTCCATTTCCGGCTACAAAATTAATTGGACGAAGTCAGCCCTTCTACCTCTAAATGATCAGATGAGATCTGCTATCCTGCCGCCCATAATCCCAGTAGTAAGCCAATTCAAATATCTTGGCATAGATATTTTCCCCTCTCTTCAGGCTATTGTTAAGAACAACTATGGTGACACTCTAAATAAGATTTGTCTTGATTTAGATAGATGGTCATCTTTGCCCAACTCTCTCCAAGCTCGAGTTTCAATCATAAAGATGAATGTTCTTCCTAGGGTTAACTTTGTAAGCTCTATGCTCCCTTTGCCACCACCGCCGCAATACTGGAATAAGCTTCACTCTTCGATATCTAAGTTTGTGTGGAAAGGGAAACGCCCTCGTCTTAAACTTTCTCTATTACAGCGTGCTAGAGATGATGGCGGCCTTTCATTGCCCAACTTTAAATTTTATTATTGGGCCTTCACGCTCCGCCCCCTTTTAAATTGGTTTAACCCAGCAAATAAGGTTTCTTGGAGAGAGCTTGAGGAGAGTTTAGTGCAGCCTGTTGAATTGAGAGATCTTATCTATTCAAACATAACTACACATCAATGCAAAGTTCGCTTTGGACCTATCATTTCTCATTTAGTGGCAGTATGGAGAGCAGCTGAAAAGATGTGTAAGATTGATTGTAAATGGAACTTATTTTCCCCAGTGTTCAATAATCAAAGACTTTTAATCGAGGATCGCCCCATTCGCTTTCCAAGGTGGAGGGCTAAGGGGATTCGTACATTAGGGGACTTATTTGATAGAAATGGTTTACGACCTTTTCGAGATTTGTGTGACATCTTCAATCTGCCTGGAAATACCCTTTTTTTCTACTTCCAACTGAGATTGTCCATGAGGACCTATGGGGTCCCATGGCAAGCTCCCCTTAGATTGCACCCCTTCCATGAGTTTATCTGTGATGGTAACAGAACAAGAGGTTTGGTTTCCACCCTCTATGGTTTTTTATTAGACTGTAGTTATGGGCCCCTATCTGTTGATACTGTTTGGAGGAATGATGTACCAAATTTGGACCCTGACTTTTGTTGGGACACAGTGTGGTCTAACATTAGGCTATCTTCTAGAAATCCAGACCATCAACAAATTCATTTAAATTTTGTTCATCGGACTTATTTAACTCCCCGCAGACTATGTGCTATGAGGATTTTGAATAATCCCAACTGCACTCTCTGCGCCTCAAATAGTATTGGTACCTTCCTTCACATGGTTTGGGAATGCCCAAATGTGTCGTCATTCTGGAATATGGTTGCCTCAAAACTTTCAACTATTTTTAGTATTAATATCATATCTTCTCCTTCTTTATTTTTATTAAATGACGTCTCACAGTTGCAACTAAACAATATACGCAAGCGCATCTTCTTTGCTGGATTAACGGCGGCGAAGAAGATGGTAGCTACGCGGTGGAAACCTCCTCATACGTTAACGTTTCGCCAGTGGGCCTTAACCTTTCTAGATATAGTATATTTAGAGCAGTCGATAGCAAGGTTACACGGAGCAAAAGAAGAAAACATTAATATGTGGTCGGACATTGCAGATAAGCTTAAGGCTATGATTCAAGAAATCACTATATAGTGGTAACAGCCTAGCACAGGCATGCACTATTGTACATTCCGTGTTGGTCCGGGGAAAGGGGGTGGGTGGGTTTTCTTTTCCTTTTCTTGTTTTGCTATTGTTTGTGTTTGTCTGTTAATTGCATTTTTCTTTTGATTAATGTTTTACTTTTTCTTGTTCTATTCATATGTATGTCTCTAATTTTATGTTATGGAAAATAAAAATAATTGATAACAAAAAAAAAAAAGTTTCTTTTCTTAGATTGTGTCGAGTATTGGTATTGAAACTGCCTTTTCACATTAAGTGTACCGTAGTCATACGCTATTTAACCTTTTTTAACTGGATTTTAAGTGAAAGTGATACATACTTTTTTTTAAATCCCATCATACATTTCACCTTTCCTCTTCAGAATATACGTTATCTTTTCCATAGCAACTGCTCAATTCCCTGAGCCAATGGCTCGCCCGTGGTCTTTGAAAGTTCTTCCATGATAGAGCAATTGTGCGCTTTGCTTGGAGTAACGACATGTCCAAAATAATTTGTTTTTTTTCCCTTGCTATGAGGGCTTCAGGGTATAACGCCAAAATGAATTGAATGAATGAAAATGAGTTTTGGATCCAACGATACCTTACAACCAGCATTTTATACATTTCACGATCTCCCTGCATTCCCACATACAATGAAAAAGTCTTCCCTTCGGCTGCTCACATTTAACGCAAATGTCTGGAATATCATTATTAAACGGATGTAATTTAGCTGGTGTTATATAAGTGCGCATCAACCAGTTATATTGTAACCATCTTAATCTAGTATTTGCAGTGTGCCTACAGTATGTGCTGCAGCACATACAGTATGGCACCCTAGTCATGACATGTTATCCTGTATATCTTCCTTCCAGGCCCTCAGTCTATCATTAGAACATTCAGATGAGCTTGTCATATAACACAGAAATACGCCCTTTACTATAGCAATGACGAGATATGAGTTTCTACATTCCAGAAGTGATACTTCCAATGGTTACCTTCTTGTTATGCACAAGCCAAAGGAGCCATACCATGCTTAGACACAGAGAGCGTGTAAGCCTATATGGCGCAGAGGAGTCACGCATCTGTTTTGAATAGCAACGATGAGTGCAGTGTGTTATCCTGAAACGTCTCCAGGCAAGGGCAAAGCTTGTTTAATTTGTTTGGCAAGGAGGAACCTGTGTTGAGGTGAAGTATGTCGCAGTCTTCTTTACACTCTGTCTAACCTGATTCCCCTCGCTGTCTGACTACGGCTCACTAGGCTTTCCTCAGGCAATAGACACAGGGCTGAATCCACTGGTGATGGCGTGTGTAAATCATGCGGCGCTGTTTATTTGTGCAGAGTTTTAAACGTTCCTCCATAAGTCACTCGTAATGCCTGGGTTTGCCTGCAGAGCTCAACAGTCTATAGTAAAATATATTTTATGGATACGCCGGTTCACTGCAACCAGTGAACATACTGTAAGTCACTGGTTCCCAAGCACTGGGTCGGGACACATTGATGTTTGATTTTAGTTCATAGGGCCTATAGAGGGTATGCACGTGACCAGGGACGTGCTGGTCCCCTGATTCAGCCCGGGAAAAAGAGTTGGAGAGGCCCTAATTTTTTTTTAAGTTATATTTCGTTGTTGTCGGGTGGAAACCTTATATGTCCAAAACCGTTTGTTTTGTATTTATCATTTTAAAAATGATTTAAACTAGTGAAAACATCCGATCTACAAGCACACAACGCCTCGCACCGCGAGGCGTTGTGTGCTTATAGATCTGCTGTTTTCATTACTTTTGTGCAACGGCCTTGTATGATGAAGCAGAGCTTTGCTTTGCGAAAAAATGTATACATTTGAAACATGGAGATACAAGGTTTCTGCCCGACAGTGACGATTTACTTTGTTGGCCACACAGCCCCCAAAATGGAACGGCGGCCGACATTGTTTTTTTTTTTTTTCTTTTCCTAATGGACGGCCTGGACCGGCCGGGAATGAACCGGCCGTTCGGGAGTTGCCCCGCTTTTCCCAATGTCCAGCACGTCCCTGCACATGACATGCAGGAACGCCGACTGAGTGGCAGAAAACAGAGTCAGCAGGAGTCATGAGGAGTCAGTAGGAGTGAGGAGGAGCGCTTCCAAACTCCAATGCTTCATGCTGCTTTATGTTTTGACACTCAGTCTGGCACTCAGTCTGTCCATGGTGCTGATCCTGAGTGGCATATGATGCATACCCTTTATATCAATCTCTTCTCCATTATTGATTAGACTTTTCCAATAAGTGTGCATGTGTAATGGATTAAAACAGTTCATTTCTTACTAGGAATTAACGGAGCATTAATGTCAAGTTTATACAGTATAATTCCATTATAAACGGTTGCTAATGTAAAGTTTTACCTTGATTTGTGGACAAGTTCAAGGTTAATCTTATATATTTGAAAATTAGGTTGACTTTGGTAATTTCGCCACATAAAATGTGTCTATTAGTGTACGGTACAGTATGTCATTCATAGAAGATGAAGGCCATTAGCCTATAATTTCAGAGGCCTTTTTAACCCAATATGCCCTTTGTCTTGGGTTTATGTGCTATTAGATATCAGTTGATGCAAGTTCCTAACACATCCTTTGTACAAAACTACATTAGCAAAGAAAGGTTTTGATCTTTACCCAATAAAATGTTATGCCTTGCTGCAAGCCAAATTCCCCATTTGGGACAATTAAGTGTTGAATTTCAACTTCTGTACCAACAAGGCTCAATGACTTCTTCCTCATCACAACCTGCGATGCTGTAGAAGGCAGTGAGCCTTGTGATTAACAAGCCCTTTACTTTAACCCTACTTGGTTGACTGGAGTCCCCAGAGCTCTGTCCTAGGTCCACTACCTTTTCCCCTCCGTGCCAAACATCTTTGCCCAAAATAGCTGATCTGCTATTTTCGCCCAATATGTTTGCCCAGAATGTGGAAGCTATGGTTCATGTGGTTACGTTTTTCATACTATGTTCTTCAAGGCTGAATTCACATTTTGAATAATGAACAGCATCTACTAGGGCATTCACCAAATATCAAAGTCACTATTGGACGTTGTTCACCTGTTCACAAGTCGAATATTCGCTTATTTTTTTATTGTTTTCTCTTTAGAAAATATATAGTTTATAAAGCTTGGCTAGATAGGAAGTCATAAGAATGAGTTGTCAATGCCCCTGGTGGATGAATGTGTTAATGCTCTATACCAGGGCTTCTCAAACCTTTTTAGGCCGCGACCCCCAAAATAAACATATTTGAACTGGGGACCCCCACCCTGACAAGCACTTGGAATTGTAGGTATTACATTTAATGTGACTCGGTTCCGCAGATAAATATTGTGAAAATAGCCGATCTACATGCTCACAACGCCTCGCAACGCGAGGCGTTGTAAGCATGTAGATCGGCTATTTTCGCTATTTTCGCTATTTTCGCCCCTTGCTTACTTAATATTTGACAGTTTGGCCAGTCTTGTCGAATATTCGACTATTCGAATACTTTGAGGTTGAATAATTCAAATACTAAAAATCATTATTCGTCAATGCCCTAGCATCTACTAAACTATAAAGCAAAGTGATCTCCCATTCATCTTGGCTGTATGGGAGTTATTCTGGTTTGACGTTTAACTGATTCCCCTTGGAATCAAGTCAGATTTAGGTAAACGCATAGTCTGCATCCCCTGGACCACTTAAAGCTGTTTCCACATCTAAATACACCTTGGCACAAACTCCACTGTTAATATTAAAAAGGGGGAACTGCATCACAACTGGAAAAACTGGGCAAAATCAAATCTATTTGTAATCAAAGACATGAAACTGTAGAAGCGACACTTGGCTGTAGGCAATAAAGTGGTAGAAAACTCCCCATGCTACCTGAGAAGGCACCTGGCAGAGACATTTATATGTTTGGTCTTACTGTAACAGTATGTGAGCAAGCCAAGGTGCTTCAGTGGGTATTAAAAAACCATGCAGAATAAAGCAGCCATTCCCAACCTAATGGTCCACCGATGGGCCTTCAATATATTGAAAGTGGGCCCCCAAATAATTGGCAAAACACAGATTTACGGATAATTAATAACATTAATATATATCGTCCTTGTCGGGTGGAAACCTTGTATGTCCAAAACCCATCCTTCTTTTGTTATTATTTTAAGACCGATTTAAAATAGTGAAAATAGGCTTTCATTTACGAAAAAAAACAAACTCAGATTTGAAAGTTGTGACGATATATGTTTTGTTATTTAAAACCCTTCATTTTTCATTCATTCCATTCATCCAAGCTGGAACACAACTCATTGATCATTAAAATAAACATGCTCTGAAAATGCACACATCTGACCGCTTAACACTGCTGCCCCGAATCTCTGCAGTGTTGAGTGGTCAGATGGGTGGACCATGAACACTTTTCAAGACTTTCAAGTGGGCCCTGCATTCAGGCTGAGCAATATATCGAAAATATATCGATATCGAGGTATCAACTTACAAGGTACACATTGATGGAGACGGCTTGAAATGAGGTATTGGTGTATGTGTCAAATTAAATAACAGACACACTATGCATGCAAAAAAGCAGTCCATCTGTAACCAGGAACCAGGTGTGGTTATTTCAATAAAGCCATTGTTGGAAAATGGAAATAAGGCATTTAATTAATTTTTTCTATGTGTACTGTGCAGTGTACATGCATGGGTATGCTATTCATTATCTGGGTTAGGCACACAGTGGACCTAAAGCAGAAAACATTAAAAACTATATAAAGCAATTATTTTTTACTAATATCGTGAGTAATATCGATATCGAGGTATTCAACAACGTTAAGAAATAAGATGACACTCTGTTGTCCAGAAATAAACAGAAATGTCGTGGCATGACAAGCTTCAAGCTTCAGTGGTTTATTTATTGTCTTATCAAGCTGACGTTTGAGTTATCCTTTTATTCTCCTTATTAGCTTGTTAAGCTCATGGAGATCAGTCAGTGTTTTTCTTAAGGTTAAATAGCCTACCGCCAGGAATGAGACATGGGTGGGGATGTCTTTTGTAGAATCTGCCTTTGTCCCAGAAGTAAAGATTTGAGTTTTAAAATGTTCTCTTCAAAATATATATATTCAAAGATTTGCACACATTTTCATGTTTTTTCAAATAGCAAATCTACAAGCTCATAGTGCGCCAAGAAGTGACGCACATTGAGCTTGTACGTTATATCTGCTATTTTTTTGAATGGCCAAAGTATAAAATAATGGTTAAAGTGGTTAAAAATCTAAACACTGACATAGATGCCATCCTGGTTTTAATTGGTTAAATAAGCTAAACAGGGCCTGTTAACAAACAAACTCTATGGTGGCACACAAGGTAAAGTAATGAGTGCGCTGAGGGAAACTAAGGAGGAAACTTTCAGTTATATTCTGTTGAAATAAATAAAAAAGTCAGAAATTGAATAGGCAAATATCTGCAAACTGAGAAAATGACAATCAATGACAGTGTGAGACTGCCCTCTTCTTCCTCCCAGAAGCAGGGGCGTCACAAGGGGGGGGGAGTGGGACTGAGTTACTAGGGCCCAAGGTGGAGGTTTAATAATTTAATATTTTAGCTATTGAAAAATAGCAGATCGCGGCAGATCTGCTATTTGTAACTCAAAGTTTGCTTCTGGGGTGTCCCTGGAACTAAATATTTTGAGGTGGGAGGTCCCTGGCCAAATACATATCATTTTGGGGGTCCTTCACATGAAAAGGTTTGAGCACCACTGACATAGAAACATAGGTTTTTCCAAAAACCTTAGAAGGATTTGAAATATTCAAAGACTTGGACAAACCTGAGCTTGTATACCTGCTAGTTTTCAATAGTTAGAGCACAAAATAATGCTTAATAATGCGTTCCCAGTCTAAATGGGTTAAACCCCCTCCCCCTATGAAGAACATTCATGGGGGGCCCGCAGTGAATCCTTGTACCCAGGGCCCAGAATTTAGTGTGACACCCCTGCCCAGAAGTACAGTTCTATTGAAATTATCTCCAGGCATTTGTGCTTTAAACAGCACAGTGATTAATGATGGGAAGAATGGAGGTATATAGAGTGTAGCCATGCATGTGACACAGGTCACGGTTTAAAAGGTCTGCTGTGCCTGTGAGGTTTGTGTACAAACTGGTGGAGCCATCAGGTCTCTTTCTGTCAAGCATATTATTACTACAGTATATTAGTAACAGACAGTAGTATTGGTGTCATCCAGGGACGTGCTGGCCATTGGGAAAAGCGGGACAACTCCCGAACGGCCGGTTCATTCCCGGCCGGCCCAGGCCGGCCATTAGGAAAAAAAATAAAAATAAAATGTCGGCCTTCGTTCCATTTTGGGGGCTGGGCGGCCAATAAGTAAATCGTCACTGAAACCTCGTATCTCCAAGTTTCAAATGTATTAATTTTTTCGCAAAGCAAAGCCCTGCTTCATCATACAAGGCCGTTGCACAAAAGTAGTGAAAACAGCAGATCTACAAGCACACAACGCCTCGCACCGCAAGGCGTTGTGTGCTTGTAGATCGGCTGTTTTCACTAGTTTAAATCATTAAAATGATTAATACAAAACAAACGGTTTTGGACATACAAGGTTTCCACCCGAAAACGACAAAGTAGCAGCAGCGCTATAGAGAGAGATCTCTCTCTATAGCGCGCAATGAGGGCCTCTCCAACTCTTTTTCCCGGGCTGAATCAGGGGCCCAGCACGTCCCTGGTGTCATCGGTATTAACATTGTTGATCTTGATAATATTGTGTGAGCCGTTGCCGTGCATCTGTAGAGCAGATGAGCTCTATGTGATTCTTTATTGCCCATTATTTTTAGCAGTATTGTAAATGCATATCTGAATCCCTTTATTGGTTTGCATATGTGCATTGTGCATAATCACAGGGAAACAGGGTCCTCATAAGCTCTTGAGCCCTAGCAATCCCTATTCTGGGGGGAACATTTCACCGAAACACATACTGTAGAGCAGCATATATAGCGGCTTTTTCCGGCAAAGAGATTTGGTGTAGAAAGAAAAAATTACGCACCAAGCAGAGTGCAACTCAGGTCAAGTATATTGGGTCTAAGTGTGTTAAAGTATGCAGTATGTGTATAGTTTTGTTCTAATCATCAGTATTGTTATTGTTCTAAAAGTAGCAGGGTGACAGCGCAGAGCAATCCCATGCACTCAGTGTGGGCTTGCCTGCAGTAGACAGGGCCATCTGCTTTACATCCATATCTACCAGGCATTAACGGCTTCAAAAAGGCATCTGCTGTTTGTATTTGAGTTATTCTGTCGAAGACGAAGAGCTGAATCGGGATCACTAATAAGCACTGCAGATCTCTGCAGAGTTGACGTGGAATGGCTCCCGCAACAGTATCATACAGTGAAACAGTGTCATACAGTGAAACAGTATCATACAGTGAAACAGTGTCATAAAGTGAAACAGTATCATACAGTGAAACAGTATCATACAGTGAAACAGTGTCATACAGTGAAACAGTATCATATAGTGAAACAGTATCATACAGTGAAACAGTGTCATACAGTGCAACAGTATCATACAGTGAAACAGTATCATATAGTGAAACAGTATCATACAGTGCAACAGTATCATACAGTGAAACAGTATCATATAGTGAAACAGTATCATACAGTGAAACAGTGTCATACAGTGAAACAGTGTCATAAAGTGAAACAGTGTCATACAGTGAAACAGTGTCATATAGTGAAACAGTGTCATACAGTGAAACAGTGTCATAAAGTGAAACAGTGTCATACAGTGAAACAGTGTCATACAGTGAAACAGTGTCATACAGTGAAACAGTGTCATAAAGTGAAACAGTATCATACAGTGAAACAGTGTCATAAAGTGAAACAGTGTCATACAGTGAAACAGTGTCATAAAGTGAAACAGTGTCATACAGTGAAACAGTGTCATAAAGTGAAACAGTGTCATACAGTGAAACAGTGTCATACAGTGAAACAGTATCATACAGTGAAACAGTGTCATAAAGTGAAACAGTGTCATACAGTGAAACAGTGTCATACAGTGAAACAGTGTCATAAAGTGAAACGGTGTCATACAGTGAAACAGTGTCATAAAGTGAAACAGTGTCATACAGTGAAACAGTGTCATAAAGTGAAACAGTGTCATACAGTGAAACAGTGTCATAAAGTGAAACAGTGTCATACAGTGAAACAGTATCATACAGTGAAACAGTGTCATAAAGTGAAACAGTATCATACAGTGAAACAGTGTCATAAAGTGAAACAGTGTCATACAGTGAAACAGTGTCATAAAGTGAAACAGTATCATACAGTGAAACAGTGTCATAAAGTGAAACAGTATCATACAGTGAAACAGTGTCATAAAGTGAAACAGTATCATACAGTGAAACAGTGTCATAAAGTGAAACAGTATCATACAGTGAAACAGTGTCATAAAGTGAAACAGTATCATACAGTGCAACATTATTGTAACTTTTCGAGCACCAAGCTGGAATCGAACCCCGGTCTCCAGCTTGGCAGGTAACAGGCAACGCCCAGGGGTTGACACTATGGTCTCAGAGGCACTTGCCCATCGGGCAAGTAGGCCTACAGTACATGTCATGTTCTACTTGCCCAAAGGTCATACCCACTTGCCCGAAAAGTAAATTGAATCGTCCATAGAATGATAGCGGGTAAAATTTGAATTACCATTCAATTTAACACTTTCTTTTGTTTTACTTCCTGGGGCTGTGCGATGAGAAATGTCATACCTAATTTTGAATCCAAAGTCCTACATAGCTTGAATATGACAATGGATTCACACATATTTTATATTTTTAAGTGTAGCAACAGTGAAAACAGCACCTTATCTGGTTTTGTGTTTATAGACTGTTGCGTCCCAGCACAAACAGGCACTTGCCCGGTCGGGCAACCTGACGCCAATGTAACGTTTTGCGCACCGAGCGGGAGACTAACCCCGGTCTCCAATTTGGCAGGCCGGCAGCTAACAGGGAACACCAAAAGAGAGCAGTGAAACAGTGTCATACAGTGCAACAGTATCATACAGTGCAACAGTATCATACAGTGAAACAGTATTATGCAGTGCAACAGTATCATGCAGTGCAACAGTGTCATACAGTGCAACAGTATCATACAGTGCAACAGTGTCATACAGTGCAACAGTATCATACAGTGCAACAGTATCATACAGTGCAACAGTATCATACAGTGCAACAGTATCATGCAGTGCAACAGTATCATGCAGTGCAACAGTATCATGCAGTGCAACAGTTCATACAGTGCAACAGTTCATGCAGTGCAACAGTATCAAACAGTACAACAGTTCATGCAGTGAAACAGTATCATACAGTGCAACAGTATCATACAGTGCAACAGTATCAAACAGTGCAACAGTTCATGCAGTGAAACAGTTCATGCAGTGAAACAGTGTCATACAGTGCAACAGTTCATACAGTGCAACAGTTCATGCAGTGAAACAGTATCATACAGTGCAACAGTATCATACAGTGCAACAGTATCATACAGTGCAACAGTGTCATACAGTGCAACAGTATCATGCAGTGCAACAGTATCATATAGTGCAACAGTATCATACAGTGCAACAGTATCCTGCAGTGCAGTATTCAGCATGGTCTAAATATCACAGGAGACCTATCATCTTACCGTATGACGAATAGCGATAGACAATCTAACATTTATTTATTTTTAACTTTTTTAGCATATTGCCTATAATAACATGTAAATAACAAATAGGGACACCAGGTTGAAAGTTGTTCATGGACCATCAAATCTTTTTGCGTAATTGTTTGCAAATGCCATTGACTTACAAAACACATTAGCTATTTTGTCTCACTGGACAGGTAAATTGACTTTGTGGCTCAGTTGTTTAGGGTCCTACCCCAGCCAGTGCAAGGCAGGAATATTGATCAAATGTTAAATGCATAAGATGGACAAACTTCGGATGTGGTCATACTCATTAAAACAAAACGATAACAGTATTCCATCAAGCAAAGCGAGCGTCTCTAAGATTTTATTTATTTCTTTTTTGTGCTCGGATGTACTGCCTTTACCAGGTCTGCAAAGTAGGCCAATGTCTCACAAACGAGGACGACAGGGGATAATTTTGGTGCATCCCCCATTTCAACGTCTAATTGAACTCATTATCCATGTGCAGCATACCTCATTCTGCTTGTCATGGTTGCGTTATTGGGCATTCCGAGTGATAACTGATAATGCACACGGTAGAAAGCATACGGCTGGGTCACCCTGAGCAAACAGTGGGGATTTCAAGGAGCCATTCACTACCTCATGCGTAGTGAATGCTCTCACAGATGAGACAGAGCGATGGCTGTTCCGAGAGGAAGTCACTAAGACTATTACAGCTTAATTTGATAAGGTGTGTGTGTGTGTGTGTGTGTGTGTGTGTGTGTGTGTGTGTGTGTGTGTGTGTGTGTGTGTGTGTGTGTGTGTGTGTGTGTGTGTGTGTGTGTGTGTGTGTGTGTGTGTGTGTGTGTGTGTGTGTGTACTACCACGTACTGTATGGCCGCATGAGAGGCAGGGAGAAACGGCTAAGAGAGATGCAAAGGGGGGGTGTAGGCAGAGGGCACACCTTAGCCATCCCAGGGGTTGACCTCTGATCACATTATCTCTATTGTTGAACCCTTAAAAACATCCTCATCCTCATCCTAGCGTGCGTCTGTCTGGTTGTCAGCTGGCCAAGTGGCTTCTTTTATTCTTCGTTTGTATATCGCGTGTTGAAACATTACACCAGCATGTTACACAACCAGATAATGTCTGTGATTTCTAATGGAATCTGACCACTTTCTAGCGAAACCACCCCTATAGTCTGAAGGAAATCTGGAATATTTTAAGATAATGTCCCCCTGTGGAAACTGTAATTCTTGCAAGGGTTTACTTTTTCCCCCCTTCTAAATAAGTCAAACTTTTCACTTGGAACAACTACAAAAATCTGCCAGTGTGATGAATGGAAAATGTAATCACTTGTTTACGTAGATTTGTTTTCCTTTTGTTTTGTTTCTGACTTACGAAATCCCCAAGCTTCAGTAAGATAAGCTCGTTCTAGATTCCTGGAGGTTCCTCCTTTGGATCCTCTTTGTCTGTCATTAGGAACCAGAGTCAGGGTTATTAGGAACCGGAGTCATGGTTGTCTTGTTACGTAAACTCACAATAACCTGGGTGTTTAGTGTTTGGTTTAAGCACATTCAGAACGGGTACACACTAATTGTGTATCATTATTTTATGCTTTAACTATTGAAAAATAGCAGATATACAAGCTCACAGCGCGGCACCGAGTGCCGCGCTGCGAGCTTGTAGATCTGCTATTTTTGAAAAATCATGACAATTATAATTTTGACCCGATTCTATAAGTGTCTTTTGAATTCTTCTAAGATTTTTTGAAAAACCTATGTTTCTATGTCAGCAATCTGGCTGGCCATCGTCAAAGAAAAGGTTTTCACTTAACTGGAGCTCAGTTAGTCTGTTCTTGAGAGACTACTATGTCAGTGGTTCTCAAACTTTTCATCTGAAGGACCCCCAAAATGATATGTATTTAGCCACGGACCCCCATCTCAAAATATTTAGTTCCAGGGACCCCCCAGAAGCAAAATTTGAGTTACAAACGTTCGCTTTGAAAATACATATACCGGTATTCAAAGATTTTCTCACATTTTCACAAATTTTTCAAAAATAGCAGATCTACAAGCTCGCAGCGTGGCACTCTGTGCAAAACAGAACACTGATTGCATTAAACGACGTTAAACTCTCTTTGCCACTCACTTTGCCACTCGATTTGCCATTCACTTTGTGCATGCGCATACCCTCTATCGTTGTATTGCTATGATTTGTCCATTCTGATCTGGTCTTGTCTATTTGGGATTCTCTTAGCTATTTGTTTTTTATTTTCACAAAACATGAAAGGTTGAAAAAGTGCCTAACCCCAACCTTGTGTTATTGGAATAAATAGGGTAACTGGTGACTATTTGCTGCCATTGAAAACACATAATAACACTTAATGATTCTTTGCACAGCTTGCATGAAACACTCATGTTTCTATTGTTCCCAGCACAATAAAATCCAGCCATCCAGTGCGTGGAAAAATGAATATTGAAGGCTAGTTTGTGTATGTGTGAGTCTCCTCAGCTCACCTCTGCATCCCTGAAAAAGTCAAAGATCATGGTACTTACTAGAACTAGACTAAAAACAGTTGCAGTTCAATTGGGTTAATGTCTGATGTACAGTGTGCAGTGTCGGTGACTCTAGCCACCAAATCCAGACTCTGATGAAGTCCTAGAGGTTGAAACACAGGGTCATTCACAGAATGGCACACCATGGAGCTCGTTCAGTGCATTCAGAGAGGTTTCTGTGCCTTGCTCATGGACACTTCAGCACAGGCATTTCTGTATCTCCATTACCTATGGCGGTGGTTCTCACCTTTTCAGGCCGCGACACCCAAAATAATCATATTTTAACTGTCGAGTGAGAAAACAATGTTTCACGTTAAGCTAATCATCTGGGGACCCCACAAAATAATTTGGGGAACCCTCTGGGGGTCCCGGCCCTCAGGTTGAGAACCACTGACCTATGGTATACTTTGTTGTATGACAATGTACTGTATCGCAACGCGTTGTCAGCTTGTAGATCTGCTTCTTTATTTTTAAGGAGAGACGCCAAGGTTAATATGTCTAACAGAAGTATTTATCGAAATGTGGGTATCAGTGGATTTAGCGCATCTGAGAATATTACATAAGAGCTTCTTTACTTGCTTTTACCACCTGTCCAACCCCATTGTTATTATTACATGTCTAAACGCTCGTTTGAACATTATAATGCTGTTTGTCTTTCGGTGCATTTGCCTTTGTTTGCTTGGGCACAAAAGTCAAAGAGGAGGTATGAATACGGGGCTGTTTATTAGTGTGTGTGGAGGAGTGGATAACATCTCTGGTGACCACATCTGGTCACACGAGACGCTTCCCAGTCGGTCCACAGAGGCCTGACTTGGCTCTGTTGATCCCTTTCTTTCTGCCTCCTACATCTGTGCCTCTTTTCTTTCTCATTGTCTCCCCCACAAAAACAAAGAAGCGACAACCGTATGAACCCTAGCATCGCTGTTTTGGGTCACGTCAAGTTAGGCGAACATTTGGCAAAAGAATTGATGAACTTCAGCAAAAGAATTAATAAAATAGGCGAATATTTGGCCAACATTCTGTGAAAACAGCACGTCGGCTATTTTCTCAATTTGAAGTATACAGTATATCGTCACTGTTGGGTTTCAAATGTGTACGTTTTTTCGTAAAGTAAAGCCCTACTTAATCATACAATACTGCGAGGCCTTATGTGCTTGTAGATCAGCTATTTTCACTATTTTAAATCATTTTTAAACTGATACATGCAAAACGAACGGTTTTGGATGTATACAAGGTTTCCACCCGACAACAACGATAGAGTCTTAAGTAGTATTAGCATAAATTTGATCTCTCTTCTTTTTTTCTTTTTTTTTTTTCTTCTTCTCCAGCTGCTGCTCCAAGGTTGAAGAGGATGAAGGTCCCATCGATAGTGGACGAGGGAACCAAGCTCACAGTAAAGTGCGAGGCCACGGGGAACCCCGTCCCCACCTACAGATGGTTCAAAGATGGCAACGAGCTCAAGAAAAGCAAAGAGATCAAAATAAGGAGCAACCAGTGAGTACAAATCACCCGTCGAGAAGTTGGACACGTTTAACATGTGGCGAGAGCACAACAGACGCGTGCCACCCAAGTCACTGCTCGGTTGTAAATATCTGAAGTCTCTGCTAATGACTTTACCAGGTGACCAGGGTCACGGCGCTTGTTTGAAAGCTTGTTTAGTGAATGCCGTGATGAAACTCTAATTTGTTTCTTATGTGGGACATGCATGGCCTGACCTGTCGGTTTGATTACATTTTCCAATTCAATTCAACCCAACCGCATACAATTTGTCCTTGCTTGAAGGTACAATAATTGATATGTATTTGTTTAAAACGGCTACACATTATTGTGTATCATTATTTTATGCTTTAACTATTGAAACATAGCAGATATACAAGCTCACAGCGTGGCGCCGAGTGACCAGAAAACCTCTATACAAATAACATTTACTATAGACACTAGTTGGTATATAAAACTAAGGACCTTTGTTTTTTATAATAGGATACTGTCAAGTATCTCTCCAACACATTATTTTTAAGAAGTAATCAAACAATTGCCCATTCAAAAGAAATGCCCCCAATCTAACAGTAACACATGTGGTATATGGGAACCTATGTAAACATTGTGTTTAGTTTATTAAGTTTTAACACCTTTGCAAAAGCCTACATATAGCACACAGTATGGTCTAGGAACTCGTAATGTAATGAGTGCATCATGTAATAAGATGTTAGTTGTGTCTATCAAAGTTTTTAGGTACTTTGTCCCCTTCAGACCTGAAAGTTCAAGCCAAGGTTCTATATTGAGTCTTGAGTAGAGGTGCATAAGTAGGGCTGATACATTTTAACAGCAATTCGATACATATCACGGACGGTGACATGAACCCTTGACATGAACCCAGAGATTACACACATTTATCGATAGACCAGTGTAGCTATATGGAAAGGAAAAAAAACCCTCCTTTTAATTTTTTCTTCTTAAAAATGCTAAATACAATGCACAAGTAGGTAGTATCGATGCAATCGATTATTTGCACTGCCGATTCGATGCGATACGAAGTCAAACGATACGATTCGATTTGAGCTGTTTTCATTTCGATATACTTAGATTTTTTTGTATTAAAAATGATATTTCGATGCAGTTATTATATCGTTACACCCCTATGATTACGTTTTCTGTAATTGGGTCTTATAATGAAAATAAGAACATTATTATAACGGCGCTTGAAAAAAGAGAATCTAGAATTTGCCGCACGGACAAGACCAAGTCTTTGCCACCGCCACGGAACACATGTGTCCATGTACGGACATGTCGATGACGCCTGGTTATAGAACATGGAGATAAGAGGTTTCTGCACGACGACAGCAGCGGATATAAAGTGTTGCCACGCTGGGGCCACCTGCCCTGTTGACTGCCCTGTCCCCATGTCACTGTCTACCTGTCCCCTGTTTCCACTTGTTGTGTTTCCATGCCACTTCGTTCTCACCCTCCATTCCCCTGACTAAGCTCTGTGTGTCTGTGTGTGTCTGTGTGTGTCTGTGTGTGTGTGTGTGTGTGTGTGTGTGCGTGCGTGCGTGCGTGCGTGCGTGCGTGCGTGCGTGCGTGCGTGTGCGTTTGGTGTCTCCCACAGGAAATTCTCCAGCATCAAAATCAACAAAGCAAAACTGGAGGACTCTGGGAATTATACGTGTGTGGTGGAAAATCCTCTGGGGAGAGACAACTCCACCGGCACAGTTAATGTCCAAAGCAGTGAGTACCCAGACCAAAAGGAACACCTTGAACTATACAGCAATGTTGGCATTAGTACTGTCCTTGACCGTTCCCTATGCACAGTGGTTCTCAACCTTTTTCAGGCCGCGACCCCCAAAACAATCATGTTTTAACTGGGGACCCCCAAAATAATCATATATTTTAACTGGGGACCCCCCTCCCTGACGAGCACTAAGAGTTGAGGCATTACATTTTGTATAACACAGTTGGTTCTATTGTGAAAATAGCAGATCTACATGCTCTGTGAGCATGTAGATCAGCTATTTTCACAATTTCTGCCTCTAATATTTGACAATTTGGCCAATGTTTAATTTGTCATTTTAGAGGTATTAAAAAAGTCTTACATTTAGAAATGTGAATATACTCTCTATACACTTAAACTTTATGTTGGTTTGTTTACTGTTGAGTGAGGAAACAATGTTGCACATTAAGTTAATCATCTGGAGACCCCCCAGAATAATTTGGGGACCCCCCCAGGGGGTCCCGACCCACAGGTTGAGAACCACTGCTCATGCCAATTAAGAGGTTCAAAGGAGCCTAATTTATACTTTGGCGTCTTTTGTTTTGTTTGTTGTCAAACGGCTGGGTCGTGTGACAGCAAAGCATAAATTAAGCTCAGCAGTGGCAGTAATGGGCAAGAGCCCTGCAAGTCTGCACATTTGGGTCTTTGCTGGTTCACTGGAGGAATGGTACAATACGAGGTATTTGGATGTGAATGGAATTTGGTTTATAATCCAGGGAGTAATTCCTTTGCTGGCAGAGTGACTTCACACAAAATCAGACGCACAAAATCTCTCTGATTTGCATTCACACACACACATAACAACCGATTATAGATTATACATGCCTAAAGGAATGAGAGAATGGTCAGAAAGCCCTAAATCTGGATGATAGAAACGAACGGACCTAATTACCAGGGGTTGAGTAGTGAATAAATGCAGTGTTTCTCAATCGGTCGTGGACAAAGGACAACTTTAATGGAGAATTATTGTGTTTTTTTTATAATCCATTGGGTCCATGACCACTGGACTAACAGAGTGTGCATGTGGTATGAGTTTGCTAGATGCTGGGGGCTTGTACCCGTGATTGGCTTGTGTCTGTCTTGAATAGTGTTTTGTCTGGAGTCTGTATGAGAACTGGAGGATCTTTGTATTTCGAGGACATTTAGAATTTGATCGGAACAGATGTTTTACTTTTATGTGACAGTTGATGGTGACATGGAATGGAGTTTGATCATGGTCGAGCACAATAAGCTAGCCATACAGGCTTGTAGGAATAGTGCTGTCACGATTATGACATTTTACATGACGATTAATTGTCACTCAAATAAATGCGATTAACGATTTTGTGTATTTGTCGTTGACAATTACATTTCTGTTTGGCTTTTAGGCTTTGAAGTTGCACATGGCAATCATGAGACTTACTTACTGACATATTTGACAATTTTATTCTCAAAAAAGAACATTGATAGTGGAAATAGCCGATCTACAAGCTCACAACGCGTCCCATCGCGACGCGTTGTGAGCTTGTAGATCTGCTATTTCCACTACTTTTTGAAAGTTAACATTTCTCAACATGGAAACGATTATGAAGATTACGCAAAAATAATTGTGATTACATCAAATAATTGCGATTAGACGATTATGTAATAATTGTGACAGCCCTATGTAGGAAGCTCATTAATGATGGGTTGCTGTTTGGGGTGGTAGTGGAGGATGCAGGATACAATATCACTTTTATTGTCTGGTATGTTACAGGCATTTCATTACACTGAAAGCAGCCGCATAGAAACATTTTCAGTTATTTACAACCATACAGTTGGCAGTAGTTGCTCAGGAGGTTAATTAAGCAGCTGTCTTGGAAATAAACGGGAGGTTTCAGGTTCGATCCCTGGCTCCCAGTGCTGGAAAAGTAACTCAAATGTTTTACTTAAGTAAAAGCATCAATACTGCAATATAGAAACACTCTGTTGCAAGTAAAAGCCTGGAATTAGCCAGTAGCTATGCCCCTCCCCTAAAAGCGTTTGTCCAATGCTAGCTTAGCAACCGGCAGCTTGCCAAGGCTAAGCTAGCATTGGACAAAAGCTTTTTGGGAGGGGCATAGCTACTGGCTAATTCAAAATATACTTGAGTACAAAAGTAATGGCATCAAAATATACTTAAAGTACCAAAAGTAAAAGTACAAAATGTTTGAAAATAGCAGATCTACAAGCGCGATTCTTGAGTACTGTACTTAAGTGAATGTACTTAGTTACTTTACTCCACCGCCAGCTCCTCCCGGTTGCGTTTCACAGCAACGAGTTGATTGTGAAATACATTGCAAAGCGCTTTGGAGAAAAGCGCTATATAAATACAGTACATTCCCGGTATTTATTCAATATATAAAGATAGGTAAACAGAAGCTATACACTTTACAATGAGCATAATACATTGTACACTATACACTGTGGAGGCTGGTATAGCAGTATAAGAAGATATTTAAATAAATAAACATTAATAATTCCACATGGGATTGGGTGTGCAGCTATTGCATCCTTGAGAGTTAAGTGCGGGCGGTGACATTATTCTATTCATTGAGATGCACGCTATTGTGGGCGCACTGTGTGCTTAGCTACTCCTTCAGTGAAGACAGCCGTTACCACCATCTTTTGTCCAGCAGATTTATACTATCAACATACATCAATGCCGGGTTTAGAGTTGATGAAGTGCAGAAACAGAGCGGTGCCAAGGACAGGTGCCTGTGGCACACCACATAAGACACTCCCCTCTGGATAGGGCGCCATGTTGTCTCGTTTGTTTGTGGTCGATTGAGCGTGATTCATACTTTGCTTTAATGATGGTGTTTGGTGGCAAAAATGGTTGATCTCCAAGCTCGCAAACGGGACGCACCACGATTGTCCTATGATGGAGTAAATTAGGCATATATATTCTCGCAATGCCAGACAATCTGTGATTATCAAGTCTCTAGTTGAGTATACGTTTAGAGACTATCTTGTGACTCTAGGTGTCTAATGAAAGCAAGTCGTCACCGTTGGGCAGAAATCTCATATCTCCCTGCTTCAAAACTCACAAAACTAGTGAAAATAGCATATCTGCAAGCACACATCGCCTTGCGATGCGAGGCGTTGTGTGCTTGTAGGGTGTCTATCTTCACTATTTTAAATCGTTTTTAAAATAACAAAAAAGGGAAGGTTTTGGACATACAAGGTTTCCACCCGACAACGACGAGGTGCTCTTTAGCATTCCATGGCAGAAATGTTGGTGGGCATATGATGTGGCCAGATTTGATCCTATGGGCCAGCAGGCATATACATGTTGTTGGAGGTGAACTAACCACTAGGCTATCAATGGGTACAAAACCCTACAATTACACCATTAAATTCCTTTGTCAAACGCAGGCCCATAAAGCCCTTTGAGACTGTAACAGTGATTAAGGGCTCTACAAATAAATGTGACTTGACTTGACTTAGAGCCAAGGTTTTTTCCGGTGTTTGAAAATGGTCAACCATAAGCTGACAGCTGACAAGTTACAAGAACAGTAGGTCTGTCTTCCAACGCGTCCAGACTGTGCGAGATCAAATGAAACGCAAAAAGGCTTTAGAAAAATTCTTATTCTGATTAACCCAAGGCATTGTTTAATATACCATATACAGTAGGTCATATTAAAAAAAACCATGGCAAAGTTTTCCACAATCCTAGCAAACTGGGAGGTCTTGAGAAATGGATGTTAAAGGGGTCTAGACGTGCAGGGCAGGTCTTGGTGACACGGATAACCCCTGACTCCTTCCACTGTCTACAAACTGAGACCTCTTTAAAGGAGAGATTTAAGACACGGCACAAGGGGGCCCTGGTCTCACAAGAACAATCTCTCAGTAGCCTCTTGGGGTCTACAAACCATGAGAGAGAAAAAACTCCTTCATACCTTCTCTTACTTAGCATTAAAATATTTTACTGACTGACGTTTAAGTATCAAGGCCTTTAGTATGATAATCTCATCAATGGAAGCAGGGGCGTCACACCAAATGCTGGGCCCTGGGTACAAGGATTCACTGCGGGCCCCCCATGAATGTTAACTATTGAAAAATAGCAGATATACAAGCTCACAGCGCGGCACCGAGTGCCGCGCTGCGAGCTTGTAGATCTGCTATTTTTTTTAAATCGTGAATCGTGTGCGAAGAAACCTATGTTTTCACGTCAGTGATGCTCAAACTTTTCCACGTGAAGGACCCCCCATCTCAAAAAAGTTGAGTTACAAATGTTCACTTAAAAAAATACATATATTCAAAGATTTGCGCACATTTTCACAACTTTTCAAAATAGCTAAATTTAAATAGCTAAAGTTACTAGGGCCCCTCCTCCTTGGGCCCTGGTAACTCAGTCCCACTTTCCTACCCCCTTGTGACGCCCCTGAATGGAAGGGCCATGAACTAGAGCAGTGGTTCCACAACGATTTGTACTGAGGCTCACAAGGCGCAGCACATCGCCGCACGTTGCGACCTTGCCGATGGGCTCAAGTGGTTACATTTTATTTGGCATTAGTTTATAAAGATTTACAGAGTGATCGAGTGATAATGTGTTAAAGAGGTTATTTTGCATGGATTATGAATACAAGTGTGCCTTGAGATTTGGTGTGCTCTGTGGGCACAGAAAGTTTGAAAACCACCAGGCTGTGCTTCTTAGAGTGGGGTCCGAGGACCCCCATGTGGTCCTTTAAGGGGTTCCTGAGGATCGCCGATAATGACATGCCCAAAATACAGACACCAGGTTCAAAGTGGCTCGTATATGGTTGCAAACAAAATGTTCAGGGTTGGCGAAAAGCTGCACAGAACAACAGAATTTGAGGTTAAATGCGAACGCCAGGGGGTAACAGACAGTGGCCGCCCCCTGGGACCCCAAACGATGCACCTGTGTAGGAGCGGACGTTTAGTGTCCTCACGTTCACTGTCGGGTGAATCCATCACTTTCTGCGCTCTATTCCCAGTTGTTTTGGGCTAAGCAGACGTCAGCTGAATAATGTTAAAGGAGTGCAGACCTCTGCTTTGTACATTCAATAGTCCTTTGTGCTACAGAACGTGCCGTATCTCATTGCTGTCGGGTGGAAACCTGGTATACCCAAAACAGTTCCTTTTATTAGAGTGGTTGCTCTAACAGGGCAACCACACTTCCATCTATCTTTCCATCTTTCCAGATTAACTTTATTTTGTCACACTACTCCTCCCACCATTTTTGCGGCACACACTCGGTCGAATGTCATCGGGACTCGTCTGCTTGCATTTGGCATTTTTAAGAGATACAAGGAACACCATATATGGGCATAAACGGGTGAAACAGTGCCCACATTTTTACATCACTGATACCGCCGCCTGTACTGTGCATGCGTCGCCACCATGGTAACAGCCAAATACTGAAACAGTGCCCAAATTTGGAGATG
Organism: Nannobrachium achirus; assembly: GCF_963921795.1. Lineage (NCBI taxonomy): Eukaryota > Metazoa > Chordata > Actinopteri > Myctophiformes > Myctophidae > Nannobrachium > Nannobrachium achirus. Next base: position 22,233,015 of record NC_137826.1, on the reverse strand, counting down.
ACTGACATCACTGATACGTCTGGGTTCTCACCATTACTTCTGAGACTCCTACATTCAATCCCTCATAATACTGTACACACCATGTTAATATTGATGACATCAGGGATCTCCATATATGGGCATAAAAGGGACAAGGACTGACACAGAGATCTCCAAATATGGCCACTAATTTATTATTCATTTTCCCCATTGACTTGAATCTGAACATTTTTAAAGGTTAAAGGGGAAGACCACCCATTTTCAATATTGAACTATGTCATTAATATACCTTAGAGGAGTTGTGTGGAAATAAAAAAGAAAGTTCCCCCTCTTCTGTGTTGCCTAGAACTGGAGGATTGATTTTGGGGTTTGTATCGCAAATTACAACTTGATGACATCGCACATTATACTTTACAATACAAATCCCAAAATCAATTCTCCAGTTCTAGGCAACACAGAAGAGGGGGAACTTTTTTTTTATTTCCACACAACTCCTCTAAGGTATATTAATTACATAGTTCAATATTGAAAATGGGCGGTCTTCCCCTTTAAGACGGAATTCATTTGCAAGTGTGACTCGCGTCGCGGTAACCACACTTGCAATTTCCCAGAATCGCATCTTTCTAGTAGAAGTCATTATTAACATTTTATGAAAATAGTGAAAATAGCCGGTGTACAGTACAGTACGGCACAGGCTCCCAATGTGTCGCATCGCAGCGCGCTGAGAGCTTATAGATTTGCTATTGTCACTACTTTTGATCTACACACCTTTGTAGATGAAGTAGGGTGTTTTTACAAAGTGGAAAAAACCCACAACAAGAAGAAATAAGGAGATACAAGGTTTCTGCCCAAACTCTTTATGTCGCAAAGATGCTTGTTTGAATATCAGCTAACAATAGCCTGGGAAGAACAAGTCATCTATCTTGTGTTTAAATGAAGCTTAATGGTGCCTCTCCTCCTGACATGCACAAGCCTTTGGATGACATTTATTACCGTGTGTTTTGTGTTTTTCATCTTAGTTATGAGCTTCTGATTACCCTTACTTGGCACATTTCCCATGTGGTGATTGTGCAATTTTTAAAGGGCCAGTTAACAAGAACAATATTTCGAGCACTACAAGTCACACAGACAGTCGGTGCTTAGAGGTGTTCCACCAGCGGATTACAGGCCACACGGTGGCCACTGGGAGATAGCCATGTGTTTTATGTATTCTTTTATGAGTATTGTTATAGCATTTTGTGCTTTTTTTTTTTTTTTTTTTTCCCAGAACAGTGTAGGGAATCAGGAAAGACAAGGTGGAGGATAAAATGCGAAACGGGCCATGAGCCTGCACGTCTGACCTCATGACATCACAATGAGGTCTATTTCTATAGTATTTACCCTAACGGGCTTAGCCGCCAGCACATAACAAGATGTAATCATGCCACAACAGTGGACTGAGGCATGACCAGCCACTTTTGCTTAAGTGAAAGTAGCAATACCACAATGTACAAATAGTCCTTCTCTATATAATAATAGTACAGTTGAAAGTACCTAAAAAGTTTACTTTTGTGAGTAAATGTACTTTCCCCCAGACATCCCACCAGGGTGTTGAACCAGGGCCTAATTGATGACCCACAACCATCCATAACAAATAGCCATGTGGCCCAAAGGTCAGGAGGCCTGCAGCATCTGCTGTTTCTGTAGAAACTTCTGTAGAAAGACCGTCGCACAAAACTAGTAGAAAATAGCCGATCTACAAGCACACAACGCCTCGCACCGTGAGGCGTTGTGTGCTTGTAGATCAGCTATTTTCACTACTTTGAATCATTTTTAAAACGATAAATACAAAACGATCGTTTTTGTACATAAAAGGTTTACACCCGACAACGACGATACGTAAGCAGGGACTAGGGCCAAGCAGGGAGGCATTGGGTACCATTTCTATGGTCTTTAGTATGACTCGGCCAGCTAACCCTGACTGCCAAGTCTCTAGTGCAGTGGTTTTCAACCAGTGGTCCCAGGGGGCTCCAGGTGAGAGCATGAAATCTCTTTACACTCATTTTACACTCTCAAGAGTGCAAGAGTGCATTACTTAATATACAAGAAGTCTACACAATTAGAGAATGTAGAAGAATTGTTACTTTGATCGAGTCCTATGGTACCACATCTAAACAGCATGGAATTGTGGACAAAATCCTAACCAACAATGAAAATATATTCTTCGTTCTGGGTCTGAGAGGCTGAATCTCATCAAATGGTGGTCCGTGGCTCAAATGCCAAATAAACAACAGACCTCGATATGAAAAGGGTTGAAAACCACTGGTCTAGTGCTAACCACAAGGCCACTGAGCCGGTTCAAACATCTATAATGGTCCTTTCTCCAATGTACCGTACAACCAGGCAAATATCCATGCAATCCACCGCATGCTATCAGTGAAATGAAATAAAATCAAGAACTAAATCGAAAGCTAAAAATAGCTGTGACATTGTTCTGCCAACGGCTGTGTTTACAAATTGTCGTAGAGGCCATTCATCTGAAATGCACTCACGGTAGAAGTCATCTCAGTGCTCGGCAAATCTGCCATAACGTATTGGAAGCGAGGCGAGGGGGGGAGAGAAGAGTTGAACTAGCGATGGAGGAGGGCCTATGCAGTATGCTGAACAGAAAACTGATCTATAAGCTCACAACACATGCTTAGGAGGAGGAGCGTACTGTCAGGTATGATTTGTAAACGTGAGTGCTGTGTGTTGGGGCACAGAGACATACAGAAAAAAGAGCAAACCCAAAAGATTAATACATTCTTTTCCAACACACATTAATAGTAACTAGACAACTAATATAACAACTAATATAGCAACAACACAAAAGAACATATAGTTACTGTTTCATGAAACCTGCAATAACTTTAAATTGAGGGTTATAATTAGGGCTAACAACATACATTATGTAAATAAGTATGTTTCAGTGCAACCTTTAATACTGTCATAAATATCACATAATGCAAGCTTTATAGTTTGTTTCCACAACACTTGATATGCGTCCATGGTGCGAAACGATGAGCTCCCTCGTACGCAGTTGCTGTGTGTGTGTGTGTGTGTGTGTGTGTGTGTGTGTGTGTGTGTGTGTGTGTGTGTGTGTGTGTGTGTGTGTGCGTGTGCGTGTGCGTGCGTGTGCGTGTGTGCGTTGCGGGGAGGGGGGCTTGGGGGCTTTCTGTCAGCAGTGATGTTTCCTCAAATCTCACTCCCTGGTTGTTCCAAACAATGGCATCAGTGTTTATCCTATCTTGTACTAAGATGAATGATGGCTGCGAGGTGTAGATATGTTTATGTCTTGTCGGTCCGTGTGTGTGTGTGTGTGTGTGTGTGTGTGTGTGTGTGTGTGTGTGTGTGTGTGTGTGTGTGTGTGTGTGTGTGTGTGTGTGTGTGTGTGTGTGTGTGTGTGTGTGTGTGTGTGTGTGTGTGTGTGTGTGTGTGTGTGTGTGTGAGAGAGAGAGAGAGAGAGAGAGCGAGAGACCGAGACAGAGAGAATGAGTGAATGATCGTGAATGAGTGTGTGTGTGTGTGTGTGTGTGTGTGTGTGTGTGTGTGTGTGTGTGTGTGTGTGTGTGTGTGTGTGTGTGTGTGTGTGTGTGTGTGTGTGTGTGTGTGTGTGTGTGTGTGTGTGTGTGTGTGTGTGTGTCCTACACTTTTCTGCAGACAAGCCCCATTGTGTTACAGCGTCACGCCCAGTTCCGCCGTGCTCCAGGGTAGAAGGCAAGACAGGGCTGATCAGGGGCGGTACTGTATGCCCATAGGCTGGGGGAGGACCTCTGTGGTACTGTATGCCCATAGGCTGGGGGAGGACCTCTGTGGTACTGTATGCCCATAGGCTGGGGGAGGACCTCTATGGGACGACATCAATAAAAAAGAGAGATATGGCAGACAAGCGGTGCTCCGCTCGCTGTTGAGTCAACAGCTAGGACTGTCACTATTATGACATTTTACACGACAATTAATTTTATCTCAAATAATTGCGATTAACGGTTTAATTGTGTTTTTGTCATTGACGATTGCATTTCTGTTTGGCTTTTAGGCTTTGAAGTTGCACATGGTAGATATGATGCATAACCTAAATATACAAAGAAATTACTGACATATTTGACAACTTTATACTTAAAAAATAACATTGATAGTGGAAATTGCTGATCTACAAGCTCACACGCGTTGTGAGCTTGTAGATCTGCTATTTCCACTATATTTTCACTTTAAAAAAATATATGAACCTTTTTCAACATGGCAACGATTATGACGATTATAAAAAATAATCGCGATTATGTCAAATAATTGCGATTAGACGATTATGTAATAATTGTGACAGCCCTATCAACAGCGAAATGGTGAGCAGGAAGACTGACAACAGCAAAGCAGAGCGTCGTCTGTTGCGGTAGAATACATTTGTGACTATAGATAGAGAGAGCCTTTTCAACCTTTTCTCGTTTTTGACAGGTTGGGATTTTTAAAAAGAACCATGTCTCCATGTGATGATGATGATAGCGGCTTTCATCGGAGGCTTCAGAGGCAGGAATGCGATTAATTTTGGACAGAGAGTTGTTTATTTTTATCGAGAGGCCATAAGAGCAAACGGCTAAAATAGTAAAGTGTTGAAGTGGAGTTTGCCTCTCTGCTGCAGGATGTGCATCCATATGGGTGGGGGTGGGGGGCTGCAGATATACTGTAGATCACTGTTTCCCAAACAGGGACCCATCTTTGGATCGCGGGCACATTTGTATGGGTCACAAGGAAATATATATTTAAAAAAATATAAAATACAATGTTTCAAAAGATTTCTAAACATTTTAAACAAAAACATCAACTTTTCATAAAAAAATTAAATAAAACATTTTTCAAAAATATTTCACAAAAAAAAATATGAAAAGATCGAATTATTTCCATGGATGAATTTTCAAAAAGGTTTAAAAAGTAGTGAAAAAGGCAGATCTACAAGCTCACAACGTGGCGCCAAGTGACGTGTTGTGTGCTTGTAGAGCTGCTGTTTTCACTAGTTTGGGTCCCGGGCAATGTATACAGATCCATCTAAAAAAAAAAAATATTCTGTAAAAAAAAAATGCAGATGCCATAGCACCCCAAATCATAATTGACTGCGGAAATGTCCCACTGGCAACTCTGACTCAAAATTTTTACAAAAAAGTTTTGTAATAATTCACTGCATGTGCAATGTATCTAGAATATATGAACATTTCAAGAAATATATGAAAGTTTCAAAAGAACTGTGTACTTTTACACACTATTATTTATTTATTTTAGATTGATCTGTAATTTCTCTTTTGGGTCACAAGGTAAAACTTTTGGGAACCACTGATGTAGATGGACAGATCTACAGATGAAGAGATGGGCCTGGATGGGAACCCAAATAAGGCCCTGGATGGGGATCCAAATGCATTTGGGTCAGAATCAATGGGGGTAAACTTACTTGACCATTGATCCTAAATTTACCCCCATTGATTCTCACACAAATGTATTTGGGTCCCCATCCAGGCCCATGCATTTGGGTCCCCATCCAGAATCAATGGGGGTAAGAGAGGCAGAGGCAGAGGCAGAGAGGGGTAAAAATGGGGATGACAAAATGACACGCTGGTGTGTAGCATAAACCTTACAGTACATCATGCTGTGATGTATACTGTATACGACGTGTGTGTTGAGCAGGCACATACGTGCACTGCACACATCAAAGGGGGGTTGAGCCCCTGCCCTTTTATCAGTCTGTAAAAAGTGCCCTCTTCAGACCAGGAATGTAGTTTTTGGAGCTGTGTGCAGCTCCCTATACGTGGCTGTGTGGGTCTGTGTGTGTGTCTGTCTGTGTGTCTGTGTGTATGTAGCCTGACTTCGGCGCGTAACTAGTGCCGCACCATTTACGCCACTCGCGCAATATATACATCAAAATGTGCGGCTCGGCCGGGAATGGTGTTCTATTACCTTTCGTTCCGATCCGCCTTACCATGCCGACGTAATCGGCAAAAAACTACGCTTAATTGTCCCCATTGACTTATAATGGGACAATGCAAGAAATCACTTTCAAGTATTTTTCTCTCGTAAACCATAGGAGCTACAGTTTCAAACCTCGGAGAGGAGATTCATAATGATTTTAAGAATGAATCGAAAAATAATTACATCACTCGGCCTCATGGTGGCGCTATAACGGCCCACTTTACGTTTTGCCCCGTAACTCTTGAACCGTAGATCGGAAAATTAAAATTCTTTTTTCCCTGGATTCCTTGGGTCAAGACGCATCTCCCCATATAGGCCACGCCCATTTGCGCCAGGATAGATTTTCCGCCATCTTGAATTTTCTCCAAAACACACTTTTTGCTCCTTTTCCTACATAATTTCTTCAAATGTCACAAAAATTGGTACACATGATCTACACACACACACACACACACACACACACACACACACACACACACACACACACACACACACACACACAGCTCCACTTCACACGGGTGTGATTTTTTACTGTGGTGAAAGAAATGCAAATGCCCTCTTATATGCCACACCTGAAGGCAGCCATGAACTCTTCTGAACATGAATGCAGCATCTATGTTGAAAGAATTGCCCTTTCTGTGTAGAAATCAAGCATCGAAAATAGCATTAAATAGCAGACCTCCAAGACCTGTGAGCTTGGAGGTCTGCTATTTTCAAGATTTTCACGGCCCTTTTAGAAATTTCAGCCCCTGCCTCTCTCACGTCCCTGGTGTAGAATGCAAACCAAGCTTAGAAAATGGTACATGCTCAAAGCACACATAAAGCTGCGCACATACCTGCACACACACAAATGCTCTGCAGAGAAAGAGAAAGGGAGCTTACAAACTAGATACTGTAATAATATCAAAGCAGATTGAGATATGCTAAAGGTAAATGGTACATTGTGGAATGGCTTACAGTGTTTATGGAGAAAAAGGTTGAAGTCTGTAAATAGGATTGCATTTCTGCAAGCACACACTTACGTATGCTCACTTGTGCTCGCACGTGTGTGTGTGTGTGTGTGTGTGTGTGTGTGTGTGTGTGTGTGTGTGTGTGTGTGTGTGTGTGTGTGTGTGTGTGTGTGTGTGTGTGTGTGTGTGTGTGTGTGTGTGTGTGTGTGTGTGTGTGTGTGTGTGTGTGTGTGTGTGTGTGTGTGTGTGTGAGAAGCTTTCCTGAAATCTAACAGCATACTTCTGCAGGGTAATTGCAATCATTAGTAACGTAGGGACTTCCATTTCCGACCTATGGGGAGAGTCCCTGAGACATAAATAAGATCTATGGGTAATAAAGACAAACCGTGGCCCGGGCAAAGGCCTGATTTATATACGTGCGCGCCGGCGTTGCACGCCGGAAACGGACGATCTGCGAGCTCACGACGCGTGACGCCGTGACACGCCGCGTGCTTGTAGATCAGCTATTTTGGGGGGGGGGCGTAGCGCGGCGTGAGACGCAGCCGAGCATAAAACAGGCAACAGGAGCATCATTCTGCCTCCCCCAGAGAGAGCACATGGTCTGCCTCTGAACACTGGCTGTTCTGTTCACAGGCAGACTGTGGGAACCCATCACTCAGCCCCACCACATGGCCAACACAAGCCACCACAGCCCTGTGTCCTTCTGCATGCTCACCATGCCAGGCTGGGTGCTAAGATGACTGGCCTCTCAACCCATGTGTGTGCGCGTGTGTGTGCGTGCATGTGCATGTGCGTGCATGTGCATGTGCGTGCGTGTGTGTGTATATGTGTGCGTCTGCGTGTGTATGTCCATGCATGCATGCATGCGTGTGTATGTGCACATGTGCGTATGGCCTTCTGGAATGTGCACATTACATTTGTGTGTGTGTGTGTGTGTGTGTGTGTGTGTGTGTGTGTGTGTGTGTGTGTGTGTGTGTGTGTGCGTGTGCGTGTGCGTGTGCCCAATCTTACCCAATGCTGTACATGCACACACACACAGACGTCAAAGAATGGAAGCACAGAAATACAAATGCTTAATTAGATGTGTTGTTTTTGGAATGTTCCACAATCCACAAACATTATTTTTTTTCCCATGAACAGAGCCATTACTTGCTTATTAAAAAAAGAGCTGTATAAATCAAAACAATAATCATTTGCCAAACAAGTTTGAACACACGCACACGTATGTATCTGATGTGCGTTGCAACAATTAGACATGGAATGCGTGCCCGACAGACCAGACGCGTAGCCTTGAGCTACGATGAAACGTGCGTTGGCCAAAAATTCTCCTCGTGCCTAACCCATATTGAGTATTTTATAAAACATAATACTAATAGCTGTCAATGGTTTTTAAGATGTGGCTTAGCTTATTTCACAGAGCACTTACTACAATACAAAATAATAGAGACCAGTCACGGAATAGTGGTCAATTCCAAAGAGTTGGATGAACAAGAGGCACTGTAATCTCTTTGAACCCTAGCATCTAGTGGGAAATGTTTTAGTGTTACAGTAGTCTAGATCTGATTTTAGTCGACTAAATATACAGTTAATTTAGTTTGTTACTGATGTTTACTTAGCTGCATGTCGAAAATAGCAGATCTACAAGCTCACTATATTTAGTATATGTTTTAGTCATCATAGCATAGATTTTTTTTCTTCAGGGAAGAAAGTTTGTCGAGGATCATTTTTCGTCATCATTTTAGTCGCCAAAATCAACACTGCTAGCATCCCTATTCTGGGGAGAACATTCACCAAAGATAGCCGCTCTACAAGCTCACAACGTGTTGTGTTGTGAGCTTGTGACCGGCTATTGTCAGCAAAGAGATTTGGTGTAGACGAGAGGGACAAGTTTAGTAAACAGATTTCAAATGGTCATGCCTGATATATACTGTACTTCGTTGTACGATGGTCGTATGACGTGTCATGCATGTGACTCCTTGTGGATGTGACGTGTTGTGAGCATGAAGATCTGCTATTTTCAGTGCACGACACTATCGCACGATGACCTAATCATTTCTGTTTACTAACGAGCTGGAGAGACAGGGAGACAGACCGCTGTTACTGAACACTCTAGAGCTATTATACCTATATATATATATATATATATATATATATATATATATATATATATATATATATATATATATATATACTGTATATATATATATATATATATATATATATAAACTGTATATATATCGTCACTGTCGGGGAGAAACCTCTCCAAGTTGCAAATATGGGTGTTTTTTTCATAAAGTAAAGCCCTGGTTCGTCATACAAGACTGTCGCACAAGACAGTGAATAGCAGATCTAGATGCACAAAACGCCTCACAATAGATAAAATCATTTTAAAAATGAAATACAAAACAAACTGTTTTGGACATACAAGGTTTCCACTAGACAGCATATTTTTACCTCGCTCCCACTAAAATCTTGACCCTGTTTTGAGTTTTGTTGACACTTACAGCATGTGGACATGTCATCCATAACCACTGGCAAAACACCGTACCAAACACCACACCATGTGACAGGTGACGGCTGCAGCAGGTCATATTTCACATTGGCCTCCTGTAGCCCAGAACCCTTTGTCAACACTCACTCACAGCCGCTATGAGAAACATGGTTTTCAAACACTTTGGGAGGAAAACAGGTTGCTGCTGGCACTTTTAAGCTATACTATACGCACACCAAAGGTACTATAAGGTGCTGGGCTTGATGACTTAAAGATAATGTAAAAATACCCTCTTGAGCCACGGTACTTTTAAGTGCAAAAGCACAGAATATAATACCCGTAAGACGCCCTAAGGGCGAGAAGCGACCTCAGGGTCGCGCTGAAACAACAGAGACTGACACAATATGTCCATATATGGGCATTCCTAGATATGGGCTTAATATTGATGACATCAGGGATCTCCATATATGGGCATATAAGGGACATTAATTTGCAAGTGTGACTTGCGTCGCGACAACCACACTGGTTATCATGAGACTGATATTTCACTTTCACTTCCTGATGACGTCATCTCCCAAAGGATCATGGGAGATTGAGTTTTTCATCACCCACAGGTCCCTATGACCACACGCTACTGTATTTAATAAAAAAGCGATATCCCGACTTTAATCGGGAAAAGCACTCCGCGGCTAGGTTGAAATCATGTGTTAATATTGAGGGCTCTCCATATATTATGGGCATAATTAATTTGCAAGTGTGGTTGCCATGAAGCGAGTCTCACTTGCAAATGAATTCAGTCATATGGAGCGTGACATGAGGCGTGACTGACTGACGCACATGAGCTGCAGGTTTTGCGGAAGTGCTTCTCTCGCCGTTTTGGCCAAGTATAGTTATTGGCAAAACCATGACGGGGCTGCGTCGTCTCAGGCGACCTTGAGCCACGTGAGGCCCCTCCAAGCGAGCTAGTCGCCGGGCCGAGCTTTGCGAAAGTCACTTGAGCCGACTCGTTTGTCTACTGACCAATCACAGCGCATCCTTGCACACGCTCCTCCCCCTCCTCTCCTCAGCTCCGGTAGGAATTCTGGGAAATTGCATGTGTGGTTGCCGTGACGTGAGTCACACTTGCAAATGAATTCCGTCTTAGCATTTGAATTTTCCCCATTCAAGTCAATGGGGAAAATGTATTCACTAATAAATGAATGGCCATATATGGAGATATCTGTGTCAGTCATTCTCCTGTCCCTGATGTCACCAATATCATATATTAGACTATATATTCCAATATATTGGAATGCCCATATATGGACATACTCTGTCAGTCTCATGTGGTCTATAGAGCATCGCAGCGGAAGTTGATTCCTGGGGTCACTACGTCATTCCCCATTCATTTTCGCCATAGACTTTTACAAAAATATTTATAACAATTATGTTAAGCCTCGAACCAAGCCATCCAGGATGGAGGTGAATCATGACCATATAACCTTTTTTTCTATGAAAAGAACATTTTGAAAATCGCTAAACAAAGGGTAGTTATTGCCAGACCCATGAAATGGGTAGGCCTACATAAGCAAATGTCGGTCTGTCCGGGTTTTCTATATAAAGGGTATATATGATGATGACATGATGATGACATGCCTACAAAAGGCATGATGTCATAAATGATGATGACAGACAGGGGGTCTGGCACAACCAGGTTGACCTGGTCTAGTTAAATGTAGTATATCAAATAATGTAATATTAAAATATGTTTTCACATAGGATCAAAGGTTATATGGTCATGATTCACCTCCATCCTGGATGGCTTGGTTCAAGGCTTAACATAATTGTTATAAATATTTTTGTAAAAGTCTATGGCGAAAATGAATGGGGAATGACGTAGTGACCCCAGGAATCCACTTCCGCTGCCAGATGTCAGACATCTATGATGTCAGTCATCTCCATATTTGGGAAAAGTTTATTTTTTGCATTTTAAATCAATTGAGAAAATATTTTCACAAATAAATTAATATAAATTAAACTATATAGTGTGCAGTATCTCTTGGCAAAAACTGTGGGAGGAGTAGCGCGGCAAAATAAAGTTTATCCGGAAATAAAGTGGGACAAGTACCTGGTTGCCTGGTTGCCCACACTAAAGACTTGAAACAACTAATAGAAGTAAAACAGCAATACTTTGGGGGAAAAATGCAACGTGTTAGTATTTTACTTATTCAGGTAGCCTGACATTGAGGGAAAGGCTGTTCCATAGTTTTGGCAGTGAAGCAGCGGCTGAAAGCAGGCCTTGGCCTTAGGAGCGGGATTTAAAAGACATAGCAGTGATGTTCTGGACTGAACCTAAACAGAGAGCTATAAATGTGAAGTGAACTGAGTGAGCTCTGCCTATAATACATTCTAAAACAGGCCAACATGGTGGCTCCCAGCCAGCGATACTGTTTGCCAATAATATCGGGGGACTGCAAGCTGTGCAGGGGCGATTATACCGATGTCACTTTGTTTTACCAGAAGAAGAAAAATGTACACCAATGTCCAGTCACTTGCCAGTTATAATTATTCAGCGCAGATGGTTGGACGTTCTTGCTGAGTTGAATATTTCAGTTTGCTTGCTATCGCTGTTTCTAACTTGCTCAGTGCTCCTTTGCTCCCGTTGGGGATTTAGGCTCGCATTTAGGCAGCTTTTTCAGGTTTGCTACATGGATCAAACAGCCCCTGCTGCAACCCTGATGATCACTTTATCATGTGTGTGCGCGCGCGCGTGCGTGCGTGCGTGCGTGCGTGCGTGCGTGCGTGCGTGCGTGCGTGCGTGCGCGTGTGTGTGTGTGTGTGTGTGTGTGTGTGTGTGTGTGTGTGTGTGGCGCATGTACGTGAATGTGTGGTGCATGCAGGCGTGCCGTGCGTGCATGAGTGTGTGGGAGTAAATATAGTGGAGTGTCTGCTGGTGGTCCAGAATATTACATGTGCTTGCTGCAGATTCAGACCCACGCTGTGGGCCTAAATACATTTTGTTCTCTGCATACCCAGCATTTCCATTTTCCTGAGATGTTTCTTTCTTTGTTGCATCTTGGTTTAGTGCCTTTGTTATCCGACAACATCGCCGAATGATGTTGAAAACAAATGCTGTCTTTTCCCCGCATGTTTTTTCTTTTTCTTTTTTGTAGCGCTGCACGCGACCCCCATCTTGTACAGCCACGGTCTATTTGCTGCCCTTTTGCCCCCCGAACTCTGCTCTTTGACCAGCCTAGCATGGTGGTCGTCAGAGTCGCCGGCCCAAGTCGTGCATAGCATTGCACGGTGTCATCCACTGCAGCAATAGATGTACTGTAGTGTTTAAAAAAAAAACACAAAAGGAAAAAAAGAGCAGTTTAAAGTTACAGGTCGCGTTGCCCCATGCATGTAGCCTCAGTTTGAAGGCCTCCAAAGCAGTCTTCCAGGCTGCTGTGTTGTGATAAGTGTCTGCGAGGCAGCCGTGTGTCCACAGGCCAGGGGTCACATCCTCGGGGGGGGGGGGGGGGGTGCTGCGCACGGTCCCGCAGAGAGCGTGTGTGAGCTTCCAGGAATGTGTTGATGGAAATCGCAGCTGAACATATCGTCGTCGTCGCGCGGAAACCTCGTATGTCCAAAACCGTCCGTTTTGTATTATTCCATCTATACTATAATTTTGCGAATGTCTGAGTGAGTGAGTGAGTGAGTGAGTGAGTGAGTGAGTGAGTGAGTGTCTGTCTGTCTGTCTGTCTCAGCGTTTCTCCTCGGTGGCTGGAGCAATTGATCTGAAATCGCATCACCATCAGCATATGAACACACCTGACATAACTGTGAAGCCCGTTTGTCACTTTCACAAATCGTATGCTGTATAATAGCATTTTTATGGTGTATCTATATCTATTTAGCCTACAGTACCTTTTGTGACCACACATGTTAAGGGAGGGGCGCTGTTGTTCAGGCCATGCACAATCACACACAAACCCACACACACACACACACACACACACACACACGGGGGGGGGGGGGTGGAGTGTGTGTGTGTGTGCAGGCGGGCGGGCGGGCGGGGGGGGGGGGGGGGGGGGGTTCTGGCCCTGTTACAGATGTTGTCCAAAAATCAGGCAGATCGGTACACAGTATCTCTGTAGCCGTTAAATGGAACGGGTATTTCTTACATTGATGCTCCTACATATTAGCATGCAAGCACCAGTTAAAGTTACTTTCCATCCCTCATATACTGTGTGCACAGTGCACATCCCATAACCCACACACTGCACATCATTTCGGAGCTCATATCTTTGAACGGGTAAGGGCTAGTTTTAATAAAGATCAAAATAGCCGAGCTACAAGCGCACGGCGCCTTGCACCGCGAAGCGTCGTGTGCTTGTTGATCTGCTATTTTAACTACTTTTTTGAAGTAGGGCTTTAATTTACCAAAGAAAACATACACATCTGAAACTTGGAGATACGAGGTTTCTGCCCGACAGTGACGATATGATTGCTGCAGCCTTAGAAGTCATGCTGGGGCCCACCAGCAATGGTTGCCTGCGCACATGCACGTACTTGTACACACACACACCCACACACACACACACACACACACACACACACACACACACACACACACACACACACACCCACACGCACATCCGCTCACACACAGGGCTGGGTATTTGCATGCACATACACATGCGAATACTGTAGATGCTTGCACATTTACAGACACTTAAACGCACACATGCACACACACGAACCTTTCGGCTCGTGATTCTTAAGTGAAATATCGATTGCCCTCGGAAAACAACTCCTGTGTCAAGTAGGCTACACTCCATCTGCGTTTACAGTCGGTTTAGGAGGCAGCGGAGTCATCTTCATTACAGTGGCGTCAGTTCAGAAAAAGCTAAGGTATGGCAACATGACTGGTGTCGGCGCGCGTGCAAGACACCAGTCATGTTGCCATACCTTAGCAACAGGCATGATACATTTATTTTAAGAAGTACATTTTCGTTTTTCTCCCCGTTTCTACGGTTTCTTGGGCTGGATATGGCAGCCCGGAAGTGCAGCTAAATATGTTAGTAAACGTGCCACAATTAACAATAATGCACCTGTGCAGCTGACCTGGGAAACCTGGGAATATACCATGTTGTCAAGATGGGGAGAATACAAGTGTGGACAATATAATTATAATACCTTGTTAAAGTGACCATTTTGTTACATTTTGCATTTGTAGTTATTTTACTGTAATTTAACAGCATAATAACCAGCACAGATAGACAAAGAGACATTCATGGATTTATATTTCAAAAGTAACTTTTATTTTACCCCCTGGACCCAGGGTATGGCAGCTGCATACCCCTGCCATACCCAATTGACGCCCCTGCTTCACGACAAAGTTGCACCCGCTTTTGTCCTTGGTACAACCTCAGGTTTTTCCAGGCACAGCCTTGAGGGACACTGGCCCACACTCCACCACTTCCCACGGCCGTGCTAAGATGGCTGGCAGTGGATCTCTATTCACGATGGCTTGTTCCGTCTTGTCCCATAGATGCTCTGTTGGATTGAATTCTGGTGACTTGGCAGGCCACCGCTCTAAGCTCAAGTCTCTGGCATGTTTGTGGAAGCATTCCTGGACCATCCTACCCTTGTAGCATGAGGTATTATCCTCCTGTCAAGAGCGGGGGGGGGGGGAAAATCACCGCCGCCATGTATTCAAGCACTTTGATTGGCAGTGATGTTGTGGTGTCCTGTATCTCTCAAATATTACGCCTAATTTCCTATCAAAGAGTCATAACGAGTGACGGATATGAAAACACGCTATAGCAGAGGTGCTTGTAGGTACAGCAGAACAGTGGTTAGTATTGTTGACTTTTACACCGCATACAGGGGGGTTTAATCCCGGCAGAGGCACATAATCAAGACATTTCAATGCACCGTGACTCTGCAGTGTGTGCAATTTTGCCAAACAAACGTTGATTTGAAAAACATTACACCGGGGTCGTAAAATAAAAACAGAGGGAGGCAAGGCATTTTCTCAACTACTTAAGCCGCTTTGTCATATGAGCGAAAAATAGCCGATCTAAAAGTCTTTAGGCTATTTTTCCTTGAAGCAGGGAGGCCAGAGTTAATGTGGTTAACATACTGTATATACAGTATGTTTAAGTCTGCCCAGCAGCAGTGTAGACATACCGTATCCCCAGCTGTGATCAACATGAATGACCACCAGGGGATGTCAAAAGCAGAAGCTTGGATTTTGCTCAAATCTCCCTAGCAACACATCAAACCCCTTTACCCCGGCCTGCATTACACCACAACCTGTACATTTACTCCATCATTCTATATACCTGTACATGTAGTCAGCCTAAACAGATGTGAACATGGAGTCAGAACATGATACTGGGACGTCTTAAACAACACAGTTATCTGAGTGCGTCATAACTACGGCAATTGAGCTCATATGATCTCTAGAGCAGGGGTCTTCAACGTTTTCAGTCTAAGGACCCCTTAGTTGAGAGAAAGATGAAGCAGGGACCCCCACAACTTTTTCATAGATTCCATATACATTAGTTTAATCGTTTGACAGCACGATCATCAGTGTATTTTGGATTCATGTAAATTGATGTTTCAGATATTTAACCACTTGAACAATCAATACTTAATAAACTTCACCGTTCATTCTGAACTTGGTCTGCTCTTTTTCCCCTCTACACCAAAGCTCTTTGCCGAAAATAGCCGATCTAGTTGTGAGCTTGTAGATCTGCTATTTTTGACTATAGTTCTCAGAATATGGACACTAGGGTTCAAGTGGTTAATATAAAAAAGCAGAACAAAATTTTCTACCACACAAAGATTTGGAGGACCCCCTGCAGTAACTCTGAGTGCCCCCTAGGGGTCCTGGACCTCCTGTTGAAGACCCTTGCTGTAGAGTGCACTGGACGATCGTGACTAGACGATTTTATAGTGTCAGAATGTTTTGTAGAATTGTTGGTATAAGGTCTGAGGAAGAGCCTCTCGGCCCGGAACGTTACCGAATACATTTCTACAACGGGAGCATTATGTATAGTGGTGAGCGGTGCTAACCGCTCCTACATCTGCACCTGATTGGCTCACATCAGTCTGTTTGTACTTTGTACGTACAATATGTCCAGGGTCACATCGGCCAAGCTTCGCTGGACACTTGATGAAATTAAGTAATAAATAGCACTGCTCACTTCCCGCTGGGTGTGATTTAAAATGTTCTTCTACTATTCCATTTTTGATCCTGCACCCAGCAGGATATGGGATGTGCGCGTGTCAGCCTTTTGACACTTTTTGTCTAAATAACTTTCATTCATTCTACATTCATACATTCTGCAGTGGTCAGAGGTGGTCTGCTTACTCTACCACAAGGGTCTTCAACAGGGGGTCCGGTACCCCTAGGGGGTCCTCAAAGTTACTAAAGGGGGTCCTCCAAATCTTTCTGTGATAGAAACCTTTTTCTCTTTTTTTATATTAACCACTTGAATCCTGGTGTCCATATTCCAATAACTTTAGCCAAAGAATAGCGGATCTACAGGCTCACAACGCCTCGCGCTGCGAGGCATTGTGAGCTTGTAGATCGGCTATTTTCGGCAAATAGGTTTGGTGTAGAGGGGAAATAGAATGTCAAGTTTATTAAGTATTGATGGTTCAAGTGGTTAAATACATATCTGAAAATAAAAATGTACATGAATCCAAAATACACTGATGACTGCTGGCTGACAACTAGTACTTCCTCAAGCACAAAATACTGCATCCGTCCGGGAGGAGCAGTAGAAATGTTGAATTCCGGCTAGGACCTTAAACGTGCGTATTTCAGCTTCAAGTCACAAGTACATACGTCTCCAGTTTGGTTGGGTTGTCTGTCAGCAGGGATTTTAATCCCTATACTCATGGCAGTTGTAAGGGCATGCTCCATTCACAAGACTACACAGGATTAATAACACTTAATAACACCGCACAGATTAAATTTGTAAGGTAATATTGTTGAGCAATGACTTGTGCTGTCGAATGACACAGTGTTTCACTTTGACAGTAAGAAGTGAGTGGAATATAACAAGACTAGGCTTAGTAAAGCGCTGTTGGTGGAGGTGTGGTGTAACTATAGCACGTAATTGTACAAAAAGTACAGTCTCTGCATGGTCGTCGCCATAGCAATGCAAAACCGCCTTATCACCTTTAGCAAAAAAAAAAGAAAAATTGTGTGAAATTTGAGGACGCAGCTGCTAAATCTTTCCATGGAAAGGATCTTAATTTATTCTCCGTCATACGATGGGAGTTGTGCACCCATCTGTGCACCCTTCTGTCTACGAGCTCACAAAGCACTGTGATGCGACGCGCTGTGAGCTTGTAGACGGGCTATTTCTGGCGCACGACAGTGTTGTCTCTCGAAGTATAGACAGGGTTAAGGGGCCAGTTTAAGGACTGTCAACATCGTGGATGAGTCAGTATTGTCACTCTCGCTTAACTCTGAGAACTAATTTGGAAGATTTGGATTACTCACGTGAAACAAATTATTCCTTTCTAAACCAGCTAAATGCTCTACATGGACACAGGGGTTTGGCAGCCGAGTTGAGTCTGCTGTGCTTTCATAAATTGTAGCACCCCTGTGTAATAGAAGCCCCAACGATGACTCTGTGGTTCAGGCAGCTGTTGCTGTTATTGTTTTAAAATAAATCACCGATAATTGATTGATACAACGTTGTACAACGTTCCTATTGTTGCTTGTTATAGTCAGATTAATTTCAAACCCATCCATTTTCCCTACAGCCAGGCAAAGTTCGATCCACATGTTGTTTGGACAACAATTTGTCCAGACTGTGAGAGCCATTATGAGTAGAAAGGTCAGTGTTTGTCACTGCTTAGCATTGATATCTAAAACGGTCTACAGCATTGTTGCATAGAACTACTGTATACTCTTCCTTCAATGGCTTGTACTAATATTTGACAAAAACAAACATTTCCTAAATGTCATTATCGTTCTTAATTCACTTAATGTAATTCAATGTTTATATTTACAAGGTTGTGTGGGCTTGAAACCCTAAACATATGATGTTTACAGGGTTAGTTAATTATCATGTTGAGTGTTAGACCATTTTCCAACACAAATACAGCTGGCCTGGAAGAAAACCCTGGCTCTTTTCCCTCTTGTGTCCCTCTCCTGAAGCCTCCCCCTCTCTGACCTCCAGTAAAGCACTCCTAATATCTCTCTCATGTAAATGAAACATAAAGTACTAGTTTGAACTAGATAAACATCCCTCCCTCAGCTCCTTTTTTTTTTCCTGCTCCGTTTAATCTGTGTAGTTGTAAAAACACAACTCGCTCACCCTGACAAATAAGATATACGTGGCTCAAATGATGCTAAAGGGATGTTGCCTACGACCTTGGCTGAATGCAAAGTATCTGTAAGCTGATCGATGACATTGATCGGTGGTGCAGGGGGGCGAGCACAGCAGTGGCCATGTCTGTGTGAGTGGAGTGCCGGGCCCTCACGCATGCCATGCTCTCTCTGTATTTACAAGCCACGGGAGAACAACTTGTCAGGTTCCGTAGATCAAGCCCCTGAGCCATTAGTCATGCCTACTTTTTCAAGATTAGGCCCAGCGCTGGGGTCGGGCCAGGGCCCTGAGGTTGCAGTCGTGCAGGCATCTTGCGAGTGTGATTGGACATGCAAGCTTATGGGTTTGCAACCACTTTCCGTCTATATCCGGTGGACTCAGCAAAACATAGCCTAATGTAGTCATGGTGGATCCTGCATAATATAACGCACACAATTTCAGTGGGACACTTTTGTCAAGATAAAACCATTTATTGCAGTGACATTGCATTGTGTTTGGTGGTGTGGCTCTGCCTCTATGATGCATAGAACCACACCACCAAACACAATGATGCTGTGACGATCTATGATGCTGCAGTACAGAACAGTTAAGCATGACACAGACTCTGAGATCTAAAAACCCTCGGGTTATTCAGGTATGTTCAGTAACGTTTTAATGACTTTGAAGAAAATGCAAATAAGCGGAATCTAAGAATAAAACCTACTGGGAATGGGGTCCATGTACAGTATATATATATATGGCCAAGGCTGTGAATAGAAACAGAAAAGTGCCAGGCCAGCACTCAACGGAAATACGTTCTTTATTTACATAGGCACGGGCAGCCTGCGGACGCGTTTCGGCAGGACCTTCCTCAGCAAAAGTTGTGAATAGACAATGAAATGTACAGTATTGATGCCGGTATGGTCCTTTAATGACGTAATGACCACTATTGCAAAATCAACACAACAAAAGGAGGCAGTGTGATGGAGTAATGGTGGGGTTAGGCATGAGAGACAGCTGTGGCAGGCAAACTATAGCATGAAGCATTGGAATGGTAAATATATGTTCCTCTCGTGCCCACGGACAACTTTAAAGTCTGATGACACCCCGGGATTGCTGCTCTTCTCTCTTGTCTTCTGAATGATAAAGGGAAGAGCAGGGAAGTTGGTGCTGCTGGATAAAGACAGACTTACACTGGAACGGCCCCTGTTATCAATAACACAGTGGTTTCAGGCGTTGTGCCCAAGGCATACCAATGGGCAAGTCACATAATCTCAAGGCACACACCTGTATTCACAGAGAAAATCTATAGGGTGTGACCTTTTCGCTATTCCGCAGAAAAGTATAGATACCGTACATGAGATATACGCAAATTTATTTTACTCACCTTTCAGGAGGCCAGAGAAGGAGGTAGTTACCACTTCTCCCATAGACACGGGAGAAGTGAGCACCCCCACCCTCTTGTTTCCCCTATCCTGTACATAGTGTTTTTTATAACTGCGATATTATTATATGTTTTCTTTGCTTGCTATTTATTATGTCCATGAATTAAATACCAAGGGCTTCCAACGTAAAAAAAAGACAGTAAAAAGTCTTATTTGGCCATGTTCCTTTTAGGCAGGGTGTTTAACTGTACTATACTGTACTACATTTCAATTGTATTGACTATACTTGTACTGTTCTCCATTTTTGTCAAATAAAATAATCAATCAATCAATTTTATGGTATAGAACAGGGGTCGTTTCAAGCCAAGGACCCCTTAGCTGAGAGAGACATGAAGCAGGGACCCCCTCTATATATTGTATAAAAGTGTGATACAGATTTTCATTGATTTCATGATAGATTCATAAACTTGTTTGACAGCACTGTCATCAGTTAGATTCATGTTGATGTGTTTTTTTCAGACTTTTAACCATTTACTTTAAATCGTCGTTACTTACTTCACCTTTCACTCTGTAATTGATCTGCTCTTTTTTTTAGCTCTACACCAAACCTATCTGCCAAAAATAGCCGATCTACAAGCTCTCAACGCGAGGCGTTGAGAGCTTGTAGATCTGCTATGTTTGGCTAGAGTTCTCCTCAGAATTGGGATGCGAGGGTTCAAGTTGTCAATTTAAAAGAATTATCCTATCACACAAAGATTTGGCCGCCGGCCCCCTTAAATAACTGAGTGTGGTTGTCACAAAATCCAAAAGCACCACTATGCTAGACAAGTTTGAACGCTGGCCCTCACAGCTCCAAGGAGTATGTGCACTACAACTGGCTGAGCCACCAGGTACCCTGATAGCAACTTTGACAGAAAAGAACAGTGCAAAGTTATTTTGAGTGTTGTATTACCTATCTCAAGCAAATTTCAAGTCTCTGCAAGTTGATTTTCATGTTGTACTGAAAGAGATAGGATAACCACAGTTTGCTTGGTAAATTGGTAATGTGAAGTAGGCTATACCAGGGGTCAGAAACCGTTTTGAAATGAAGTGCCATGTTTTCATTTTCTAGAGTGTCAGTGTGCCATGTCAACATACATTTTGATGACAAATAGCTTGACATATTTTGATTGGCAGGACATTGGTATAACGATCACTAGACCTAGAGCACTAATCCACCTATCTCCCCGACTCCCTCCCCAGTCAGAGTTTTAATGAATGTAGAAATTGTGTGCAAGATGTAATTTGCTATACTGTACATTAGATAACTTTGTTTAATTGACCACGTTTAAGAAAAGATTTGATTTTAAAATAAAAATCCTCTATCACATTTCTGCGCCGGTGATCACGCTCCCCTGTGCCAATGTAGGCACCCGTGCCTACGGTTGCCTACCCCTGGGCTATACTATATACGTTGTAAGCATGGGCTAAACATGCTTAAACCCTATATCATTTGTTATACCCTATATCATTTAAGTAGACGATTTACAAGCTTTAGATCGTCTATTTTGGCCAAATGTCCATCTGTTTTCTCAGAATGTTCACTTACAGTACTATGACATGCCCAGAATAGGGACACTATAGGGTTCATGTTAATCTGTGCAGGTGAGCAAGAACGGAGGAAATTTTGCACCAAGTTGTTTTAGGTTTTTTCTTCACAAGTAGAGAATGGGAGTCCAACGTCATGATGCAGAATGTTGTATGTATGCATAGGCATAGCCAGGGACGTGCTGGCCATTGGGAAAAGCGGGACAACTCCCGAACGGCCGGTTCATTCCCAGCCGGCCATTAGGAAAAAAATCTAAATAAAATGTCGGCCTTCGTTCCATTTTGAGGGCTGGGCGGCCAACAAAGTAAATTGTCACTGTCGGGCTGAAACCTTGTATCTCCAAGTTTCAAATTTGTAATTTTTTTCGCAAATCAAAGCCCTGCTTCATCATACAAGCCCTGCTTCATCTACAAGCACACAACGCCTCGCGATGCGAGGCGTTCACTAGTTTAAATCATTTTAAAATGATAAATACAAAACAAACGGTTTTGTACATACAAGGTTTCCATCCGACAATGACGAAATATAACTCATGTAATTGGCCCGCTGGCTTGTCACTTGTCATGATCTGAAATGGCAAAGTAGCAGCAGCGCTATAGAGAGATCTCTCTCAATGAGGGCCTCTACAACTCTTTTTCCCGGGCTGAATCAGGGGCCCAGCACGTCCCTGGGCATAGCTGTATGAATCCACTATGGTGAATTGTGTGTGTCTGTATTGCACCAGTGATGCCTTTCTTTGCTCAATGATCCCCTCGCAGTGAGTTTGTCCTTTAAACATGGGAAGGGCTATCATTAATTCCTGCTGAAAGCAGCATGCTCTGTGGCCCGTGTTTATGACCTACAGAGAGGGTAGTTAAGCCCGGTGAGCTTGCTTTCAAGGGGTGCAGGGCTGAGTCCTGGGAGACACACAAATGCAGTAGTAACCATATAGAAGTCCTCAGAGGGTGTCGCACCAAATTCTGGGCCCTGGGTACTTTAACTATTGAAAAATAGCAGATCTATAAGCTCACAGCGCTTCACCGAGCGCGGCACCGAGTGCTACGCTGCGAGCTTGTAGATCTGCTATTTTTGAAAAATCATTGAAAAGTCTTTGAATATTTCAAATCCTTCTAAGGTTTTTTGTCTCTATGTCAGTGGTGCTCAAACCTTTTCATGTGAAGGACCCCCAAAATGGTATGTATCTGACCACGGAACCCCATCTCAAAATATTTAGTTCCAGTGACCCCCCAGAAGCAAAATTTAAGTTACCAATGCACACATTTTCACGATTTTCAAAAGCTGCGCTGTGAGCTTGTATATCTGCTGTTTTTCAATAGTTAAAGCATAAAATAATTAAGGCCCCTCCACCTTGGGCCCTAGTAACTCAGTCCCACGTTTCCCCCCCTTGTGACGCCCCTGGAAGTCCTCACTGCACACATTGACTCTGCATTGAACTTGAATTAACTATTAATATAAGTCTTCCCTTCAGTATGCGTTCATGCCCCATCTATCCTGAGTGTAAAAATGGACGAAAGTGGACCCTTACAGTTGACCATTTTTACACTCCAAGTTGAAATAACACTGAGGATCTTACTGTAGTGTGTGGCCATCGTAGAAAACCAATTACATGCATTCATCTACTATCTACTCTGCATCCTGAATTAGCAGCACTACAGTTCAACTCAAATAAACATGATGCACACGAACCAAGGTTGCATGACCGCAACACACACATTCCCTCAGCCAAGCAAAGGATTTGGTCTCTATCAGTGTGGAAGTGCAGCAGTTGTTCAGGCAAACGAGCAATCAGTAGAGTTTGCCATGTAATGTGCAGACTCCTGCTTCCTGCCGCTAAGGTTCAGCGGAGGATAAACCTTTACAATTACTCTTACTGTCTCACTACTGGCTGTCAGCTTGAAAAGACCCAAATATGGTGATGCTGCATATGTGTTTTGGATCTACTGCAGGGTTGTAAATCTTCGGTCTCTCCTGTAACCACAGCCAGCTGTTGACCAGGCATGCTCCACAGTGTCCACTGTATGTCAGAAACACCCGGTTTTCACGCTCATGAGATTACTTGTGCAGTAATCTCATACAGGTTCATACACACTTTGAAAAGCTCCGGCAGTGCCTAATAGTACAACAAGAATTGTCTGTTTGCCACGCACTTTTATGTCTTACTCCTCAGGTGCTATGTGTAAATATGTAGATCATTTGTCGAACGGATTTCACCCTCTGTCTTACACCTGTAAACCTGTGACATGACAATAAAGTTGTCATGTGGAACAGTTTTGCATTAATTGTCTCGGCTCGAGGACCCCTTCCACGGCAGCCCCCGAGGGACCACTCTCCATCTCACTCCTATTCCTTGTCAACTCAAGACTTAACCTATTTAGACTCCGTATAGAAATCAATAATAACCTTCCGGTCACGAGTCTGCTTCTCGTAGCTTCGGGCATTGACACTTCCAGTGTTGCTGTATTGCAGTGGTTCTCAACCTGTGGGTCGGGACCCTCAGGGGGGTCCCCAAATTATTTTTTTGGGGGGGGGGGGGGGGGGGGGGTCCCCAGATGATTAACTTAACGTGCAACATTGTTTTCTCATCAACCAACATAAAGTTTAAGTGTAAAGACTAGAGGGTATGTGCACATTTCTAAAGTGACAAGTTAAGGACTTTTGTAATACCTCTAAAATGAGCAGATAGCAGATAGCAGATCTACATCCTACATCTATGTCGCAACGCGGGGTGTTGTGAGCATGTAGATCTGCTATTTTCACAATAGAACCTGTTATACAAAATGTAACTCTTACAGCTCGTCAGGGTGCATGGGGGGTCCCCAGTTAAAATATTATTATTTTGGGGGTCGAGGCCTGAAAAGGTTGAGAACCACTGCTGTATTGGGCCAAAGTGTGACACCAGGCAGAGGTGCCGCGCCACCTGCGTGGCTACAGTATACCTATACAGTACACCTGTGTGGCTACAGTATACCTATACAGTACACCTGTGTGGCTACAGTTTCCCGATGAAGACCAATGCAGACACATCTTTGCTCCACATGCCTTCCTGTTACTCCTCCTGGCATCTGGTGCCTTTCTCCCCCTGCTGTACCAGGCACTAGTTCAGTTGCTAACCTCTCCCCCCCCCCCCCCCAGTCTCTGACATGATCCACAGCAAACAAAATACTAACTGCAGTGACTACCACGGAATGCACCCAAGGGTTTAGGACAAGGTTCAAGGTGCATTATTGTCACAGGTGCATGCATTATTTGCAACTGGCAGCAACGTTGCAGGCAGTCAAATACTTTTACTCTAAGCTTTCCAACAATGTAGAAGAACATCCAAATAAGTCAAGAGATGGTGCTATTCTTTAGAAAATGTTTGTTTAGAGAAGCAAAGCTTCAATCCTTAAGGCCGGTAACTTTTTTGAAAACTAGCTGGGGGGAGTGAATAAGAAATGCTCTGCTAAACGTCAAATGGTCCTGTCAAGGTTCTCCTGAGTAACGCAATCAATGATTAAAGTCATTTAATTTTGGCCACTACAATAAAATAAAATAAAAATACAAAACATTTTGACACTTTTTCCAGTACTTCCAATCACATGTAACAGTTGCATGTTTATTTATTTTTGCATAGGTGACATCATGTCTGACTCTACCCACATCTTACCTAACCTTAGACACTCTGATGCTCATCGGTACCCGCACCAACACCCAGCCCTCCCCGAGTGAAGTGCACTTTGCGTCTTCATAGTACATGAGCAGCTGTTGTGCAATCGCACTGAGCTGTTCTTTGATTTCACCTCAATGCAGAGACGATTGAGGCAGGCAAGACCAGGCATATCAGCTATGTAGTCAGAGAAAAAAAAAGAAAGAAAAGGTAACAGGAGAATAAAGGAAGACACAGTGGCGGTGGTGGTGGAGAGTGGGTGGTGAATTAGGATAATGGTCATGGCGTGCTCCATTTTGTACCATTTCTAAATAAATTTCAAGCCTCACTTTGCAGGCACATGAAATGTGGATAATAACCTCTTGGAAAAAACCCGAAGTGACGGTGCACTATTAAGTGCACTGTCATTCGCAATGCGATGTGCGTGCCGTGCATCAGTATAGACATTGCTCTGTTCTTACCTCAATGACTGAGTTCCAATTGAGAACCCTTTCGTGCATGTGACATGAACATTATGCAGTCCAACACTCAGTTTGAACTCTTGTACAAGCTGTAAATCAGAAGAAATAGGCAGATGAAGCCATTGTATGGGCGTGCCTGTGAGCATGACAGCCAGGGAGTGTCTGCTTTGGTTTATACATTGCATAATATTTTGTACCTAAAGCTTGCAATTTTATTTAAAGTGACTCACCCGCGTGTAATGGGAGGAGTTCAGTCAGTGTTTTCTTGAATAGGACACATGCCTTCTGAAGGAGCTGCAGAGGCTTGTTGAGGGTGGGGACCTGGGATTTGTCCTACATAACAACAGTGGTCTCTCTGACCAATATCCCACCCCGTGCTCCTGGTCGTGTGGTTCCTACTATATAAAAAAGTAGTCTGTGACACTGTCTGTCTATAAGCAACGCTTATTGCCACAGCTCTCTAACCACAGAGACTGCTACGTATTAAATACATTGATAAGCTACATTTTTGCTTATTGATGCAGCCTGGTCGAGATTGGATCAATGATGAATGCCAGAAAAAAGAAGTACCCTGACTGTTTCCCCATCCACTGCCATTCATTTGGGTCCAGAACCAGGGCCATGCATCCGGGTCCCCATCCGGAATCAATGGGGGTAAATTTACTGTAAGGAATGCGACAAATACAAGAACCTATTATTGAACTCAAGTCTCCATGGCGTGAGTAATCAATAGAACAAAAGTCATTTTGGGGGTGAACTACTCCTTTAATTGATGATGACAACAAGAAAATATTATTAAATACTATTAATCCAATTTTGATCAACACAAACAAAATGGTGGGATTCCCCAGCTGCTCTGTGTCTATACGAACCACACCACAAACCACAGTTGACTCTGTTTGGTGCCCAAGTTTTGTCCATGATTGACATGATGGGTTCCGCATGTATAGCCTTGTGGCTCACAGTGTACGTTCATGTGGTGGAACTTAAGCTTGTACTGATCAAGCCCCCAAGACCATGGGGACTGGCTGTGTGCCAATTCTGGTACTGTAGCCATAGGCCCAAAAAATACATTTTTCCCATACACATTCACTCACGCATAGGAAATCACAGCTCTCTAATAGAGCCCGCCGGGTGTTGGGGGCTCCAACACCATGGGACAAGCCTGCGCTGGTGTGTTTTGGGCCTGTATTGGGGCCCATATGGGCTGTCTAACAGTGTTAAATATATATATATATATTTCAAATATATCTTTATGGTCTGACACCTTCCAGTGTCTAACATTCAGGGGGTAAACACTTACAGACTCTCTGTAGCCAGGGAAAATAGCCGATCTACAAGCTCACAATGCTGCGCGAAGCAACGCCTTGTGAACTTGTAGATCTGATATTTTCATTAGTAGTTTGGGTCCTGGGCAAATGTCTAATTTCACTTTTGCGTCACGGGCTAAAAGGTTTGAGAACCACTGGTCTAGAAGCAACACGGTCACCACGCGGTCACCACTTTACCATGTTTTACCATCTAGACAATCAGTGCATCTGTCTGTGTCAGTACTTCATTATGAAATCCATTCTTCTTTGAGAGTTTATTGAGAGAATGCCCAGATCAATGAAATGTCTACCACAGTTTTACTGCTACCCTGCACCCAGGCAGAGAACGCACGTACATTACACATGAGCGCGCCGCTAGATGCCGCTAGAAGCGGTAGGTAGTTAGAGAGATTATAGAGGTGGGTGACACTGTCACCTCAAACTGTTAAATATAACATTACCAACATAGAGAAAAGATTCAGAGAGGGTTTTCATTTGGCTGTCACTGTACAGTAGTACAGTGGTTCTCTGCCTTTTCAGGCCGCAACCCCCAAAATAATCATATTTTAACTGGGGACCCCCACCCTGACGAGCGCTAAGAGTTGAGGCATTACATTTTGTATAATACGGTTCTATTGTAAAAATAGCAGATCTACATGCTCACAAGGCCTCGCAACGCGAGGCATTGTGAGCACGTAGATCTGCCATTTTCACAATTTCTGCCTCTAATATTTGACAATTTGGCCAATGTTTAATTTGTCATTTTAGATGTACTAAAAAGTCCTCAAATTGTCACTTTAGAAATGTGCAGATACCCTCTATACACTTGAACGTTATGGTGTTTTTTTTTTTACTGTTGAGTGAGAAAACAATGTTGCACACTAAGTTAATAATTTGGGGACCCCCCTGGGGGTCCCGACCCACAAGTTGAGAACCACTGCAGTAGTACAGTAGTAGCAGTACAGCGGTTTTCATTTGACTGTACAGTAGACTGGTCTGCTTTTTGACTGAGGATCTCTTTTTTTCTATGTTTGCTCCCCCAGACATGAACACCCTGAGTGTGTTATCTTGGATGAAAAGGGTTGGTTGCGTTGGCTGTGAATCCCCCCCTGTTAAATTGTCCCACCCGCATTTGCAATGCTTAGCTATGCTCATGAACTTGTACATGTAATAATGGTGAAAATTGCCTATCAATCATTTAGCTGGGGACTCAACTCAAAGGCTAAACTATTCTGTTTTGTGATTCTGTCTTCACAACACATATCCCTAAAGGTTAGTTAGTACATTCATTTACCCGTTGCAAATGAAGGCATTCATTTTACCATTAAACGTATTCTTGACAGGTTTAAAAGAAACATTTTATTTAAGTATTTTATGCTATTCTCTTACCGGTGGAGAGAAAATGTCTCAAACAGAATACAATAAGTCAGGCTTATAGTTTTGAAATAATGATTGCGGCACGAAAAAACGAGAGATCACGGATAAGAAATGGTGTGCAATAAATAAAACCACACTGATGTCTAACTGTCAAACTGACTGGATCTGAAGTGAATGGTAAAAGGTGGTGAGAGATAGATCTTTATTTCGTTTTGACATTACTTTGAAAGTGCCATGTGTTCAGCTGGCGGAAGGAGATGTAACTGGCAGCTTTACCCAGCCTAGATCACAGCTTTAAAGAGGTTTTTGTTATGTTGTTGTTGTTGTTTTCTAAAACAAGCCCATACACCTTCATCCCATCATCTCTCTTCATCTCCTCTACAGCGGTTCTCAAAGTGAGGTCCGGGGACCCCCAGGCGTCCATTGAGTGGGTCCCAGGGGTCCCCAGCTCAATTATTAATAGTTACAGTAGGAACCAAATGGACCATTAACTGTCTGTAACTCTGAGAGTGCACAAATGGAACCAAGTGGACCTGTAAGGAGTCATGGGGGTCCATTGCCTATTGCATACCAAACTGGGGCTCCTTGAAATTAAAACGTTTGAGAACCACTGTACCCTACTTTTCTGCCCCAGCCATAGGAACCCATGGTCTACTGTATCTCATATTCTCTCAAAAAATACAATGGTGTCTAGTTCATGCCATGGGGTACAGGCGTTAAGTTAAGTTCAAAACTGGCGGCTACTTGCGAAAGAATTCCATCATTCTTAAAATGTCAAGTTCAGATAAAAGCGAGAGCAGCAGAGACCATTTACCGTTTCCATAACAACAAGGTGAAGATTGACAGTTTCTGGTTGAAGTAAGCCAGTCAAAAACAAAATAGTTGCAAGATATATCATCATTCTTTGAGTATTCTGTGACGAGAAAGAGTATCATCAATCTAGTCTGTTGTGGATGGTTACAACTTTATTTTGTTAACTGACCCAGTTTGCAGCTGTTGATTTTTGTCTGACGAGCTGCTGAACCAGTACAGTACAGGTACAATTAGTACATGGGCCCAAATCTCTGAACATGCATCCATATCACTACTTGCGTTTCCTACTTTAATGTTAAAGAAATGCAAGTTAAAAGAAATTGCAGTCACACAAGCTCTAACTAGTGAGACATTTCGGAATAGGGCTTGAGTGTTTAATGAACCGAAACAAAACAGGAATTTCATATGAACCTTTGACGATCTGGTATGGATTTCAAAGCTAGAGACTTAAAGGATGGAGTAACTTTTTGTAATGACAGATTATCCTCATGTTAGGCAATAATTTTGAATGTTGTGCTTGTGCTGACAACGCAGTGAGAAGTGATACATTGACCAGCGTGTTCATGTTGGTACCCAGCATTGGCTGGGTTATTGCATGGGTGAAATAGGCTCTCTCCCAGGGACGTGCTGGCCATTGGGAAAAGCGGGACAACTCCCGTACGTCCGGTTCATTCCCGGCCGGTCCAGGCCGGCCATTAGGAAAAAATAAATAAATAAAATGTCTGCCTTTGTTCCATTTTGGGGGCTGGGCGGCCAACAAAGTAAATCGTCACTGTCGGGCAGAAACCTTGTATCATCATACAAGGCCGTTGCACAAAAGTAGTGAAAACAGCAGATCTACAAGCACACAACGCCTCGCACCGCGAGGCGTTGTGTGCTTGTAGATCGGCTGTTTTCACTAGTTTAAATACTTTTTTAAATGATAAATAAAAAACAAACGCTTTTGGACATACAAGGTCACTCTTGTCACTTGTCATGATCTGAAATGGCAAATCTTTGAGTAGCAGCAGCAGCAATGAGGGCCTCTACAACTCTTTTTCCCGGGCTGAATCAGGGGCCCAGCACGTCCCTGCTCTATCCCTCCTCCGTCTCTCCCCCTCCATCCCTCTCACTCCGTCTCCTCCCTCATTGCACTAACATTGGGGACATACTGTATGTGGGCATAAAACCGCTGCTAACAATGACGATTCGGCCTGATAGCAATTTCTGTATGGGCATGATGTGGGCACACTTACCCACGCCACGGGTATCTCCTCCTTTGCTCTGGCTGCGGGCATGTCCATACTTGGTCTGATGATGCGGCACTTGTGCCGCGTTATCGTTCCCGCCACAAGTTGTGGCGCCCTCCACAACTTGAACTTTAGTAGATTAGCATGGATTCGTGATGTTATCATCATTGTATGACTGTCTTCAAAGACCCTCTCCTTTGCCTTTAAACAATCAAGCTTTCTTTCTGTACTCCTTCCGCTCATGTCCATCAGTCAAACCAGGCAATGTTGTATTTATCTTTTATCTAAGGACTATTAATCTTGGCAAAAGCTAAAGTCTAATGTTGCGATAAAGGGTTAAGACAACCCCAAAGAACAGGGGTTTCATGCCAAAACTATGCACACTGTCATTCCGGTCTTAGATTTATGACTTTGTATTTGATGTGACGGGTTTCCCTAAAAAAAGATCTTGAGATGTTCTTTATTCAGAAATGCAACTATGCATGAAACTATTTGATTGATGCATGGCAGCTGCAGAAAAGAGGGGAATAATTCACAACAAATGTGACATGATAATTGTGACATGCAGGAGAACAGGTTAAATCATTTATAGTAATTATGACATGGCCTGTCAAGAAAGTCGGAGAGAGTAATTATCAATAAGTTATGCCATAATAAATGATGAATAACATCAGTAAGATGCATGTAGGACACCCTTAGTCCTTCCTTCTGGCCCGGACCAGAGGCAGTTGGCTGCATGTCCTCCTCTCTCTCTCTCTTCTGCCTTTCTTGTCTCTCTCTACTATCATCATCAAATAAAGGCATTAAATACCACGATAAAGACAGTTTAACATGGGTAAAACAAAAGTCAATGGATGAATTACAAAAAAATGAATTTCAGATTATGTTGCTTGTTTATTTTAAATTCCGAGTTGTTGATAATCTGTATATCGTCACTGTCGGGCAGAAACCTTGTATCTCCAAGTTTAAAATGTGTACGTCAGGGTTCCCCAATTAGTTTTCCCCAAGGGCCGAATTATATCTAGGGTACCAAGCCGAGGGCCACAACATTGCAGGGGGCAACGGTGGCGTTCCGGCAACTCCAGCGACAGTTTTCGTCGTTGTCGGGTGAAAATCTTGTATGTCCAAAACCGTTTGTTTTGAATTTATCATTTTAAAAATGATTTAAACTAGTGAAAACAGCCGATCTACAAGCACACAACGCCTCGCGGTGCGAGGCGTTGTGTGCTTGTAGATCTGCTGTTTTCACTACTTTTTTGCGACAGCCTTGTATGATTTGCGAAAGAACGTACACATTTGGAGATACGCGATTTCCACCCGACAACGACGATATACTAGTGTTGTTGCTGCTCTTATACCACCATTATTACTGGGGTTGGTGTGGGCCAGACAGTAGCCCCCCGTGGGCCGCAAATGGCCCGCGGGCCGCCTATTGGGGAACCCTGGTGTACGTTTTTATTATAGCAAGTATAGCCCTGCTTCATCATACAAGACTGTTGCACAAAACTAGTGAAAATAGTACAATGCCTTGCGGTGTGAGGCAGTGTGTGCTTGTAGATCTGCTATTCTCACAATTTTAAATATTAAAAAAGAAAAGATAAATACAAAACAATTAGCACGCTGTCTGTGTCTGGCGTTTTTGAAGAATTTATTAGAAGTTTGCATTTGAAAAAAGTACAGTTTCATGACAGCACAAATCACTGGTAAGGTCTACTAAAACGAGATCCTAGAAAGCCAAGGCTTATTTCCACAGGAACCACACTTCATGTATCTAACATTGAAAGACAGACGGATAGAACATATCTAGGATAACATCAATTTCAAAAGCAGAAAAAGCATAACATCAAATACAATAGCAGAAAAGGGGTGTGGGAGCGTGGAGGCTTAGTCTATTTACAAGTCACGAGTAGCAGCCACCTGAAGGTGACTTTTCATACCAATTCTGAAGGAGGCTAGGGATTTGCTCTCCTTTAAGGCTTGCGGAAGGGCATTCCACATGTTGGTGGTATAGCAGGAGAACGAATTAGAGCCTTAAATCTACGTTGATGATGATTAGTACGTTGATGATTCTCCTGTGATACCAACTTTGCTCTGGTATAGCTTTATTCAGTTTTCAAATGAATCTTTTCGAGCTTCACTTTGTGCCGTGAAAAGGAGCCACAAAGTAAGATCTCCGATAAACAGCTGAAACCTACAAACGTGACAGATGTTATGTGGTCACGCATGCATCATCCCCGTCCCCATCCCCGCATACTTATCCCTCACCACATCAGACATGCACCCGGTGAGAAATGGCTCATGTTATCACTGCAATTTGAACCACAGTGTCCTGTAGCTAGCATAGGCCTACCAAAACTGCCTCTCCAAATTGGAGCTTTTTTCGTGCTTTGCCGTTTCCATTAGTGTCCCCTCAGTACAAGGTACCGGTGTGCACTCACCGACAACACTGCATGTCTGAAGAATTTTCTGAATTCCACGAGGAGAGAAGGATGCTAAGGTAATGGAATCTACACAAATGTAGTAAGAATGCGTGAAATAAATTCACCCCTTGTAGAGTGATAAAAGATCTATGCCCCATTTGTAACAGGATATGTTCGAAATTCCCTGTGAAGAGAGAAAGGAATGGAGGCGAGAGGGGCTTTTTTGGCCATAACATCTACATTTTCATTCTTTGGTCTTTTCAAGTAAATGTCGCCTTTTGCTCATGCTGTTTTGGGTGTCCAAACGGATTTCTGTACAAAATGGATGTTGCCTGTTTTTATGCCATGTGACCTGCCATTTCCCTGAATAGGCCATATAATTTATCCGATTTGTCCAGATAACTATGCTTTTGAAAATTGGAAACATGAAGCAGTAACAAGGACCAGATGTAACCGATACATGTATTTATTGTGTTTTGAATAGCTCCCTTGGTTTTTCCTGCGCAGAATCTGTCTTGCGTATTGAGACGACATCCCAGCTGAAGTGAAAAAGAATTAAGCCAAGCTGCTGTAAATTACCAACATTAGTCATGAATTAGGAGCACACGTGTATATCTCAAACAATCTATGTTGTGGTACAACTCCGTTTTTGTAGCCGACCTGTATAAGGTTGTAGGTTGCTCAGTGCAGTGCCATGGTCCGGTATGTGCATGTTCTTTTGGTTGCTCCATATGCACAGATGAGGTGCCTCAAGAAGAGAAAAAAAGAAAAAAAACCTGTGCAATAGGGACCTCTCTTTTCATTTTTACGATTTTCCTAGAACCCTTTGGAGAGCGTGGAAAGACAGACATGTTTATGAAGGATTCCAGATGGTCCCTCTTGCACCCCCAGCTTTTCCTTTCAGTTCTTGGGCCATGAAGGATTAATCAAAGTCAGTGGCAAGGGCCTGATGGCTAAACGCTGTGGCTCTCCCTAACCTGGGAGGAAACCTCACTTCAACGTCAACTCTGAGCCTGCAGCCCTTCTGCAACTTGGACAGAGGAAAGTTGAGACCCGGGGTTAAACGACAGAGCAAACTCACCTGACCCTAGGCGTGCAGATAATATACTAGCTCTGACCCCAGCTCTGTGTGACAGAGGAGCTGATCTCAAGCTCGGATTAAAGGAACACTGAACATGTCTTCGTCATCCAGCCAGGAATGGGGGAGGGATGGGGGATAGTCTGAACCAAAACACCTGACCCCGTGGCCTCTGTGTGTGTGTGTGTGTGTGTGTGTGTGTGTGTGTGTGTGTGTGTGTGTGTGTGTGTGTGTGTGTGTGTGTGTGTGTGTGTGTGTGTGTGTGTGTGTGTGTGTGTGTGTGTGTGTGTGTGTGTGTGTCGGTGCGTGCATGCGTGCATGCATGCGTGAATGCGTGGATGGGTGTGTGTGGGTGGGTGGGTGTGTGTGTGGGGGAGCGCTGTAATCTAACTGCAGACAGACATTACCTTGTGAACTCAAATGGTATGTTACACTTGTACTGTATTTCACATTTATTTTTGATATGTACAAAACTAAGCAAAATAGATAAACCTGTACACATAATATTTTTGACCTGGGAAATATATTTTCACAACATGTCTCGGATAAATAATTATTATAATCACGCTCCCATTTTATACAAAGCATGTTTTGGCCATGTCTTTTTATTTTTCAAGTGCATTTTGACATTATATTCCTCTTCTTCGTGGGCACTGTTTGTTTAAAACAGAGCTGGAGCAAGATGACGGCTGTTTAGTCTGCCATAACACACTGTAATAAGATCGCTTCCATATCAGATGTCACTATATCCTCTTAACAAATGACAGTACATCCTTCTCCAGTCATTCCAATAATATCAGCCAGTACAACAGATCCTCTTAAACAAATGACAAGTACATGATTCTCCAGTCATTACAATAATATCAGCCAACGCAACAGCTTGAATCAAGCTTTCTGTCTTTATTATACTTGGTGTCTTTTTGCAGTTGGCAGCAAATATTTTTGGCCGATGCCCAGAAATCGCTTCCTTGTCAATTGTGCAAGGTCTGTAAACTGCATGCACGGCCATGTTAATTTCTGTCACTCAAGTTCAGGGACGTGCTGGCCATTGGGAAAAGCGGGACAACTCCCGAACGGCCGGTTCATTCCCGGCCGGTCCAGGTCCAACGCCTCGCGGTGCGAGGCGTTGTGTGCTTGTAGATCGGCTGTTTTCACTAGTTTAAATCATTTTAAAAATTATAAATACAAAACAAACGGTTTTGGACATACAAGGTTTCCACCCGACAACGACGAAATATAACTCATGTAATTGGCCCACTGCGGCTTGTCACTTGTCATGATCTGAAATGGCAAATCTTTGAGTAGCAGCAGCGCTATAGATAATGCGCAATGAGGGCC
Organism: Nannobrachium achirus; assembly: GCF_963921795.1. Classification (NCBI taxonomy): domain Eukaryota; kingdom Metazoa; phylum Chordata; class Actinopteri; order Myctophiformes; family Myctophidae; genus Nannobrachium; species Nannobrachium achirus. Next base: position 22,197,678 of record NC_137826.1, on the reverse strand, counting down.
TCTCCAACTCTTTTTCCCGGGCTGAACCAGGGGCCCAGCATGTCCCTGCTCAAGTTGAATGGAGACCTTAAAAAGGGATTTGTTTGATTTGGCTTTGGTGACATCTGTGGTGTATACGCTGAGATGGTCAAGGCCTTAAGTTGTGTCTTCGCGTGGTGCAGTTTGTTTGTGAGCAAGGAACTAAATGTTCAAATGCTGGTATGCAGCAGTGTCCGTGATGGCAAACAGGTGGGCTTTAAAACAAGACATGCACACGCACAGCTCAACCAACAACCGTGCACTTATTTTACTACTAACCAATCAGGATTTTCATGCTTGCTGAGGCAGGTGCTAACACTATGGTGATGTCTTGCAAATCAAGGAGCTGAACGCAGTTGTTAGAATCCATCATAATGTAACTGCGTGCAAGATTATTTATAGGGCCTCTATTCACACAGACATTGTGAATTCACACAGACAATTCATGCAGACATTTGCATCATAGCACATACTGTATTCACCGACTGTACCAAACCTATATTCCAAACAAGAGAAGTAGAGTAATTAACGACTTAAGCCCTATGTACATGAACATACGATAAATATCTCCCAAAAATAGCTCGCAATGGATCACCTGTGCTTGTGTTTTTGAAACGTTTCACCCATGTCCAAATAGGGACACCAGGTTGAAATGGTTAAGATTTTCTCAGAAAAACGTTTTCTATATAGATCAACAGTGCTTAGTTCGTCCTCATGGGTGAGTATATATATATATATAAATAACAGTTACCATCAAGGACGCTTTGCCGGCAGAGACTTATCACAAACAGACGTTAATTATGCTACAGTACCTCCCAGACATCCTTAGGCGCATGCTTGCCCTTATACAATATCAGTTTATTTTAGGTGCTTTTCTTGATCAGTCAGCAACTCAGAGCTTCTATGTTCCGCCCCTAGGGATGGTAAGCGATGTAAGAAATGAGCTTGAAGCCACATATCTTCATCTATTTGACACGGTGCTTTCAGTTATTGAAGGTGAATGGAGCATAACATCTGCAGCTCATTATCAATAGAGACTTGACAGGATCCCTTGCTCTGCCTGCTTCCAGACAGGCCTGACAGCTGACGGGGTTTGTATGCTGTATTTAGCACATTTTTCTGAAATGATAATTAAGGGAGGGTAAGCGTGTGAGCTGCTGTTTATTCCTTTGTCTAATTTTGATTAATTTTGACAGGATTTCTTCTTTCTTTCTTCTTCCGTTCCTATTCCTTGCTTGTGCTGTCCGCCATCCAGAGGCAGCTCTTTTTATCTGTGTTTATTCCCGAGAGGCAGGAGAGAAACTAAAAATGCCAAATGGGTGATGAAAGAGAAGGGCCCTTCTTTCTGATCAAAGACTCAGAGAATGTGCAGCGATCTTGTTTTACAGTGATTATTATTATAGCTACAGTTAGAGATGATGTCCCGTAAACGCTGTAATGACGCATTCCAACAATGTCATTATACTGTATGTCCTCCTGTCCCCGAACCCTTACCTGCTGACTCAGTGCAAGTCAGACATTATGCAAGGTTCCACTGTATGTCCTGGGAAAGGCTAATTGGATAGCATAGTGTCCTTTATTTAAGTGAGTTTCTGATTGGCGTTAAGCCTGCGACATCACAGACTGTCTGAGTTGCGTGCCCTGTTACGGCAACCACACCAACTAAAACTTTTCAAATGACAAAAATATTACTTAATTCAAATGAAATGTATTCAAAAGATTAAAGGACAACTTTGTTTTTTTACAACAAGGGTTCATGTTTTAGATTGTAATTAGAGAAAAGAAAAGATGAGTGTTAAAATGTTTTCATTTACTGCTTTCTATTGTTTTAGAAATGTTAGTATTTTGATTTCAGTGGGTGGGGGCATGCATACAAGTGGCTAAATATGTATTTTTAGACAAAATAAGCTGGCAATTTCTTTGTTACTATGTACACCAGCCCCCATAAGTCACATCTGCCCATGAAAGATTGCGGTGCATCTTGAGTATGGGCTTATTGTGTCTAAAAATACATATTTGGCCAGTTGATTTGCATGCATGCCCCCGGGTTGGGAGCATGCATGCAAATCAAAAATCGTTAAAATCACTAAAACGATAGAAAGAATTAAATGGAAACATTTTGACACTCATCTTTTCTTTTCTCGAATGAATCTAAAATATGAAACCAAAGTTGTCCTTTGAGACTAAAACTAAATCAAATGTACTGTCAAACTGAACACATAATGAACCTAAAAGACAGTGTGAACTGAGCTGTGAATGGCGTAGCAGTATGAGCATAGCTGTGTGGTTTGATATGCACGTAGCGGCATGATGAGCTGAGCTGTGATTGGTCTGTATACGCACAGCGATAGACAACATGATACAAAATGTGATACGACATGTCGGTATATATTAATAAGCCCCTGTCATTACAGTAGTTGACGTCTCAAGTAGGCTTAACTATGTAATGCAGCTTGCATAAACTTTATGCTGGGTGAAGCAAGTACACATCAGAGGGGGAGAGAGAGAGAGAGAGAGCACATTCCTTTCTCCATAAGTTATACTCCATACAGCAGACACAAGCTCACAACGCGTTGTGTGTCACACTGCAGCCTGAGCTTGTAGATCTGCAGTTTTTAGGCACACAACACCCTTGTACGACCAGGCTTTGACTGGAACAGAGCCAACAGACACCTCTCTGATATGAATTGTGCAAGAAGTGAGACATAACACTGCCTCATCAATCCATGCTGCGTTTGATGACGGGGAAAATCTTTAAGTTGTTCTCCTCTTTGTATTTTGGCGCGTCGTAGGACAATGTGGTCAGCCCTGCCCCTGACTGAGTTAAGAGGGCTGAGAGGGTACTGCATGTACACTTTGTAGTGCAACATTGTTGTGTCGTATGTCGACTGGGTTTTGTTGAAACAGACTTTATCTCTGTTTCTTTGCTCAGCTTTTTATCAAAATGAACAAGAGCTGTATTCCAGTTATATATTTGCGTAATACTGTACATTTGTAGTGTACAGTAACTGTGTGCTGATATCCTGGTTACATTGAGTTTACAAGCTCAATTGCATCATGTTGTGAGCTTGTAGATTAATTGGCTATTTTGCTACCGGTATGTGTCGTACGACTAAATACATATAGGGCTTAAGTATAGTTCATTAAGCGTCAGTTATGTGATAACATAAACACAACATACATGTCTGTCCAGTGTCCACAAAAGTGCAGTGGACACAACACAAAAGGGTAAAAAACACAAACAAGAACATAAAATATCAAAAGTTTACATCAGCAGCTAAACTGCCTTTGTTGCATTTAAACAGACGGTCTAAGAAAGGCTATAATAATGATTAATGAGGGAATATTAATGTGGTTTGTTGTTTTTTCTTTTGCTTTTACAAAAACAAAATAAAACTCTGTGGCCTGTGAGCAGAAACAAACAGGGATTTGATTGGAATTGATTTCACACATGAGTGCAGTCGCCTATCCAATTAAAGGAGTAGTTCACCCTCAAAATGACTTTTTTTCTATTGATTACTCACGCCATGGAGACTTGAGTTCAATAATACTTTGGGGTTTTCGTCGCATTCCTAAGACAAAAAAAATATTATAGTAAACTTACCCTGACGGTTTCCCCATCCAGTGCCATGCATTTGGGTCCCCATCCAGGGCCATGCATTCAATGGGGGTAAATTTACTATAATCACATTTTTCTCTTGGAAATGCGACAAATACAAAAAGAATATTATTGAACTCAAGTCTCCATGGCATGAGTAATCAATAGAAAAAAAGTCATTTTGGGGGTGAATTGCTCCTTTAAGCCATGTACAGTGTTGCCATGTCTGCTTATTATAAGAGACTTTGGGCTTGTTTTTCAAAATAGTGACGCCAGGTTGAAAGTGGTTAAAGGGGAAGACCACCCATTTTCAATATTGAACTGTGTCATTAATATACCTTAGAGGAGTTGTGTGGAAATAGAAAAAAAGTTCCCCCTCTTCTGTGTTGTCTAGAACTGGAGGATTGATTTTGGGGTTTGTATTGTAAATTACAACTTGATGACATCACACATTGTAATTTACAATACAAACCCCAACATCAATCCTCCAGTTCTAGGCAACACAGAAGGGGGGGAACTTTTTTTCTATTTCCTCACAACTCCTCTAAGGTATATTAATGACATAGTTCAATTTTGAAAATGGGTGGTCTTCCCCTTTAAGTCACCCATTCCTCTATTGTGAATGTGGGCCACTGGAGGGCTGTGGAGGATATTGCAACTGGACCCCAAATACTTGGCAACACATATATTATATAAGATAATAGATGCAAATGGAAATTGCAAGTGTGGTTGCCGTGACGCGAGTCATACTTGCAAATTAATTCTGTCTTACCATTTGAATTGTCTCCATTCAAGTCAATGGGGAAAATGTATTCACTAATACATTTATGGCCTTATTATATATGGAGAGCTCTGGGTCAGTCCTTGTCCCTTGTCCCTTTTATGCCCATATATGGAGATCCCTGATGTGATCAATTTTAAGCTCATATCTGGGAATGCCCATATATGGACATATTGTGGTCTCATGTGGTCTATGATGTCAGACATCTATGATGTCAGATGTCAGTCATCTCCATATGTGGGATTCTTTTCCCCCGTTCAAGTCAATGGAGAAAATTAATTCACAAATACATTTATGAATGTATGAAGCCAGTCAATTTGACATATGGCCCAAGTGCGTTCCACCAAAACTGTTGGACGCGTAGCGCGGCAAAATAAAGTTTATCTGAAGTGGGTGGAAAGAATAAAGTTGGACAAGTAGGTTACAGTCTGGTTGCCCAACAACATTAAAATGTCATGGTATTCTTTTCTTTAAAACCTTGAAAAATGGGTTTCCTTCGTCATACCGATAAATAGGAACTTAATATGTCTGTTCCAATTGATTAATGATTGATCACTACAATAAAATTGTTCTGAAAATGCACACAACCCCTCAACGTCTGACCACATGGCAGTTAAGTGGTCAGTTGGGTGGGCCGCGAGGCGCGAGCACTTGAGAGATTTTCAAGTGGGCCTTGATCCAGAAGAGGTTGGGAAGCGCTGCTCTGTGATATAACCCATTCAGAAGTGGGTACACTATATCGTGTATCATTATTTTATGCTTTAACTATTGAAAAATAGCAGATATACAAGCTCACAGCGCGGCGCTGCGAGCTTGTAGATCTGCTATTTTTGAAAAATCGTGAAAATCAGAATTTTGACCCGATTCTATATTAGTGTCTTTTGAATCATTCTAAGATTTTTTTGAAAAACCCTATGTTTCTATGTCAGCAATCTGGCCAACCATCGTTAAAGAAAAGGTCCTTTTCACTCAACTGGAGCTCAGTTAGTCTGTTCTTGAGAGACTACTATGTCAGTGGTGCTCAAACTTTTTCACGTGAAGGACCCCCCAAAATGATATTTATTTGGCCACGGACCCCCATCTCAAAATCTCTAGTTCCAGGGACCACCCAGAAGCGAAATTTGAGTTACAAACGTTCGCTTTGAAAATACACACATTCAAAGATTTGCACACGTTTTCACGACTTTTTTCAAAAATAGCAGATCTACAAGCTCGCAGCGCGGCACTCGGTGCCGCGCTATGAGCTTCTATATCTGCTATTTTTCACTGGTTAAAGCATTCAATAATTCTAGGCCTAAATGGGATAAAAACTAAAAGCGGCGGGGCTGCGGGGCTCGTCAGCTACAGGGAGGCTCACCTCCCTCTCGGTCATGCTGAGCCTTCTCACATCATCCTGGACGGTGGCCGAGGATGCGTGATTTATCCTCCCGTTCTGTTCTTTTCAGAAAGCTACATTTTCAGTGTTTGCAGCTGTTGGATTGTTGCACAAGTAGTTGTTGTGGCGTTCGCATGACGAGCAGATGCACCGCACATTTGCTTTTAAGAAATACGACGCGATCCCCAAGTGCTTATTGGATTTGATCATATTTTGATCATTTGACCTTCCAGTGTTTATTGGTTTTGTGGAAGACCAATTTCGTAGCTTTGAAAGCGTTGAAAGTGAACAGTGTGTCCAACGACGGAGGAAATCTATCTAGCTAAACTCCAAACAAGCAAACTCGTCACAAGTGAAGGAATATCACAATAAATAACTTTTCGGCGGTTATTTGCCAACTAAATGACCTCATAATAACTCCACTGTTTCCTTTCGTCCCGCGTAGAGCTGTGCGTATCCTATTCAGACATAGAGCGCCATTCACCGACGCGAAAGCCTGCGACCACACAAGTCGCTGGAGGCCTGCAGGTGTGTTGTCAGTGTTCATGTTCAGGATGTCGGATATGCTGAGCTTGGAGAGTGTGTATCTGCTTGGACAGGATGCTGTTTGAGCCTGCAGCAGGGACAAGATGTGCATGGTCCCAATGCCTTATATACAGACATACAGAGGCGCTATTCACAAATAATACATCCGAGATCTATTCCACTACTGTCCTCCCCTGCCCCAGAACCACAGGTCTCCAGGATCCATTTATGCGCTCTGTCAGAGTTAAATGAACACTGAAGAATGTTCTGTTAGCGATAAAATGGCGTAACGAATGTAACCCTACTGCTTACGTAAATTGAAACTGGGAAAGCATCCGTGTCATTTTAGATTTTTGCGTATAGGCTATTCAAAAATAGCATCTTGAAAGTGTGAGAACTACCGATTTTGTAGAATCGGCCTCAAGTCTTAATGGGTTCATTGACCGGAGACTGCCACTGGTCCTTTCCCCCTCTATTCCAAATTGTCTTTGCCAAAACATAGCTGACCTACAAGCCCACAAAGCATCACGTTGTGTCATGTTGCGAGCCTGCAGATCTACTATTTCTGCCAAATATTCACCCCATAATCGATAATCCTTTGGTTTAGTTATTCAGAATGACGACGTTCAGGGAATACTCATAGTCAGTCATAGTTATTTTATCCAGCACCTTGTCTGCCTAGGTTTTGGATGTACACAACCAAACCCTGTATAATGTTCTTGTGTTCCATGATCATAGACAGCTCAAGGACACTTTGACAGATGTGTTGATTACAGAACGTTCGCACTCTGCATGTACAGATGTGACACTTGAGAACTTAGCAAGTCATGCCATCGGCAAGACAGTGGATTGTCAGTAAATTGTCAGAACATTGACAGTGAGAAAGGAGGGCATTTTCAAAGGTGTTGTTATGTAAATGCTATTCATGTACATGCTATCCTGTACATACATCTGTACAGCGTAACACTGTGACAAAGTGCCGTGCCTGGTGGCTAATTAATGCATTTGTCATACGCAGGGGCGTCACAAGGGGTAGGAAAGTGGGACTGAGTTACTAGGGCCCAAGGTGGTGGAGGGGCCTTAATTATTTTATACTTTAGCTATTGAAAAATAGCAGATATACAAGCTCACAGCGCGGCACCGAGTGCCGCGCTGCGAGCTTGTAGATCTGCTATTTTTGAAAAGTCGTGAAAATGTGTGCAAACTGTGCAAATCTTTGAATATATGTATTTTTTAAGTGAACATTTGTAACTCAAATTTTGCTTCTGGGGGTCCCTGGAACTCAATATTTTGAGATGGGGTTCCGTGGCCAAATACATACCATTTTGGGGGTCCTTCACGTGAAAAGGTTTGAGCTCCACTAGAAACGTAGGTTTTTCAAAAAACCTCAGAAGGATTTGAAATATTCAAAGATTTTCATGATTTTTCAAAAATAGCAGATCTACAAGCTCGCAGCGCGGCACTCGGTGCCGCGCTGTGAGCTTGTATATCTGCTATTTTTCAATAGTTAAAGCACAAGGGCCCCGCAGTGAATCCTTGTACCCAGGGCCCAGAATTTGGTGCGACACCCCTGGTCATACGACAAGTGTCACTCGCCAAAAAGAACTGATTCACGGATAGTGCAATTAGGTGGTACGAGGAGGTGTACGTTTGCGTTTGGGGCTCGAGGCAGATGCTTTTCTCCTGAAAAGAGTTGCTCACCCGGAAACCGGAGCCTCTCCTTGAAAATCCCACCCTGTTAGCACATACCATGACAGGCTAGACTTTGGCAAGATGATTAACTGTGCTAAGTGGGAAATCAAAGTAGACACTTTTATTGCAAAGCAAACAGCCTGAGAGGGGAAAAGCGAGTCCATGGCTTCATGTGCAACTACAGAGTTCACGCTGTGATTTGTTTTTGTTGTATGTTGTTGTTTTTCCTACTAGTTGGGATTTGGAATTCCCGCCCTACTGCATCAATAAAGGCCACCAGTGGTGCCTCGCTGCCTTGTGCCTTTTATTTGTCTTGAAGACTTTCAGCCTGGTACTGTAGCGTAGGGAGATGGTCTGCACACAAATTTAAGTATATATAGAGATGGGTAGATACAGTAGGCACAGCTGAGGAGGATAGGTTATGTGGTTTGTGTGGGCTTAATGAAATTGAAAATTAAATGCATTTTGTTTTCTATTGCCCATGCTATAATTCTATTAGGCAGAGACTCTTTAATAAGGTAGATCCAAATTATGAATTTGTGTGGTGTGATGACTCGGAGAAGCTGAGACGACTGTTTCAATATGATATTTTTTCTTTTGCTTCATTTCTGGATAAAGCTTGGTCAATGAGAAGGAGGGACACATTTTATATATGTTAAAATAGCATTGTTTTATTTGAGATTATTTTGTTCATGATTTATTGTTCTCATGTTTATGGATTTGTTAATTTATAACAAGGGTGTAAACACCGGAAGGACTATTGATGTCAGTTCACTTTGATATCGAATCTGTGTCATATAATCCCATATGGGATGGGCCAAATTGTGGCATGACACGGAAATAAAAATGTCATTCATTCATTCATTCATTCATTCATTCATTCATTCATTCATTCATTCATCCATCCATTCATTCATTCATATACACATACAGTACTACATAATTAGTGTGGTTGCTATAGCCTATAGGCAACACACTATTGTTGTAGGTCCTAGAACGTTTATGCCAGCTAAAGTGAACCTGTTTTTTGTTAATCTTTCAACTGAAGTTATCTGGGTTTTTAGGCCAGATATCTTGGACAATATAATGTCCAATCAGACAGGATTGGTCATGCTTCACTTGACATCACAATATCTAATATAAATGGTAAGACAGAATTCATTTCCCAGCAAATTCTTCGCGGCTCTCGTCAGCGCAAGCACACTTGCAATTTTCCATAATTGCACTTGTCTAGTTATATTAATATATAATAATAATAATAATAATATACAGTATGAAATATAATAGTGAAATTACTTTTGCTCAATTTTGTCAAATATATTTTAAAGCTATTTCTTTGTCAAATATATGTTAAAGCTATTTCTTTGGTCTATGGACTAACTAGCATTATGTCCATGAGTGCTCTGTGTCCTCCTGTCCGACAGCCTGCCTTCTCCATTCTTCCAAAGTCAAACAATTAGCCAGTAAAAAGAGACCTGCCTTGGGGATTCCCCAAGGGTCTTTCAACTCCTCACAGCAGCTCTTAAATACAGGCCAGTGCATTTAACTGTGCTCTGTTGTTACGGTGGATAGCTTCTGGAGAACGTGACCTACTGCTGGAGCAGAAGAACAGTAGATGGAACAGATGGAAAATTATTATTATTATTGTTATTATTTTACTATATATTTTTTTTAAATATCAATACCACGTTCTAGAAATAAGTAATAATTTTACTTGAGTAAAAGGACAAAAGTATCAGCATCAAAATATATTGAAGGTATCAAAAATAAAAGTAGTTATTATGCAGAATGTCCCATTTTGCAACTTTTGAAAATGTTTTTGTTGTTGTTTTTGTTGAAAAAAGCAGATCTACTAGCTCACAACACATTGCATCGCCATGCGTTGTGTGCCTATAGATCGGCCAAATAGCTGAATAGCTACAGTTGTAACTCAAGTCAAATCATTGTAGTGCCGCAAAAGTACAAATTCTGCCTCTGAGATTTAGTGGAGTAGAAGTAAAAGTATTGGAAATGGTTAGTAAGGTAAAAAAATATCTTACGTAAGTACAGTAGGCCTACTTGAGTACATGTTACTTTCCGCCACTGACAATAGGACACTCCCACCTGTAACCAGTTAGCTGCCCAGCACCACAAAACCAAATAAAAACCTTTTTGGGTCTGAAGTTAGAACTCCCAAGCTGTGTCCAGAATGCAGTAGCCTAGTTGCTGAATTCCACACGCTCTGTGTACACCAACGTCTCATCAGAGAATGAGAACTACAGATGTTCCTGACAGTGATAAAGAGGCATGGAGCTTATCTTTGACTTGGCCCCTGTCAGCCAGAATAATACCCAGATACAGTAGATGTGACCAACAAATATTTGCCTTAAGTACAGCTTGAGTAAATGTACTTAGCTATTTTCCCACCACTGTTTGATTCTATACCGTATACTATGATGGTCCTCAAGAATACATTGAAATGCACATCAGCAGTGTGAGTGTTTCCCCTCTTGTTGATGTTTACCGTTATATATTAAAGGTCATATATCAAAGGAAGACGTATGACCTTTTGAAGCAGCTCTTTTCAAACTAAAGTGGCCACCTGCTAGTCATTCTTATCACACCACATATAGTTGAAATTAGGGATGTCCCGATACCACTTTTCTGCTGACCGAGTACAAGTACGAGTACTTCATTTTGAGTACTCGCCGCGATACCGAGTACCGATACGAGTACAATTAATAATACAAAATGTCTTTAAATTAGGGTTAGGGTTAGGGTTAGGGTTGATACTTTAAGAGAGAGAGAGAGAAAGGCGAAGTGGCGGAACACACAGGGTACTCGGGCGCTTTGTGAGCAGTATCGGACGAGTACCGATACCGCAAAATAGGCTGGTATCGGGGCGAGTACCGATACCACGAGTACCGATACCGCATCCCTAGTTGAAATGAGGACAGCCGTTCACTCTGTCCTTAATTCCACAATATATTTAAGGACTATACTTCACCCATTTTTAACATACAGTATCTTCATATAATTGGTCCTCACTAATGCTCTGTTTAAGATGGGGTCATTTCTGTCTATTTTGGTCCATGTCTCAGAGGAGAGTTGTGGACTCAGAAACAATAGCAAAAAAAAAAGGTTGAAATCTTGTTTGAAATGACCAAACCTCCCAGTGATGATGACACTGGGAGGGAGGTTTCTGAACTGTTCACAGCCCTCCTCTGATCGAGTCACAGAGTGACTAGACAATAATAGTGCCATTTGATAAATGAACATTAGTGAGGTCCAAATATTATATGAAGATACTGTGGGTTGAAAATGGGTTAAGCCTTAAATACTTTGTTGTACAACGAATATATAAAAACCTCGGACGTACAGGCACTGCAACGCATCGCACTTTTCACTATTTTTTGCTATTACATTCAGATTCAACACTGCAATATAGAAATACAAGCAAGCAAAGGTACGGAATTCAAAATTTACTTATGTAAAAGTACAAAAGTATTGGCATCAAAATGTACTTAAAGTACCAAAAGTAAAAATAAAATCACACCCGTGTGAAGTGGAGCTGTGTGTGTGTGTGTGTGTGTGTGTGTGTGTGTGTGTGTGTGTGTGTGTGTGTGTGTGTGTGTGTGTGTGTGTGTGTGTGTGTGTGTGTGTGTGTGTGTGTGTGTGTGTGTGTGGATCATGTGTACCGATTTTTGTGACATTTGAAGAAAATATGTAGGAAAAGGAGCAAAAAGTGTGTTTTGGAGAAAATTCAAGATGGCGGAAAATCTATCATGGCGCAAATGGGCGTGGCCTATATGGGGAGATGCGTCATGGCCCAAGGAATCCAGGGAAAAAATATTTTTAATTTTCCGACCTACGGTTCAAGAGTTACAGGCCAAAACGTAAAGTGGGGTGTTATGGCGCCACCATGCGGCCAAATGACACAATTATTTTTTATTTAATCCTTGAAATCATTATGAACCTCCTCTCCAAGTCTTGAAACTCTAGCCCCTATGGTTTGCGAGAGACAAATAATTGAATGTGAGTTTTTGCGATTCCCATTATAAGTCAATGGGGAAAATTAATTCACTAATAAATTAATATCAATTAAACTATAGAACCTTTCTCTTAGAAAAGTAATAGCCCACGATTCCCGAGTAAGCCGGTCGATTTGACATATGGCGCGAGTGTGTGGTGGCAAAACTGTGGGACTAGTGGCGTGCCGAAGTTTAGGAAGTTCAGGCTACATACACACACACAGACAGACAGACAGACCCACACAGCCACGTATAGGGAGCCTGTGCTTCACACAGCTCCAAAAAGCACTCATTATGCAGAATGTCCCATTTCAAGTTTTCAAATGTATAAAAATCTTTTGAAAATAGCAGATCTACAAGCTCACAACACGTCACAATGCGTTGCAATGCGACACATTGTGAGCTTGCAATTTTCAGATGGCCAAAATGTATATTTCATACTTTAATTAACATTTAACATTAACATTTGGATAACAATACTTTTTACATAATTTTGACATTGCAGAATTGATCGTTTTACTTAAAACATTTGAGTTTTTCCACCACTGGTTACTAGGCATGTCTTGGTCACTTGCTCCCATGTTTTTTATGTTACTTTAATAGATTTGTTTTTTATTGACCACAAATGTTAGGAATGTTATTTAGATAGCATATTACTTTTAGACATATGCTAGGTCCATTGTATACCTCAGAACCCTGTCTGCAACTCTACTTTTGTGACCATATTTACTTTGTTTATTGACTAGAGCAGCGAGGCATTGAGAGCTTGTAGATCTGCTATTTTTGGCTGAAGTTCTCCTCAGAGTATAGGGATGTGAGGGTTCAATTGTTCAATTAAAATAATTATCCTATCACACAAGGATTTGGTGGCCCCACTGTAGTAACTCTGAGAACCCCCTAGGGGTCCCGGACCCCCAGTTGAAAACCACTGGACTAGACTTTTGCTGGCTTATTCTCATCTCACATCTTGTACAGTAAGTCGTTCTGGATAAGAGCATCTGCTAAATGCCTAAATGATAAATTGTACATCCCTTGTTCGGTGTACTGGGGCTATGCATGCCTGTAGATGTGAAATGAACCAGAAATGATGGCTTGTTGAAGTTGATTTCACAAACTGGTCAACTGGTAAATTTATCACAACAACCGCCGTCTAAGATGATTACATCAGTGACAGATGAACGAACGGTCAGGGGATGTCATACTGTACCTCCTAAATATTGGTATTATGCTCAGATTAGCCCATGCTTTAATGTGTTTGTGCAGTAACTAGGTTTTATCATTAAGTTAAAACCTCCAGATGGTAAAGCCATTTTCCAGTCACGTAAGGTTTTTAACACTTTAGTTACTAGTTTGCAGATATACAGTAAATTATAATATTATAAAACATACTTTAACGCCCTAACCCTAACCCTAACCCTAACCCTATTCTATACCTAGGCTATTTGAAAATAGCCGATCTACAAGCTCACAACATTTGATGCCAACACTTTCATACTTTCATCTTACTCAAGTACTTTTTGAATTCCGGATTTCTACTTGTAACATTTCTACTTAATTTCTACATTGCAGTATTGATACTTTTTACTAAAGTAAAAACTAAAATACAGGGGAAAAAATACAGGGAAAAAAGGAATAGCCACGTGTGCCCAAGCGGGGTATGGACCCTTGGGGGACCCCCAGTCAACTGAGAAAATAGGGTTTAAGTATCTTCTTCAAATGTGAAGGAAAGGATGTAGTGAACATCACACCCTCCTCATTCTCAAAGGAAACCGTTAAATGTTTGGGGACACCATGCTTGCTTGATATATTGTAATGTAATAGTCGACTAAACGACCCAGAGTGTGTGGGAATGTTTGGGTACGCTCCAGCGAGCTGTCACACCCTGGAGAGAGGCTGATATGAGGCTGGCTGCAGGTACATCACTCTACGATCAATCACCTCTCAATATGAGTCCTATATGAAGTATCCTCCATCTCCTCCTTTCTACAGCCTAATCCTGCCACTGTGCACCTCTCTCAGCACTCCACCACCCGCAGACTGCCCTATTTTCGTCCTGATAAGCAGGCTTCATCCCAAACACATTATATCTATTCAGTCTGGGGGATTAAGTGTAGTTACATGACATTTTAGGCCATTCCAAGGACCTGAGTCATTGCGTATACAACTCCTACGCTATGTCAGGGAAATATTTATGTTTGCTCATAGAACTTCTTGAGATAGTGTCAACACTGCTGAGAGACACAATTAGATTTGTGGATGGAAAACTGAGAGGACTCATGAGTGTACAAGTGTATAATATAAGGGAGCGGACTTGTGAAGACACAGGTGGATTCCCCTGATGAAAGTACAAATTGGAAGATGAGGGATTCTCCCTTGCTAAGACTCTGTGTATCACTGCTACTGTAAATCAAGATGTCTTGTATTGGATATCAAGATGATTTTCAAAAACTATAGGCTCCGTGGGTCATCGTTGCAATACGTTACGTCATGTGGTCAAGTGCTCTGGCAATAACAGCTGAGTGTGACGCACTCAACTTATATTACAGGGTTGTTCTATGACTAGGTGATGGAACTCCTTAGATACATTGTTCTCATCTTGTTCTCAGTCATACAGACCGAAGGACGCTGTTAGTTTAGTATGTGAAACGGCACATGCTGACTCCGTCTGGACGTGTAAATCTTTTTACAGTCTATGGGTTTGCCGCTCTGACATCACTGTGATGTCAGGGGAACCACTCTAACAGAATGGGTTTGCCACTCTGACATCACACTCTGACTTCACTGTGACGTCAGGGAAACACTTACAGAATCCCTTTTATGCCCATATATGGAGGCCACATCGGTAAGGGAACCACACTAACAGAATCCCTTTTATGCCCATATATGGAGTTCCCTGATGTCATCAATATTAAGCCCATATCTAACAGGACTTCATATGGGAATGCCCATATATGGAGGCCACATACCACACTAACAGAATCCATATATGGCCAAGACAGATGGCCAAGACAGCCCATATCTGTGTGGCTTGTTCTACTGACAGCTAGGGATCTTCATGTATGGGCATAAAAGGTATTGTATGTATGATGTCAGATGTCATAGACGTCATAGGACTTTCACATAAGGAATAACTGAGTAAACATGTTTAGGGTCTCACAGCATATCTCCATATACAGTACATGGATCTCCATATATGGGTACCAGGGATCTCCATATATGGGTAACTCCCATATGACTCCGATATACATCACTGTTTTCACAATGCCTCTTTCTTACTTAATATTTGCCAGTTTGGTATTAAAAAGGTCTTGAAGGTCCTTAATTTGTCACTTTATAAATGTGCAGACAGATACCCTGTACACACTTATACTGTATGTTGGATTATTTACCGTTGAGTGAGAAAGAAATTGACATTAAGCTAATCATCTGGGGACCCCACTTGGGGACCCGACCCCAAGTTTGAGAAACACTGTACTAGAAGCCCAAAATGCAATGTGATGCGATCATTTGAACATATATCTGCTTACATGCATTCAGTGAAAATGTACTTGAAGTTGTATTTTGAATGTGATGAACCTGTAAGCAACTCTCTGTGTTTTGTTTTCTCTCTGTCTTCCTCAGTAACCACCACAACGCCCTCCCCAGGCTCAGGCCATGCCGGGAAATGCAATGAAACAGAAAAGGCGTACTGTGTGAATGGCGGTGACTGTTACTTCATACATGGTATAAATCAGCTCTCCTGCAAGTGAGTGACCTCCTCTGTTACTTTCTAGGGCTTCACACACATCACAACATGTTGAAACCTTTTGCTGTTTTTTTGTTGTTGTTGTCAGAGGCAAGGAATGACACCGCGGTGCAGTCAGACGCATCATTTCAGGAAAGAACTAGGATGGCAACAAAAGCTCTCATTTTTGAAAATGCAATTGAATGACATGCCAAGGAAAAACGTGTCTATAACGTGTGTTTCACTTCACATGTACAGTACAGTTTAGATCGATGGGCGTGGATTGTGATATGGTCAGCGAAGATCTAAGATCAGATTAATCTGGGACCCCAAATGATGTACTCAAGTTTCCTGGATCTGAATGAAAGCTAATTTCAT
This sequence comes from Nannobrachium achirus, assembly GCF_963921795.1. Classification (NCBI taxonomy): domain Eukaryota; kingdom Metazoa; phylum Chordata; class Actinopteri; order Myctophiformes; family Myctophidae; genus Nannobrachium; species Nannobrachium achirus. Next base: position 22,181,577 of record NC_137826.1, on the reverse strand, counting down.
GACGGTTTCCCGGCCTTGGAACACCCACCCGTCCACGCCCAGATTATCCTGTCCTCCAGCGGTGTTTATACTCAAATAAAAGAGGACCACAATGTGCCATCACTCACCTTTTGTGGACATTTCCAATGCTGATAAGAGAGGAGTTGGTGACGTGCTCATCCTTTTTAGTCATGTTTAGTGTACAGGAAGCGTCCCCATTTAAAGGCCTTTCAAAATGTCATGAGTCACTGGTTTAGTGGTGAGCAAATATTTATGCCTGTTGGAGGCCCCCAATGAGGTAAATAGAATCACTGCTTACATTTAAGGCCCTTGGAAAAAGAAGATCAGGCCCCATATCTCTAGTGCTCAGCGGAGAACCACCACGCATGTCCACTTCTCTGGATCATGTTTTTCCAGCATCTAATCTTTATGTAACTGTTAGTGTGACGTCAAAAGAGTGTCAGAATAGAGTGAAAACATTAGGCTCTAAATGTAGGCTATTCCCACACACGCACGCACGCACGCACGCACGCACGCACGCACGCACGCACGCACGCACGCACGCACGCACGCACGCACACACACACACACACACACACACACACACACACACACACACACACACACACACACACACACACACACACACATACACACACACACACACACACACACACACACACACACACACACACACACACACACGCGCGCGCACACACGCGCACACACATACTACATAACTTTCAGTAAACTAACGCGACATCCAACAGATTGTCTTATGCCAAGGGTCATGAAACACTTTCTGCATCTCATCATCTCCACCAGGGTGTGTGTGTGTGTGTGTGTGTGTGTGTGTGTGTGTGTGTGTGTGTGTGTGTGTGTGTGTGTGTGTGTGTGTGTGTGTGTGTGTGTGTCTGTGTGTGTGTGTGTGTGTGTGTGTGTGTGTGTGTGTGTGTGTGTGTGTGTGTGTCATGCATAAACGCACACACTGTGTGTGCATGGTTGTGTTTGTCTGTGTGTGTGCGCTGCGCAGCTATAATCTCCCAAACCGCTGGATGAGACAGCATCAGACTTTTCATGCACGCTGCCAGTATAGGTCAAGGAAGACACTCCACCCTTTCAAATTGGCCTCATGGTGGTGCTATACCAGACCGCTTAACATTTTGCCCTTTAACATTTTAACCATAGGTCGTACAATCACTATTTATTTGTACCTAGATTCCTTGGATAATTAATGCTTACTTTTTCAAAACACACATTTTACATATCCAAACCTCACACAAATTTACATAAATACATAGAATCAGGGAAGGAATTCTATTTTAGTTATGTAAATTGTATTAGGCTGCTGGTTTGGTCCGTACTATTTAAATTCTTCAGGTATATGGAACATAGTCATAGCACACTATGCAAATTATGATGCAAGCTCATGTGTATTTGTTGTTTTGCTATTGTTGAACATGTATACCCTGGACCATTACGGTCAGGCACGTGTCATCATATTCCATGCGTCTGCTGGTGGCCCCTATAGAGCAGTTATATACGTTGGGCCAGGCCTTGTGCATTCAGCTGGCCTGAGGAACAGCATTCAACAAACAATGAGGACATGGCTGCAACAGCCCCTCTATAAGCCGTGTACAAATTGGAGGGAGCAATAACTCAATTGCTGCAGCTAATTCACTCACGGCCGGGGCATGGGTCCAGAGGAGTTGGATAATGCACTGAGGGCCTGGAGGGATTTGTTGCCCCCAAGCCATCTCATTCGATATAGGCCAGGCTTCAGCAGGTATTAGGCTCTCACTGAACAAGTCCTGCAGACAAGCCAGCCCTTTTCTCAAGCCGGGCTCCTTCACTTTACAATAGAGGAGCGCTGGATCTCAAAGTGGTGTCTGGGAAACCACACAAGGGGCCTTGGAGTTCCAGGGTCGTCCCCGGCAAAATCAGGGACTGAGTTACTAGGGCCCAAGGTGGAGGGGCCCTAGTAACTCTAGCTGGCCCTAGTAACTCTAGCAGATCTACAAGCTCACAGTGCGGCACCGAGTGCCGCGCTGCAAGCTTGTAGATCTGCTATTTTTGAGAAGTCGTGAAAATGTGTGCAAATCTTTGAATATTTGTATTTTTTAAGCGAACATTTGTAACTAAATATTTTGAGATGGGGGGGTCCGTGGCCAAATACATATCATCTTGGGGGTCCTTGACATGAAAAAGTTTGAGCACCACTGACATGGAAACATAGGTTTCTTGCACACATTTTCACAATTTTTCAAAAATAGCAGATCTACAAGCTCGCAGCTGTGAGCTTGTATATCTGCTATTTTTCAATGGCTAACATTCATGGTGGGCCCGCAGTGAATCCTTGTACCCAACAGGGCCCAGAATTTGGTGTGACGCCCATAAGCATGGGTGCTCTCTCCTGATTGGCTGAAACTGGCAACCCACCCGAACATGTGGTTTTCTGTTTATTAATGAGCTGGAGAGACGAGGAGGACCCTGTTACAGGACAAATACTCTATAGGAATGCTTGCTCTCGGAATATACCGGTATAGAGATAAACTAAAGGGTGTTTTGTTTTAACCAAAACATATCACTTTTTGCCATCGCCACCTTTTAAGAAGGAGCCACATCTACAGTGTTTGTCGTTGCTCAACAGTTGGTTGCGATTGGTACAGATAACCTCAGAATGACACGATAAGATCAGTATGAAAGTGAGAATTCAAGTTGGGACCAGTGTTTGAACTTTGAAGCGTGCATACCAAATTTATCGTTAAATCCATGGAAGAGGAGAGGGAAATCTTAGACGTATAGTATAGTGTAATGCTTTGCCAATATTCAAACTGGAACAGTTCCTTGCAGATCTCGATCATTGAAGGCCATAACACGTTCAGCACTCCTATACAGGCCTGAACCCTGGACTCATCACTTCGTGTAGCCATACTATCGCTTGAAGTTTTATGTCATTTTTATTTTCAACTTGAGTCAGTCAGCATGTTATACATTCTACAAGACAGCATTACTCATTCAGAGGGATTCAAAGAGAAGGAATTTCACAAGGCAAGACAGCAACCCTCCACACACAAAAATATATTCAGCCCAGTGCTTTTGGGAGCTTCCACCAGCATGGATGTTTCAGTTCAGCTCTCCCTCTAAGGCCTCTCGTCTCCCCAAAGCCCCATACGAACATAAGTTATGTTCAATGTTAGAAAGGGGGTTTGACCAAAGAAAAAAGGTTAATGTTGGAATTTATAGTATTATATTACAAATTCCTGCCTTCCATGCCCCATGTGCAGTTTAACTTTCAGATGTCTCATTGGGATTGGGATACCTTTGTTTTTGTATGACGAGAAATGAAAGTCTGAATACCCATTCTTGATAATCTGATACACATCTGATTATGTTTATAATTTAGGGCACCATATTTAACCCTGCTCTTTCTGGAAGGCTTTCCCTCACCTTGGTAGTGGTATTTCCCAGCTAAACACATCACTCACTGTGAGTAATTTTGTATGGAATAACATAACACTCCAGGGAGGCATTATGTAAATCTCATAAATCACGAGCAATGACCTTTTACTGAATTGGTGTTCCAGTTAGTCCTGAGTGAAAGACTGGAATGTTGGTACCCCCAAACAGGGGAGCTGCTGGTAACATGGGGAACCCAGTGACGTCTACACTGGACACGGCTACAGTATATTTAATAAACAATGAAAACAATGATCTATTGCCCATATTCAACTATCTATTGCTGTGTGTATGGCCCGAGGAAACTTTAAGGCCCTTGGAATCATCCATTCTTTCCATGTCCCCCAACACACCAACCACACATCCTGAAGTTATTAAAGGTTCCTACACCATGCATTTAAAAAAAAATATATATAACATTGTTTGTGTCCCAAAAAATGTTTTTCAAAAGGTTTGAGACTAAATTACCACTCCTGAACACAGAGCCCCTGTCATTTTCGCCTGGCTTTCAGAGCATTTTCAGCTGCAGTACTACCTTGTCCTGAGTGGGAGGACTTCGCTATTGAGCCAGTTTTGGCCCCACACTCCTCCCCACCTCCTGCTCAGCAGGCCTGCCCACCCCTCCCCAACCCTCTCCCAGCTCCTCCTGCCTCCTTCTCAGGCCTGCCCACCCCTCCCCAACCCCCACTCAGCACAGCAGTAGCAGTAGGTCCCGATTGTGATGTCACAATCGGACCTAAAATCAGACAGCCCGTTCTGAGACATGCTTACATAGATCTGCCCATAAACTGAGAAAGACACAATGGTCAGAAATTGGACTTTGTGAGGATAGAACGTGCTGGTGGGACACCAAAAAAACAAAATTGGAAAAATGAAAATTCATGGTGTAGTCCCTTTAAGGAAAGAGTTGAGAAGAGATGAGAGGACAGGTGGGTGGAGGTATAACTACATCGTAGAAATGGGGTGATGAAAGAGTTGCGTCAATTGTCATTAGATGAACAGGTGAATGAATAGGTGTCCATATTGATCAGAAATCAGAAAGACTTTATGTCACACAGTACCCAGCGTGCACCTCAATCCCACTGATCTTGAATCTGGTACTGCTTTAATGCTTGCACAGAGATTAGGCGTGTCAATTCATGTAAACAGGAATGGAACAAGTAAGGGAATGAGCCCTTATACGGTTCCATTTGGTTACTGTACATTTGTACGCACTCAGACTTACAAATGGATTAATTAACCCTGAGGATTTCCCTGTGTATTGGCTGTCATCTCTGCTCTTGTCCAAACTCATCAGGTTCACGCTATAAGCAGATTAACCCAATGGCCACTCTTAAGTACTTGGAAATGACCTATTAACCCTGCCAATTGGTTTACCTACTCTCACCTGAAACGGAACGTAATTTACTGTAAGCTCGGAGAATGTCATACAACCACATTTGAAATTCCAGTAAACTCATAATTATACTGTATATGTATGTTTTGTTGTTGTTTAGTTTAGTTTTTTCTTCACTTCTTGTATGTTTGTTTGTTTGTTTGTTTGTTTGTTCTTCTTTTTTTTATTCTTCACAACACTTCTCTTACTCCCCTCTCCAGATGTCCGGACGGATACTTCGGCCCAAGGTGCTTACAGACCGAACCGCTGCGGTCGTACATGCCCAAACCTTTCAAAAGTATGTTCACCTGACAACCAGAAGCTGAGGCAAAAAGACAGTGTTGTCACTGGAATAACGCTAATGGACCTCGTCCACTGACACCACCACCCCCTCCCCGTCCCCGAGCTCTCTTTCGCCTTCTCTCTTTTTGTCTTTCTGTTTCTCAGGTCAACACACGCAATGAGCTGTGCTCTGCACACAACCTACCACACAATGGTGTCAACCATGGGAACACACACACTCTGCTTCTGCTGTCCATTGTTGTGCTGTTGATCTAATTCTGTGTTTCTCTGCCTCTCTCTCCCTCCTCTCTCTCTCTCTCTCTCTCTCTCTCTCTCTCTCTCTCTCTCTCTCCCCCCATTTCCTGCACATATATCTCTCCTCTCAACACCCCCACCCACCCACCCACCCACTGTTGCTCTCTCTGTCTCTTCTCTTTCTCACCACCAACCCCCCCTCCTCTCTCTCTCTCTCTCTCTCTCTCTCTCTCTCTCTCTCTCTCTCTCTCTCTCTCTCTCTCTCTCTCTCTCTTTGTGGCTTTTCTTTCCATCAGGTGTCCAAATGACTTTACTGGTGATCGCTGTCAAACCTACGTTATGGCCAGTTTCTACCGTATGTCCATTTCCTCTTCCGTCACTCTCTATAAAGACTCTTGTCTCTGTCTTCTGTACAGTGCATGCTGGATGTAGAGTGACGTGCGTTGGTTTCCTGTTAGTTTCTATACTCTAGTTCTGTGCCTGGTTACTCTGATGTATAGTATGACTTAGCGTAGACTAATTTAACCCAGAGTTACAGATGTATACATTTAGACTGAGGATTTTATTGTGTACATGTTAGGCATGCATGCAATCTTAGTAGTAGTACGTTCTCAGTGTTGCATGGATGTGCACCCCCGTAGCGATGGTCAGCTCGTAAGAGACAAGCGGCGAACTGCATTTTTTGAATTGCAGTGTCCCGTTTTTTTTCTGACACAGAGTAAACATTACTTTTCATCTATAAAAAGTCAAGCTGCATGTCACGATGTAGTCTAATGAGGCATCCATCTTCAATAGCCCACCTTTTACTAACGCAATAACGCTGCTCGGTTGATGCAATCAGCTTCGAACAAAAGTCGTGTATGGGCGCTATTAGTGCTGAGTCGTGCACAGAAAGGCGAGCCTAATCGATTACATTTACATTTGACATTTTTAGGCGTTGAGCTGACATTCTTATTTGGCCAGAGCAGTACTGGGCACCTAAACATTGTGGGGACCTTGATGTTAAATTGCCTTTTCTTTTTTCCAAAATGTAAAACAGAAGAAAAGAATACATTTATGCTTTGGAAAATTATCAGAAATATTGTAAAGTATATATGTTTTGAACAGGCACTTTACAGTACATAATTATCAGACTTAATTTTACCCTTCTACTATTCCCTTTACTAGACAGAGCAGCTGTAGACCGAGCTTCAGTCACTAGACCGCCATCGTTACAAATCAATGCTATGGACTGTCTGCAAGGTGTCATAACCACAGTACACTGATTGTAGACTTGAAATTCAGAGATGCACAATGTACAGTAAGAGCCAAGAAATATTAGACGAGAGCTGAAGAAAACAAGCACATGAATCTTAAAAAGAAAAGGGTCAAAACCAGGGCAGAAGATGAGAGAGAGAGGATCCAATTCAGGGAGTAGCGAGGAACATGATGGCAGCTTACCAGCATTAAGTTATAGGTTTACAGCACAATCCTGAGTGTTAATTTAACTCTTTAGAGTAGGGCTGTCACAATTATTACATAATCGTCTAATCGCAATTATTTGACATAATCGTGATTATTTTTCATAATCATCTTAATCGTTTCCATTTTGAAAGATTTTCGTATTTTTTTTAAAGTAAAAAAGCTTGTGAGCTTGTAGATCGGTTATTTCCACTATCAATGTTCTTTTTTAAGTATAAAGTTGTCAAAGTTGTCAGTCATTTCTTTGTATATTTAGGTTATGTGTCATATCTGCCATGTGCAACTTCAAAGCCTAAAAGCCAAACAGAAATGTAATTGTCAACGACAAAAACACAATTAAATCGTTAATCGCAATTATTTGAGTGAAAATGTATCGTCATGTAAAATGTCATAATCGTGACAGCCCTACTTGAGAGTTCATTGTTTGCCCTGAAAGGGTACATGTTCAGGATTTTGCTGTACAAAGTATGTTATATTTGTCAGGTTAATTGTTGATTCTGTCTAATGGTGCAATAGCTTAACTGATTGAACTAGCTGTCAACAAAGCCCATTATGTGCTGTAAGTGATATTTGTTTTGTGAAAACAAAGCTCTATGTTCCAATAGTAGTCATTGCTATAGAATGTTTGTTCAGTAGCAGTCTCCCTCAGTCTCTCAGTAAACCGACATTTGTGGTTTACAAAATGTCATCCCGTCAAGAGTAGAGAGAACCCAACAAAGATCATTTAGCAGATGTTGTTCCATTTTGTCTGCTCATTTATTTGTTTCATAACTCCCAGTTGCACTTGTTTATCCTGCATCGTGAATTGAGTTCTCTCTCCTGATTGGAAGACATTTTTATCCCGACCTAAAGAAGATTTGAGGTTTACTAAAGAGATGGAGAGATGGGTATACCCCTGTTATTGAACAAACACTCTGACTATATCAATGATTACTATTAAAACAAAACATATCACTTACTACCTGAATTTGTTTTCAATAAGCCCACCAATGGCCAAAATGGCAATTAATCTTTACTTTTTATTTTGGCTTGAGTGAGCTGGTTATAGGCCCACAAGGGGAAGGTGCTACAGTACAATACTGCAAGTATAGAACTTTCTCATCAATATATTATGCCCTATATTATACTATATAAATTATGACCCATTATATCGGTTGCACACTTAATAAGGGATATTAGCAAGCTGGCACAAATGAATGAGCTGGCTTTCTCCACCATCACAAAAGAGGCAATTTCTGCAGCTCACTTAATCTTGCACAAAGGAGAAATCACAATTGGCTTGATTCCCCTTTTCCTAGCGCTTCACTAATGTAGACCAACCTACACATCATGTTTTAACGTGCATTGCTTTACAATTAGCAGGGACATTGTGTTCACACAGCAAAGATATTGTCTGCTTTCACAGATGTCATTTGCTCATTAGCGCTAGTTCATGTGCTATCTTCAGTGTTCAGTGTTGAACAGCTCCACTAGCCTGGGGCAAAAGATTTCAGCCCTACTCCATTCCACACTGGCAACATCAGCAAACATGTCCATCAGCCAGAGAATTATACCCAGATTAGTGGAAGGATTCTGGAGAACGATGGCTCGACAGATGTTGCCTTTAAGCATTTGGCTTTGGAATGGTATCCACACAATGTAGGATCATCGTATCTGTAGGCTATCATCTACCAGGTTACTACATTCTTCATGTTTACACTTTAACATCACTCTCATGTTAACTACTAATAGTATTTATTTAGTGGTGGGCGGCTTTCAAAGGGCAGTACATGTACTGTAATCAAAAGAGAATGACGTTAACAAAACATAAATTCAAGGGTCAGCCTTGCTTAAGATAAACACTTGAGGTTCCACTTAGCTTGGACACGGCCCTCTGAAGTCTTTAGAAGGCATATAAAACAATTATATTTACAGCATTGTTAAATTAACAAAGATTATGTCAAAACATGCAATGCCCCATGATTTATTACAACATAAATATGTTGGCATCATGTCTATGCAAGTCCATGTTGTTTTGATTCAGTAACGCCTACTTTACACTTAGTTGCACACCGGTGGCACGCACTGTTGTGAGCTTGTAGATCGTCTATTTTCAGTACGCATCAACAGCACATATAAATCAGGCTTAAAATGTAACATATCAAATGCCATAGTCTGCCATTATATCTGCTTGCTGCTGCCTGTAGAAGTGCTTTACTCTCTGTATATTCTGTGTAATTTAGTTGGGTGTGAGCATATTACAAAAACATTTGTTGATATGTGGGGAGAAAAGGCCAAATTGGGATATTCTTCTTTCAATTGTACTGAAACAAATTGTGGTGTATCATACTGAAACTAATTACGGTGTCTAGATGGATAGATAGATGATTTGAGCCCAGCCTGGAAGAATAGAAGTGTTTCCTTTCCAAGGAGGGTGTTGATTAAAGTTCATTACAGTACACATGCACAGACATTCAACAAGGATGAGCTGGATCTAGTGTATGTATCCAAATAGCATCATGTTTTTATTCTTGTAAAGACACATAAATCATAAAACCCGAGAACACAGAATCGTAAAATCTGAGAAAAATCGTAAAACTTTATTTACATGGCACTTTATTAAGACAGTTTACGAAGAGCTTTAAGCAAGGCATACACATTAGAAGATCAGGAAAAAAACGTGACTGGAAAAACATAAGAGACCACACGTAACAATGTAATGGCTTATTTCAATTTAATTTAATGAGGTGCTGCTATGAATGATAGTTTCCTCTTTCTGGAGGAGGGTGAGGCAGTAAAACACGTTTCAAAGCTAGAGCATACAGCTTTCCTCTGAAAAAAAGCACACGTGCACCTGCAAACACACGCACACTCACACAAATGCACACGCACGCACACACACACACACACACACACACACACACACACACCCTAGAGCCTCATCAATCCCATTTAGATTTTTTCGAGTCCCCACCTCCTAGAAGGGTGTCTCCCATTCCCCAGAGATATATCAGTGATGGCCGTGCGCAGAGAACAGAACAGCCTCAGCTCCTCGGCCATAAGGGCTTGGCTTAACAAGAGCATGTTGTCATAACAACAGCTGGGATTTGCTGCAACCCAAGTAAAAGCGAGCGAGCTGCCAGAGATATGGGCTCAGCTGTGTCGGCACAATCTCCCCGTGGCCTCCCTTTCCCACACGCGGCAGAATCTGCACCTCCAAAAAACGTCCCATTTTTTAACACGGCTTCTCAAATTGATCGTTGTGTTAATTAGCTGTGAGTCTGTTAATTTCACGTGATTGAATTTATTGGCAATCAAGGAGGCAAAAGCCTGATCTTTGAGTTGGCAACAGAGTGTCGTTTTTTTAGTCGAGCAGCACAGCACACGACACTTTGGCACTTACCCAAAAAGCAGGCGAACAGGAATTTGTCTCCACAGAACCTTTACATTCACTCTGGTTCTGTAATGTTGTGCAGGTGATCAGAATGTTTATTGCCAAGTATCTTCAAAGAATTTGACTTGGTGCATTGTTCTCAGCAAGATAAGAGGCGGAAAACATATAGCATTTTTTATTTGGTTAATTAGTGGTGTATTAAAAATAATAATGTGAAATCACTAAGAAATAATGCATGTCAGAATCACTTTCACTGGACACATACGGCACAGTACAGTACAGTAGCACATGCACAATGTTGAGCACAAGATTAGCACTGGACTGTGTTGAGGCATACAGTACAGCAGACGGAAATATCTCGACGACTGAGCAGAATTTGATTTGGAGTTACTCATTCACAACTGTTAACAGAAAGCTTTATATTTCAATAAACCTCTTATGGTCGGTGTCTGTACCAGCATTTTGCGAACAATATTCCACGTACAGTAATCCAGATTACAGGGCTTATACCCAGACTCGCCCTTTGCCCTAGAAACATATTTACTTAACAGTTGTACACAATATAATCCATAGTGTTAATTTAACCCGGAGAGTGTGCACAAAAGGCTTTATTGTGTGCGGTCGAGCGATTCGGTAATTCGGCTAATTCAATCTGTCGTGTGTGTTGTCGCTGTTGCATGCTGTCTGGATGTCTAGGTGCTTGTTGAACATGGTCCGTGCCCTACTGATCTTATTGTTCTGACTGTTATTGACTCACCCGGTGTTTTGCTCGTCTCAGTTCTATTTTTATACCTTTCCCATGTCTTTGAACTGTACTCTGAAAGGTGTCCTTCTCTCTTAATCTGTGCTTTTCTTTCCTTTTTTTGTTTTTTTTACTCTTCCAAACTTGTCACCCCCCTCTGCAATGGCAGAGCATCTTGGGATTGAATTTATGGGTATGGAACAATCCGTTTTGATTCTCAGTCTTACGCGTAGCTACTAAAGTAGATGTCCCTCATCCTGACATGTTTCCATTTCCCTCCAGTGTCCGTGGAATGTGCTGGAAAAAAAATGATTGCAAATAAATCCAATAGACTCCTGATTAACCATTCAATCTGTCAGTCAATCATACAGTAACTCATTGGAGTGAAAACTTTGCCTTGATCGATGCAACTGACCCCCCCTTCCCTCCATCAATAATTGATCTTTAACATGGGTGTCGTCAGCCTGCAGCTCTCATACAAAAGAACATACTTCTGTGAATGGGCGTCTGGGGACCCCCAGGGCTCCTTGAGGGGGTTCCAGTGGATCCCCATCTAAATGATTGATAGTAGTAACCAAATGGCCTCTTACAGGTCTGTAACTCCGGGACCATACAGGTCCATTTGGTTCCGTTTGCCCACTCTCAGAATTAAATGAACAGTGTAGATTGCCGTCCCAGAGATATAAACCATAATTATCGAATGGGGTCCTGTGCATATCAAACTGGGGGTCCATGAAATAAAATAAAAAAATTAGAATCACAGGGACTCACAATCCCGCCAATCCATGGCTTAAAATAAATAATTGAGTGGAAGTATGAAAGCTGCAATCAGGACACCCACTGTTTTCCCCTCAGTGTCTCCAGCATATTTTTCCCTGTGTTGTACAGTAGGTTTAGTTTCATGCCCTTTTATGTTCCTTAACCGCTGTTCTCCTCTCCCAACCCTGTAACAAGCATGCTATTCTAGGTTTACATTCACCACCACCAGCACCACCCACAACCTCCATCATCTCCTCTGCTCCTCTAAACACCCATCCATCCCAATCCCTCAATCTTACGCTTTTAGTGTCTGTCTCCTCCTCTTTTCCCTTTTTTTATGAGGCTTCTCTCCTGTTGTCGCTTTTTTATTCATCTGTGACCTTGCCCCATCCTTCTTCTTGCATCCTGACATCAGTATGGTTTAAATCTAGCTTAGACTGTGTGTGTGTGTGTGTGTGTGTGTGTGTGTGTGTGTGTGTGTGTGTGTGTGTGTGTGTGTGTGTGTGTGTGTGTGTGTGTGTGTGTGTGTGTGTGTGTGTGTGTGTGTGTGTGTGTGTGTGTGTGTGTGTGTGTGTGTGTGTGTGTGTGCGCGCGAACGTGATCGTGCGTGTATCCACCGTATGTGTGTGTGTGTGAGTGTTTTTTGTATAAATAGATCTGTGTGTTACTGGTTTGATTTATACTTCAAGCATGCTGTGCTATATTTAGAACCCGCAGACTTCCTCTGTCTTCCTCTGATGGCCCCTGTTTTCTGTCACCTTGTCCACAAAAAAATGTTTTTACAGATGTTATCTTCAATTCCCACGCTGTTAAACATCTGACAGTATTCAGCTAATTTTGCAAACAAATTCAACGTAGGCCCCTCTGCACTGAATCTTGTTGGTCCCAGTGTCAGAAAATAGTGCATTCTCCGGCACGCCAATCGTATAGGTGAACGAGGCGCGAGGCGTCCGTCCTCCTCAGACGGAAGGATTTGTACAAACACAATTCACAGCTGCTGCATTATTTATCGCAGACTACCGATGTACTCCTTCACTCACTCTCCACTAGGGAGACAAAAATACCTTTCTGTACTCTGAATCCCGATCTCTACGTCATCATGACGGTGTTGCGGACCAAAAATAGCAGATCTAGCAGTTTTCCATGCCGTCGTTCTAAACTTCTCTCACTTACAATTGGATACATTAAAAGTGTTGTAAGTGACATTACATTACTGAGGACTTCAATGTGTTCTTCATTATTTAGATTATGTTGACAGGTGCTCAACGTGTTACACACTAAGATACCCCAATTATGTCTGACTGTCAGCATTATGGCCATGTTTTCTGTGCTGTGGCTAGAAAGAAATCAGATGGATTCCGTTTCCGTTTTTTGGGAGACTGCCGAATGAGAGTAGCAGATTCCATCCTGCTTTTTGACTCTTGAAAAACCACGCTGGTTTTATTTGCATGCAGCTGCCCGTGCACCGCATGTGTTTTGCAGTTCCGAGCAGTCTTCAGTTCTAGGATTTTTCTAAATATAATTATGGAATTATAATAATCCTCAATTACGGAATTATAGATAGCGTTGCCCTCAGCCGCTTCGCTGTCGTGCTCAAATTGAAGTACATGCCGTTCCTTACAGAATACCAACGTTCTAAACCGAATGAATCCAAAACGTGCTGCTACTAGGGCCCCCCTGATAACAGTGCCATCTCCCTTACGCACCACCCTTCCAATCGCATCATCTTGAAAATCTATGACGTTACTCAACTAGTGTCCCTGTCCAAACACACATAAGAGGAAGACAAAGGAACCTTCATACTAGAACAGTGGTTCTCATTGTGGGGTCTATGGGGACCCCCCAGGGTCCTTGAGGACATTCCAAGGGGGTCCCCAGCTTAACGATTGACAGCTAGGAGTTAAATAGACACTTTACAGGTCCATTTGGTTCCATTTGTTAAATCAACCCTGAGGAGTCCCAACGATTTAAAAAAATTGTCTCTGCATGTTTGAAATGCATATCAAAATGGGGGTCCTTGAAATGAAAAAGGCTGAGAATCACTTTACTAGAAGATAGACCGTACTAAAGTATGAATGAATCACTGTACTAGAAGATAGACCGTACTAAAGTATGAATGAATCACTGTACTAGAAGATAGACCGTACTAAAGTATGAATGAATCACTGTACTAGAAGATAGACCGTACTAAAGTATGAATGTGAAAACATGCATACTTCAAGACACTGACCTTATTTTCTCCCTGGCTGCTTCTCTCTCTCACTGTTTGTGTGTTGGGTTTGTGGTTTGCGTGCGTGCGTGCGTGTGTGTGTGTGTGTGTGTGTGTGTGCGTGCGTGTGTGTGTGTGTGTGTGTTCACAGAGGCAGAGGAGCTCTACCAGAAGCGGGTCCTGACAATCACTGGTATTTGCGTGGCTCTGTTGGTGGTGGGCATCGTGTGTGTGGTGGCCTACTGCAAAACCAAGTACGTGATCTGCTTTTACTGGTACTACTGTATATCGGTGTGCTTTTACTGGCTCTATACTGGTATGCTTATACTGGTACTATACCAGTATGCTTTTACTGGTACTCTACTGCTATGCTTTCCACATGGTTTATATCAAGGGTCTTCAACAGGGGGTCCGGGACCCCTAGGGTGTCCTCAGAGTTTCTACAGGGGGTCCTCCAAATCTTTGTGTGATAGGAGCATTTTTATATTAACCACCTGAACCCTAGCGTCCATATTCTAGGCGCTGCGAGGCGTTGTGACTAGTAGCGAGCTTGTAGATCTGCTATTTTCGGCAAAGAGTTTTGGTGTAGAGGTAAAAAAGAGCAGAACAAGTACAGAGTGAAATGCCAAGTTTATTAAGTATTGACGGTTCAAGTGGTTAAATATCTGAAAACAGAAATTGACATGAATCCAAAATACACTGATGACTGCAGTCAAACAATGAAACTATATGGAATCCATGAAAAGCTGTGGGGGTCCCTGCTTCATCTCAATCTCAACTAAGGGGTCCTTGGCCTGAAAACGTTGAAGACCCCTGGACCTGGTTTATAGATCAAGGTTGAGATTGAGAATCCCCAAATAGACTCCCGGGAGATTGAATGTCTGCAGGGCGGACACTCTAACCACAAGGCCACTAAGCTTTTTTATTATTTGTATTAATTATTATTAGTTATAGTACATTTTCAGTTCAGTATTAGTACATTTAGGCCTGATCCGATGAAACGTCCTTCCTTTGTTACATGCACATGCTATTTTCCCTTGTGTGCAGCTAGAGTCCACTGCACCTAGAAGTGCTGGTGCACAGCGTAAAAAGTACGATATAATAGGATGAGAACAGGATTACAGGAGTTTGACAGGAGGGAGTATTTCAGCGAATGTTTAATGCAGTTCGCAAAGAACAAAATGTTTTAGAACCCTCCGGCAGGGGCGTCACACCAAATTCACTGCGGGCCCCCCATGAATGTTAACTATTGAAAAATAGCAGATATACAAGCTCACAGCGCGGCACCGAGTGCCGCGCTGCGAGCTTGTAGATCTGCTATTTTTGAAAAATCGTGAAAATGTGTGCCAAGAAACCTATGTTTTCACGTCAGTGATGCTCAAACTTCTTCATGTGAAGGACCCCCCCCATCTCAAAATATTTAGTTCCAGGGACACCCCAGAAGCAAAATTTGAGTTACAAATGTTCACTTAAAAAATACATATATTCAAAGATGTGCGCACATTTTCACGACTTTTCAAAAATAGCAGATCTACAAGCTCGCAGCGCGGCACTCGGTGCCGCGCTGTGAGCTTGTATATCTGCTATTTTTCAATAGCTAAAGTTACTAGGGCCCCTCCACCTTGGGCCCTAGTAACTCAGTCCCACTTTCCTACCCCTTGTGACGCCCCTGCCCTCCGGCCTTCATCGTCGTTAATTGATAGGAGATTAAGAGACTTGGCAGAGATGTCCGTGTATCAATCAACCTAACAGTAAACTCGCTGTCCTATCAAGCCTGAAAAGGTTGAGTTTGGAATGTCATTAAACATTTTGACAAAATAATCTTAACCTCAGGGACTTCAGTATATCATATGGTTTACGGTGGTTGCCATTTCATGTACGTCACTGGCTCTCAAAGTGCCGTGGGGTGTCTGGGTTCTTGGAGGAGGTTCCAATGGACCTGTTTGTTACTCTGAGAGTTATGGGGGTCCTTGAAATTATAACATTTTGAGGCACGGTGGCGCAGTCGGTAGCCGTGTCATCAGCGCCCATACCCTAGGTCGCACCTAGTGTATTTGGCGGAAGGGCCTTTCTGTGTGGAGTTTGCATGTTCTCCTCGTGTCCCCTAGGGTCAAAAACATGCAGTAATCCTGGTCTCTACACTGCCTCCCCCTGGTCAGCCTGATGGAGGGGAAAGGAACTGGTTGGAATAACGCGCTACGTCCTACCGGGGAAACCCCCCCCGCCTGTCAGGTGATAAGAAGCGGCCTGCCCACTCCTCATGCATTTAAGGAAGCATGAGCAGGAAGCATGAGCAGTCGCAGTGGAAGCATAACAGTGTAGAAATGGAATCAAATGGACCCGAACGGGTCCATTTGTTTCCATTTGTACACTGTCAAAGTTAAGGGGAGACCTTGAAATTGCAACGTTTGAGAACCTCTGGCTTAGGGGTGTTCGATTCCTCCACTATGCCTCTGGCTTGGCTCGGCACTCCGACCAACACAAGCTGGGTTGGCGGGTGGGAACACAGCTCAACCCAATCCTAACTCCACTAGTTAGGGTTCTCCACTAGTTAGGGTTCTCCACTAGTTAGGGTTCTCCACTAGTTAGGGTTCGGGTGCCTGTTAGCAGGGAGCGTAACTGGCAAGGAGGGAAAGCGTGTTCCTTTCCACACATTACTCTACTGTAGCTCTCCGGCTGAAACGCCTCTCTGTCAGGTGAGGAGAAGCGGCTGCCGACTCCATGTGTGGCCTATCAGAAGAGGCACGTGGTTGTCTGCACCCGCAGTAGTTTGGAAGAAATGAAAAATTAGCTTACAAGTATTATTCAGAACAAAAGTGTTTAGATGTCCCTCTTTTTTCCTCTCCAATTTCCTCTTTGCACTGAAACTTTCACCAGACCATAGTGCTCTTAAATGACACTGGATGGTCACATTACTGCCTTTATCTTGGGTAAATGTATAACAACAACCCTCAAGTATAAACATTTCATTGATCTGTATTATGAAATGTTATGTTATAACGGCGATTTGGACCTCAGAGAAATGACACAGATCTTGTTTTCCCCACAGGAAACAAAGAAAGAAGATGCACAATCATCTGCGACAGAACATGTGTCCAGAGCACCCCAACCGGAACCTAGCGAATGGACCCAATCACCCCGGGCCGGGCCCAGAGGAGATCCCCATGGTAGACGTGAGTTTTATTGAGCAGAACTCCACAGATGGGAAACACAAAGGATCAGTGCATCCTGCTTTTTTTTTCTTCTTTTTTTTAAGGAGGCAGCCATTTGGGGCATCAGGGGCTGGCAATCGCCACCCCCTAGTGTTCACATTTAACCTCAAATTAAATTATTTTATGCATGCATATTGTACCATTCCTTATTTCCTTTATTAACCACTTTCAATGTGGCATCCCTATTTTGGGAATGTCATTTTCTCTTTTCGCTACCAAACAAATGAAATGTGTTTGGAAGCTCTCAACGTGTCGCCACGTTGAACAGATCAACTGTTTTCTCTATTTTAGACATGGGGCTTTAAGTGGTAACTTCTTTTTTTGCCACCCCCTATGTCTTTCATTAGGCCTCTGTAAGTGGCCACAACACACATCAAGAGAAATCATAGATAATTATCTTGCCATGCAGTTTAGCTGGATTATTTTGTGATAGGAACTATAACACAATCATCGGCATCATTATCATTGTAATCATAATCATCATTAACACTAACCACTAACCTCTAACCCTAACCCATAAATTGAATATAATATAATAATAAATAATGATATGATAATAAATAATAGGTGAATTAAGATAAAAGGGTAGCCTAATATCAGCTCTATGAAGGAACAAGAACAAATACAGAAATTCTCAAATCAACAAATGTTGTCAACCCAACATAAATGTAATTCAAAAAACATCAGCACACTAATATGAAATGTGTGACAGTAGATGTAATCAGCTGTTCAAGTGAAGGGCTGGTCATGTTTTATTTCCAATGACATCTTTCAGCCACTAGGGGCCAGTGTTGCTTGCCTTCTCCCTCTAAACGCTTAATGCATGATTCTAAGATTTGACATCATAACAGGAAGTAGATTAGCTGATCCAGGCAGTAATGCACTATAGCCTATACTTTCTCAATCCTAGTAACCTCTTGAAACCTCACAATATACATTGCATTTTGTTAGACAATGTTGTACATTTAGCTGGTTGTTGTGGAGGCGCAATGATAATGATAATGATGGGAGGGGAGAAGTCATTGTCATGCTCAAGGGCACTTAAGCAGGATAGGGGTCTTGAGCATTGGATCATTGTTGCATTATGGGATGATCACTCTAACCGCTATGTCTGAATTGATTTGTTTATTGTCTGCAGTACATATCAAAGAATGTCCCTGCGACGGAGCGAATTATACGGCCTGGAACAGAGGGCTCCTTCCCTGGTAGCCATGCTTCCTCCAGATCTCACAACTCTTCCACAAGAGCCCATTCATCCACTCACAGGTACGCGCGCACGGCCACACGCACGCTCGCACGCTTACTGTACAAAACCATACTGTACACTGTACACATATTTACAGGTTAGCTCCTTTGTGTTCACGTACTGCACTTGTTATTGGATGCGGTCATACAGCATTACATGATGTAATAATGAATCAATTAATACAGAAATACAGAAAGACACATTAGAATACACTCAGCGTCCTCTCATATCATCTCTCTCCAGAATAGACAGACATTCAACTGTGGATGTGCTGTTTGAGTCGAGGCAGAACACAGGCAGCACACACTGACTTTCACACAGGGGGAGTGGGACTGAGCTACTAGGGCCCAAGTTGGAGGGGCCTTAATTATTTTATAATTTAGCTATTGAAAAATAGCAGATATACAAGCTCACAGCGCGGCGCTGCGAGTTGTAGATCTGCTATTTTTGAAAAGTCATGAGAATGTGTGAAAATCTTTGAATATATGTATTTTTTAAGCGAACATTTGTAACTCACATTTTGCTTCTGGGGGGTCCCCGGAACTAAATATTTTGAGATGGGGGTCCGTGGCCAAATACATATCATTTTGGGGGTCCTTCACATGAAAAAGTTTGAGCACCATTGACATAGAAACATAGCGTCACTGTCGGGCAGAAACCTTGTAAGGCCGTCGCATAAAAGTAGTGAAAATAGCAGATCTACAAGTGCTTGTAGATACGCTGTTTTCTCTAGTCTAAATCATTTTTAAAATGATAAATACAAAATGAACGGTATTTGGACATACAAGGTTTCCACCCGACAACGACGATAGGTTTTTCAAAAAACTCCATGCGTTCCCAGTCTAAATGAAGAACATTCATGGGGGGCCCGCAGTGAATCCTTGTACCCAGGGCCCAGAATTTGGTGCGACACCCCTGCACACACTGACTTTCACACAGTTATCTTCTTACAGGTATCCCCTGGACATACATATCTCTCTCAGCAGACATTACAGCATGCTATTGCACGATACACACACGGGGCATGCACAATCAACATACTGTACAGTATTACCTCTCAACATAAAGTATATCTCCAGAATTAGACATTACATCATACATATTGCTTCAGTATATCACATGTGATGCAGAAACAATATTTATGATATATAAAATGGCGTGCATACAGTACATTCTCACACTACTCCACTCCCAGGCCACTGCTTCGTCTTTATCTCTCTCATTGCACACATTACGGCATATTATTATATTATTATATGATATAAAGACAGCTACATATTACAAAGACAGATTTATTCACAAATAGTCACTTATACAGTAATAACTCAACATATACAGTATCTCTCTTTTTAGATGTACTACAGCACATTAAGTCACACTTTCATATCGTCACTGGCGGGTGAAAACATTACTTTGTATGTCCAAAACTGTTACTCATTCAGGAAATGGGGGAAAAAAAATAACATGATTGTGGATGCTGTGTACTCATTATTTAGTCACAGTTCTTGTTAATATTTTTCATTGGTTAAATAAACACATTGACAATATAGAAGTTGCTTGACACAACAATGATATCATCAAAGATATAAGGCGCGCACGCACACACACACACACACACACACACACACACACACACACACACACACACACACACTCACACTCACACTCACACTCACACACACACACACACACACAATAAATTGTCCGTAACGCTAATGTCTCTTTTGTACTTGTCAGGCACGAGGAGCGAACGTGGAGCCTGGAGCATTCCGACAGCATTCTCTCAGACTCACCCGGAATGATGTCGTCGTCCGTGGGGACCAGTAAATGCAGCAGTCCTGCGTGCATGGAGGCACGGGCCAGGCGGGCCGCACACTGTGGCTACTCTGAGCCCCACCGGCCGGGCCTGCAGTACGGCGAGTCCTTTGATTCCCTGGGAGACTCTCCGCACAGCGACAGGTGGGGAGAAGGACCCGCTTCTTAGAATAACACGTACATGGACAAAACATGACAATGTTTGTATGTGTCCATGGCAAGACTTGGTCTTGTCCGTGGAAAGTTTTCGATTTTCTTTTTAAACATCATTATAATGTTGATCATAAGAGCCAATGACTGAACGTCTCCAGGTTTTTTTCAGAATATGTATGACGACTTATTTACTATGACACCATGGCACATTAGGAGTCCAAATAGTAATAGTGGTTCTCAAACGCCTTATTTGCAAGGACCTCAGTTACATACCTGTTACCTGTGTTGTTTTTGACAGCAAATTTTGATTTAGTTTTAGTCATAGTCTTTTGAATAAAATGTCATTTAGTTTTAGTCATAATTTAGTCACCTGAAAAGTTTTATTTTTAGTCAAATTTTAGTCGACTAAATGTCATAAGATTTTAGGCGACTAAATCTACAGTTGACTAAAGTCAACTAAAATGTATTTTGGCAGGCCTTGATGACATTGTAATGGCTGATCTTACACTTGGTTGCGTGCTGAAAATAGCCGATCTACAAGCTCACAACGTGTCGCAGCACGACGCGTTGTGAGCTTGTAAATCTGCTATTTTCAGCACGCAACACCTGAGAGCAACCAAACATAAAATGACTTTCTTCTCCACTAGTCCCTCCCTAATGTTTTAGTCTTAGTTTTAGTCATCACAGCTTACTTTTTATTTAGTTTTCGTCAGTGAAATTGTCATAATTTTAGTCGACGAAATCAACACTGCCTGTTACGGTCATATTATTATCCACTCATGTTGTAAAAAAATGGAATTGACAAAAATGTCCCCCACAAGCCAACATGGTGAAGACCCCTGGATGAGAGGATAATGAGATCGGATGACATGGGGTGAGATGAGATGAGACGGGGGAGATGGAAGGGGATGAGGTGGTTAGTCAGAGCAAAGTGGATGAAAACGTTGGTTTTCTAGCAAGTAAATGTAGTCGGAAATGCACTCACCTGAAATCCCAGATATATGCTTTCTGATATGCTGTCAACACCATCCTCCTCAACATAACACATTGCGCTAATTTTTTATGCGCTGAGCACACTTCCTTGTCACCACAGCTGGTTGGCACCGCACCCCAACGGCTCATTATCACCTCCTACTCAATATGAGAGCGGATTATATAGGGGCACTCACAACACTTCCAGAGTATGGTCGAAAATTGAAGTATGTTAATACTTTTTTTCTGCACACTGTACAATGCACTGAACAGTGGGCACTCAATCAGTGTGTAGTGTGCTTAAAATGCAGTAGACTGAGAAGGGGAAAGTATGAATATTTGCTCAATAAATGCAATTAACTTTTTGGCTGGACAGAGAGCCGGTAGTACTAATGGTCACTGAGGACCAGAGTTGGGAACTTCTCATTCATTTAATGTATTTGTTGAGATATCCGGCACATATAGGCCAACAACATATACAATAGGCCACTGGTTCTCAAACAGTGGGTCGGGACCCATTTGTGGGTCTAATCTCGTCTAATATGATATTCGTATGTCAGGGGACAGCCTCTCACAGAAACTCAAGGAGCCACGGTTATAACAATAACCAGCCGGTCCGTTTCGCTTGGGGAATAGTGCCTAACAATACAGTTATGTAGACTACAGTAGACTAAGAGGAGCACAGGTTAGGAAGTTTATGTACTGGTCCTAAAATATACATTCCAGTAACTAAGAGTCCCCCAGTGCATTCAGAGCTACATACCGTGTGACGGTTGTGGTTGGCGTTCAGTCCATGTAATGGCTTCTGCAGATGGCAACATAAAGCATAAACAGTATCCTCCATTGCACTCCAATGGAGTGGAGGACAAGGTTTTTAACCCCACCGTCTCTGCTCTTCCTCTTCTCTCATCTGCTGTCTCCGTCTCCGACAGATACGTGTCGGCCCTGACGACCCCGGCCCGCCTCTCGCCGGTGGAGTTCCACTACTCACTGCCCCCCCAGGTGCCTATCTTCCAGATCACCTCCCCCAACGCCAGCCACGCCATGTCCCTCCCGCCGGCGGTCCGCAGCCCCTACCCGCTGGCGGACGACCAGCCTCTGCTGCGGCGCTACCAGGTCCCCCTGCACCAGGACGCCCTGCAGTGCCAGGAGCCGTACCGGCAGCAGCACCGGCGCACCTACCTGAACGACAGCCGGGGCAGCCTGCCGTCCAGCCCCTACCGGCTGGCCGCCGAGGACGAGGACTACGAGACCACGCAGGAGTACCTCTCCTCCCGGGAGCAGCAACCAAAGAGAAGCGGGGGGTCCGGGGGGGGCGGGGGGCGGCGCTGGCGGAGGTCCCGGCTGAACGGCCACGTGGCGCCGCGCGGCTACGAGGCGCCGCGGGACTACGGCTCTCGGAGCTGCCTAACGGACAGCGAGACGGAGGAGGAGGGGGGCGAGAGCACGCCCTTCCTCAGCATGCAGAACATGAACGCCGCAGCCGAGCCCGCCACCATCTACAGGCCGGCGGACGGTCGGACTTCTCACGCGTCGGGGAGGCGCGGGCACGGCGCGCACGGGAGCGCGGCACACGGGAGCGCGGCACACGGGAGCACGGCACACGGGAGCGCGGCACACGGGAGCGCGGCACACGCGAGCGCACACACGAGACTCACGCACTCGCGCTCCAAGCCGGACAATGCGCCCCACTAAAGAAGGAAGAGCGGAGAAAATGAACCACCGACTTAAAAAAAAAAAAGAAAAAAAAATCTATATACTATAGACCTGCATCTATAAGAAATATTTTTATTTTATATAACTGACAGATATTCTAAACAAATGAAATATTTATTTTCATTTTAGCAAAAGTTGTCTACTAGTTAACAGCAAAGACTTTTTATAGGGAAAACTCTATTTATATGTACATTTTGATTTACAGCATAAAGAGATGTGCCAGTTTTTTCACGACGTTAAAAAATAGAGTAATATTGTGGTGCCTTTTGCTGTATGCCGACGCCAGAGGGCCAGTGGAGGTTTTTGTAGCCTTTCTTATATGGACGCCTCATTTTTTATACACGTTTATTCCTTTTTCCTGTTATTTTTTGTTTTCTTTCTTTCCAAATTCTTTTAGGAATCTAGCCCCACTGGAACATTAGCCCCTCCCTTCTACTACATCACGCAATATAAATCACTTCGACATAAAGTGTATGTTAACATTATTATGATTCGCCTATAGACTTTATGATTTGGAAGCTATCCAATAGGACGCCTGATAAATGCAATGCAGATCCTTTTTGCCCTCTGACTAATCTATGCGTATGCGTGGTTGCGTGTGTGTGATTTAATATGAGAGATTGTGTGTGTGTGTGTGTGTGTGTGTGTGTGTGTGTATGTGTGTGCACGTATATCGCAAATTTGCTTGCATGTACGTGTGTACATACATGCAGTATGTGTGTGATTGCTTAGATCAATTTCATCAGTTGTTGTGATAACATTATGTTGGTTTGGGCACCAAAGCAAGGTGACTCGGTAGAGTCTGAACTCCAGAGGGTCCACAGATAAGAGCTTTTCCAGAGCAGGTTGTAGGCTGGACGAGAACTACAGCCCAAAGTGTCTAACTGATTGTACCGTACTGGAACGTTCCAGTAGATTGTACAACATGTACAGGTAGTCCTGGACTTGTACTTCAGGTTAGACACTTTCAGCAGTGGTTCTTTTCCAGACTTTATGTCATCGTGAGATGGAGGTAAAAATGGGAACGAGGTTAGATAGGTCGAGCTGCTGTTGGGTTGAACATTACGTTTGTCATCGCTCGATGTTGTTTACAGCCACTCGATCCCCTTCCAACGCTAACCTGCCCCAGTCCCATCACTCTCTTCCTCAGCAGCATAGGGTTTATATAGACCAGTGGTTCTCAACCTGTGGGTCGGGACCCCCAGGAGGGTCCCCAAATTATTTCGAGGGGTCCCTAGATGATTAACTTAGTGTGCAAACATTTATTTCCCTCACTCAACAGTAAACAAACCAACATAAAGTTTAAGTGTATAGAGGATATTTGCACATTTCTAAAGTGACAATTTAAGGACTTTTAAGAACCTTTTAATACCTATAAAATGAAAAATTCAACATTGGCCAAATATTTAACCAAATTGGTTAAATATTAGAGGCAGAAATTGTGAAAATAGACGATCTACATGCTCACACTGCCTCGCTCTGCTATTTTCACAATCAAACCGTGTTAAACAAAATGTAACGCCTCAACTCTTAGTGCTTGTAGGGTTGGAGGGGTTCCCCAGTTAAAATGTGATTATTTGGGGGGTCGCAGCCTGAAAAGGTTGAGAACCACTGATATAGACCACTTCCTGGCCTGTCTGTGACACTTGCATTTGAGGCCATAACTGATAAAGCACTCGGTATCTGTGCTGTCCATGCCATTGATAACATTGGCTCGCGATGACACAGAGACAGAGCAGGGGGGAAAAAGGATGGCATCTGTTTCTCCCAAAGTCAACCCTGGCCTAAATCCCATCCCTCATTCTCCTCATGTGTCCATTCTGTTTTTGTGGCCTGGGGTTACGGGTCACACTGTCTCAGGATTTCCACATGCCTCCGCTTTATGACCTCCCACTCCCACCCCCGTTCCTTCCTCAAATTAAGGTCTACCCAAGGCTAAGTGTAGGGATGGGACGATATGAAAATGTCATATCATGATTATAGTGACAAAAGAAATTGCGATTTACGATATTATCGCGATAATCAAAATCCATTATCCTGTGGCGGAACATTTGCCAAACAATTGCAG
This sequence comes from Nannobrachium achirus, assembly GCF_963921795.1. NCBI lineage: Eukaryota > Metazoa > Chordata > Actinopteri > Myctophiformes > Myctophidae > Nannobrachium > Nannobrachium achirus. The sequence continues at coordinate 22,156,501 of NC_137826.1, read as the reverse complement.
ATCTACAAGCTTGTAGATCGGCAATTTTTTGGTAAGACATTTGGTAGAGAGTGAAAAAAAGACTGTATCAAGTATGTATACTGTATTATGTACCTTTTACCAATTATAGAGGGTTTAAGTGGTAGCCTACCGGATATGCAGCTCGGCAAATAAAAGGTGAATTGATCCCAGAGCATGACGGAGCACGATATCACGATAAATTAAAGGTTTTTTTTCACGATAAACGATAATATCGCCTATCGTCCCATCCCTATTCTCAACTATTGAATACTTAGGTAAAAACATCTAGAGCTATATTTTCGTCCATGCCTTACCCCTTATCCCCAAGCTTCTTTGCCTTTTGTTTTACTATTTTGAAAAACATTTAAAATACTTCAAATAGCCGATCTACATCGGCACGGTTTGAGCTTGTTGATCAGCTATTTGAAATGTTAAAAACAGTTTTTCAAAATAGTAAGAAAATGGCAAAAACATTTAGGGATAAGGGCCAAGGCATGGACGAAAATAGAGCCCCTAATGCCTAATTGATACTCCATAACATGACGGCGTCGCTTCTGTTCTCGGCAAAGCGGCGCCGCCGTGCGATGGAGTGTGAATGAAGCTGAACCGTTTCCCTGCACGCGCCCACACAGCACGAGAAGGAAAAGGCGAGTGGAAACAGCTCAGTGGAGAACAGCGCAGAACACAGAGAAGGCAGAAAATTCAAAAAGGAAAATAGCTGTGAAACTTTGGAGGATCACAAATGCAAAAATATGCAAACTTTCTATTTTGCTGTTTGGTTACATCATTTTCTAAGAGGTGACTATAGTGTGTTGTGTGTGTGTGTGTGGGGGGGAAACTATGTAATGCCTATAGTGTAGAACATGAAATAACATGATATCAATGCATATTTACGTGTTGTTGTTTTAAAAGCAGTTAAGTCAGCCTTTGCTAAAACTTGTCAGCATTCCTTGTTCACATATTCATGTCCACTGGATTGTGTCATATCTTTTGTTGTCACTCTTGTCATGCACTTCTATTGTAACATTCAAATAACAGTGTCTACTCCAAAACAGTGAGGCACTGCTTAATCCTGTCAAGACATTTGTTTTGAAAATCTAGCGACTCAGTGATTATCTTCTTTTTTATATACAGTATATATAAGTGAAAACTAAATAAAATAATTTGATCCCAGTTCTCCTGTAAAACATTACTAGAAAGGTCAGATCCATGAAATCAACACATTTGATATTCAGGTGACGGAGGACGGTTGATAATGTTTCATTTAATGTGGGTATGTTTCCACTCTTCATAATATGGAAAACAGAATGCTGAATCATCAAATGAAGTATAAATTCGGCTTTGGAAAGAATGGTCTTTGGTCTCACATTTATCGCGGACATTCCGTTTTGATTATCCCATCCCCGGGTCTAATTTTGTGTATGTCTGAAGATTTGCGAAAAGATGACAGTGCTCCTCCTCTAGTTAGTTTGAATGTGATATTCCCAGTTATCTTTGCCACGCCTCCCAAACCAAACTCAAGATGCTACCGGACGACGTACCCCTCCTGCCACTCTGCTCTGTTTTATTTGATATCCCACAAACCCCCGATCCCCCACAGAAACCCCACCCTCGCTTGAAACGTTTGAACACCTCTCCTCTGCATGTCCTTGTGGTCAAGGTTAGATGGGTGCATGGTTAAAAAAAAAGCAAAAAAATAAAATAAAAAAAAGCAAAAGAAAAAAAATGAAGAAAAAAAAAGCAGCAGACAATTCTTTTTCCCAGTCAGTGAAAGTGTATTTCATTTAACATTCAGCAATAAAAAAAAGAGAACCTTCCCTCATGTCATTCCTGAAATATGCTAGGAAAAAAAAAAAAAAAAAGCGGAAAAAATTGCGAGATTGTCATAGATTGTAAAATAAAATGAAAAATGAATCCACCTGTTCATATGAGAAAATAAATCTTTATTCATATCATTTTATGATGTGGTCATTTCTCTATAGAAACCTTTTATCATGGAGTTTTCTTTTCTTCTTTCATTTAAATCTGGTCAGTATTATGTCAGTCAGTTTCTTGAGAGACACACGCATGCACGCACATCACAAACATGCACGCACGCACGCACGCGCACACACCACACCACACCACACCACACCACACCACACCACACCACACCACACCACACCACACCACACACACACACACACACACACACACACACACACACACACACGTGCCCATTTGTTCAGAAGAAATCTGATCTCTAAACCTAAAAACAGAATTGTAGATTTCCACATATGATTTCATTGATTCCAAACTATTCTGAATGATTATAGACAGAATGAGAATGAAATCTTGAATTTGACTAAATGATTTGTATCAAGTTTTAAAATTGCACTGGCGTTGCTACACCAGTAGATGGAGCAACAGTAGCAAGATTGAGAGTGTCCTGTATTTCCATAATTGCAGTGTCACAAAGTGTGTTATGATCGTGTATTAGGCTATAATGAGACATAATACTTTTGTGGGTTCATTTTACCGCATAGCTCACTTGTTATGCAATCATATCCAAGTAAACACAATTTAAAATATTATTTTTGATCAGGGTTAGGCAAAAAAAAGTCTCTCTCTCTCTCTCGCTCTCTCAAACATGTAAATATTGAATAGTAGGCTATTGAAAACACCCTATGCAACACACATCTCTGGTTCTGATGAATACATTGAATGATAGGCTAAGAAGCCTATGTCCTTCTAATGCAAGGGGGCCATCATTGTTCTATTAGGGCTTAGGCCTACTTCTTATTATAATGTTTTTCCTAATGTTAGGCTAGACATTCAAAATAAAAAGTAACCAAAATGATGGTCTCCTTGTGCATTAGAGGGACAAAAATAGCAACAATAGGCCTATAGCTTGCAGGTTCACAAAATGTGTAGGCAATTTCTGGTATAAGTCATGCACTACAGCACAATATTTCTGTTTTATTGTGGGTTGGTGCTATCCTTAATGGATCATATTATAGCCTTCACACGTGTACACAATGGTGGGTGATAATGTATAAGACAGTCATTATTGCTGTTTGATCGATTTTCACGGATATCCATGCTTCCATCCTATTATAAAGATACACTGTAGTATCAGAACAATCACTAAAATCGCCAGTGCCTGCCTGGACCATAGGCCTGGACAAAACATTACTTCACTTCCTGGCTAGGCAGGATATGGCGTCCTGAGCTCTGTGAACTGAGCAAATATAGAACTTCCGGTGTCAGAGCTGACAAATATAAGACTTCCGATTTGAAGCATTCGCCTTCAAAATAAAATGCGAGTAATTAATTCCATTGAAAAACGTTGAATTTGCAAATTATATGCGCATTAAAAATATAAATTAGGCATTCGAACAAAGCCATATAACAAAAAATATGTTTATGTGTAAAAAAAATAATTTAATAACAAAAAATATATATAAATAGATAAATGCTGTTCACTGGAGTGCATAGCCTTTACAAATTGGACACTGGACAGTAGACGGCTATTTGCGTCCTTTGATGGCCTTCCAGTGTGGCTAGACATAGAAAAAGTACAATTTTTCAGACATTTTCAAACTCTAGTTGGCGCTGGAGAGCAGACGGCTCGCTGCGTCGGCACTTTGAACACATGCACACGTTCGGGGAGACCTCCTCTACCACACCACACTCTCCGCTAAGCGGGAGAGGTGTAAAATAAAAATTTGATGGCCTTCCAGTGCAGCCACCCGCTCAAAAAAGTTACATTTTCAGACATTTTCAAACTCTAGTTGGCGCTGGAGAGCAGACGGCTCGCTGCGTCGGCACTTTGAACACATGCACACGTTCGGGGAGACCTCCTCTACCACACCACACTCTCCGCTAAGCGGGAGAGGTGTAAAATAAAAATTTGATGGCCTTCCAGTGTGGCTAGACATAGAAAAAGTACAATTTTCAGACATTTTCAAACTCTAGTTGGCGCTGGAGAGCAGACGGCTCGCTGCGTCGGCACTTTGAACACATGCACACGTTCGGGGAGACCTCCTCTACCACACCACACTCTCCGCTAAGCGGGAGAGGTGTAAAATAAAAATTTGATGGCCTTCCAGTGTGGCTAGACATAGAAAAAGTACAATTTTCAGACATTTTCAAACTCTAGTTGGCGCTGGAGAGCAGACGGCTCGCTGCGTCGGCACTTTGAACACATGCACACGTTCGGGGAGACCTCCTCTACCACACCACACTCTCCGCTAAGCGGGAGAGGTGTAAAATAAAAATTTGATGGCCTTCCAGTGCAGCCATCCGCTCAAAAAAGTGACATTTTCAGACATTTTCAAACTCTAGTTGGCGCTGGAGAGCAGACGGCTCGCTGCGTCGGCACTTTGAACACATGCACACGTTCGGGGAGACCTCCTCTACCACACCACACTCTCCGCTAAGCGGGAGAGGTGTAAAATAAAAATTTGATGGCCTTCCAGTGCAGCCACCCGCTCAAAAAAGTTACATTTTCAGACATTTTCAAACTCTAGTTGGCGCTGGAGAGCAGACGGCTCGCTGCGTCGGCACTTTGAACACATGCACACGTTCGGGGAGACCTCCTCTACCACACCACACTCTCCGCTAAGCGGGAGAGGTGTAAAATAAAAATTTGATGGCCTTCCAGTGCAGCCATCCGCTCAAAAAAGTGACATTTTCAGACATTTTCAAACTCTAGTTGGCGCTGGAGAGCAGACGGCTCGCTGCGTCGGCACTTTGAACACATGCACACGTTCGGGGAGACCTCCTCTACCACACCACACTCTCCGCTAAGCGGGAGAGGTGTAAAATAAAAATTTGATGGCCTTCCAGTGTGGCTAGACATAGAAAAAGTAACATTTTCAGACATTTTCAAACTCTAGTTGGCGCTGGAGAGCAGACGGCTTATCATCCCTAACCCTTAAATTCAACAAATTCTTGGACTAAAATTGAGTTTTACTTGATGTCCTTCCTGCCCTGGCATTTGGCCTTAGTGCCCTCAAACAATGGACAACACCAAAGGCCAAGTGTCCTTGCCCCTAAAATGACGACATTCCAGGCCTGACCCCCACCCACCCATTATCTAATGAGCAATCTAATCATTAGCTAATGAGTGGGTGATTCACACATCATGGACACTTTATGCTAACCAGAGTAATGGTAACAGTAATGGGTCAAATGGATGAACGAGCGGGCACATAGGGTGACTATGTCATTAGCATGGCTGTTTTTGATTTTAGTCAATTGCAATGAATTATTTAATTGTGTCTTTGTCGTTGACAACTAAAATTTTGTTTGGCTTTAGGCTTTGAAGTTGCACATGGCAGATACCTAGATAAAGTGAACATAAATTCCACTTTGACTGTAACTTCAGTTCAAAACAACCTTGGACATTTTCAAATGTGTATGAATGTGGGAAATGTGTTGTGTGTGATCTATCGAAGAGCCAGCGTGTGCACGGCTTTGCCCGGGAATATTGACACTTCATATTCAATCAGTACGGTACACTTGATAAGCCGTCTGCTCTCCAGCGCCAACTAGAGTTTGAAAATGTCTGAAAATGTTACTTTTTCTATGTCTAGCCACACTGGAAGGCCATCAAATTTTTATTTGACACCTCTCCCGCTTAGCGGAGAGTGTGGTGTGGTAGAGGAGGTCTCCCCGAACGTGTGCATGTGTTCAAAGTGCCGACGCAGCGAGCCGTCTGCTCTCCAGCGCCAACTAGAGTTTGAAAATGTCTGAAAATGTCACTTTTTTGAGCGGATGGCTGCACTGGAAGGCCATCAAATTTTTATTTTACACCTCTCCCGCTTAGCAGAGAGTGTGGTGTGGTAGAGGAGGTCTCCCCGAACGTGTGCATGTGTTCAAAGTGCCGACGCAGCGAGCCGTCTGCTCTCCAGCGCCAACTAGAGTTTGAAAATTTCTGAAAATGTAACTTTTTTGAGCGGGTGGCTGCACTGGAAGGCCATCAAATTTTTATTTTACACCTCTCCCGCTTAGCGGAGAGTGTGGTGTGGTAGAGGAGGTCTCCCCGAACGTGTGCATGTGTTCAAAGTGCCGACGCAGCGAGCCGTCTGCTCTCCAGCGCCAACTAGAGTTTGAAAATGTCTGAAAATTGTACTTTTTCTATGTCTAGCCACACTGGAAGGCCATCAAATTTTTATTTTACACCTCTCCCGCTTAGCGGAGAGTGTGGTGTGGTAGAGGAGGTCTCCCCGAACGTGTGCATGTGTTCAAAGTGCCGACGCAGCGAGCCGTCTGCTCTCCAGCGCCAACTAGAGTTTGAAAATGTCTGAAAATGTAACTTTTTTGAGCGGGTGGCTGCACTGGAAGGCCATCAAACTTTTATTTTACACCTCTCCCGCTTAGCGGAGAGTGTGGTGTGGTAGAGGAGGTCTCCCCGAACGTGTGCATGTGTTCAAAGTGCCGACGCAGCGAGCCGTCTGCTCTCCAGCGCCAACTAGAGTTTGAAAATGTCTGAAAATGTAACTTTTTTGAGCGGGTGGCTGCACTGGAAGGCCATCAAATTTTTATTTTACACCTCTCCCGCTTAGCGGAGAGTGTGGTGTGGTAGAGGAGGTCTCCCCGAACGTGTGCATGTGTTCAAAGTGCCGACGCAGCGAGCCGTCTGCTCTCCAGCGCCAACTAGAGTTTGAAAATGTCTGAAAATGTCACTTTTTTGAGCGGATGGCTGCACTGGAAGGCCATCAAATTTTTATTTTACACCTCTCCCGCTTAGCGGAGAGTGTGGTGTGATAGAGGAGGTCTCCCCGAACGTGTGCATGTGTTCAAAGTGCCGACGCAGCGAGCCGTCTACTGTCCAGTATCCAATTTGTAAAGGCTATGCACTTCAGTGAACGGCATCTATTAGATGTAAAAAAGAAAAAGTAAATCAAACTTTATTTTTACACAGAATCATTATTTTCGTTGTATAGCTTTAATTAAATGGTTAATCTATATTTTTAATGTGTATATCATATACAAATTATTCGTTTTTCAATTACGTTAGGGGTACTCTTATTCTGAAGAGATCGCCACCGGAAGTCTTATATTTGCTGACACTAAATTTGTTCACGGAACATAGCCGGCGTCCTGCAACATGTGTTTTGTTTGTTTACCTTATTTAATGTAGGCTACACCTGTTTGCTGTAGTTGGTCGTTTACTAGGCTACTCTACAACATCACTGCATGCTGCTGGAAAAGACACCAACATGGAGCCGACGAGTGTGTCGAGCTCTGATGGAGGTAAGGTGTTTACAAAATGAATAAAATACGCAATGGGCAGAATAATTGGAGCCATTTAACTCTGAGCCTCCCCAAGGTTTTGGGGCAACAATGTCTTAAATTCTTTAACTACAACCCGTACATCTACATAAACGTTCAGATTTCAAGTGTTTAGCCTGCTCTACCCCATGGCCACGGCACGGATTTTACAATTCACTTCGGGTGGGCGTATTATTGTTCTATAAAAAGCGTTTTAATCCGATCAGTGGCCATTCCTCCATTATGCTTTCAACTACGCGACCCTGTCGGTCGGGCGGTGTACTGTACTGCACTCTGATACATAGCTTTATGAGGAAATGGCCACGGATGAGATTAAAATGCTTTTTTATTGAACAGTACGGAAGATACGGATACTTATACCCACCCGAAGTGAATGTTAACATTCTTAGCCATGGGGTAGGGCCTAAGCTTTTTATATTTGATATCTGAACGACCGTTATAAGATTGTAAATGGAGAAACGCAAACACCAGGTGGAAGTTCCGCCATGACTGTCATTATATGACTGGTACATCATTCCAGACCTCATTAATTTTTCCCAAAAATATTTACATCAATTAATTTAAGCCTAGAATCAAGCCATCCAGGATCCTGGTGAATGGTGACCATAACACATTTCATTCTGTAAAATAATAATAATATATGACTAGGTATTTAATAAATACCATTTGTTTTGCGATGATGATGATTGATCTATTGTTTGTTAGTACCATAGTAAATTAAATAAGCCATTGACTACGATTGCACTGTATAAAATACTGGCCTATTTAGCATTTGTTTTTGTTTGTTTTGTTTACACAGACATTTTATGATGACCCCGATTACCTTCAAGATTACCTATAGCGAATACCAGTAGAGTCGCCGAAATGAAGGTCGCCCGGAATGGTCGCCGACAAGTGTCGCCGACGTGTTTGGAATAGTCGCCTGGCGTTATAGAAAACTCATCCAGGCAGTGAGAAATCTCATCGAGAATGGTCGCCGACGTGTTTGGAATTGTCGCCTATATTTATAAACCATTATAGACAACAAAGGTATAAAGGGAGTGAGTGAGTGAGTGAGTGGGGTATATATTTATAAACCATTATAGCCTACTTAGCATTTAAAACTCGACAACAAAGGGAGCGAGTGAGTGGGGTATTCAAGTGAGTGTTCATATGTCATATGGGTAGGCTACCCTACCCATATGTCACCCACACGTTACAGTAGTATACTACTACATGTTTTGTACCTGTGCTATTTAGAGAAACTATAAGCTTATATAACTGTATAAGCTTATATAACTGTAGCTGTACCTGTCTTCTGTTAAACATCCAACTGCCCCTCAACGTGTTGCTTTAAACACATGAGCTAAATTGCGGTTACGACGCAGCAGCCAGCCAGCTTTGTACTATGACTTCTGTTAAACTACTCTGCGTTCTGCCCTCTGTTAATCATCCAGACAACGTTTCAAAAGTTGTCTTGGTCTCATCACAGAAGCGAAGCCTACTCTGATTTCAGCCTTCCGTTGATTCCAACGTCGCGGTAGTTCTCACAGAAACGAACACAGACGAAGCATCAGTGGCTTTACCGTCTCAGCATCCCATCACAGCTGCGGAAAGCGAGCCAGCCAGTGGTGTTGCCAGATTGTCATTTGCGAGAGAAACAAGCAACCATGTCTATAACAATAAGCCAAAAATAAGCAACTAGGGCATGTCAGTCAAACTTTATTGTCTGTTATTGTTTTAGAACAATGGTTCTCAATCCTTTTCATGCCAAGAACAAGGACCCCCAATGTTTACAGTGTACTTTACAGAAAGAAGATGTACTTATAATAAACAGATTTGGCAACACAGTATAGCCACAAATCCTCATTCTCTTCTCCTTCTAAATGTATTAGATAGTAACTAGGTACATAATAATGTTTGAAAAATAGCAGATCTTCAAGCTCGAGCTTGTAGATCGGCTATTTTCAAATAAACTAGGGCTTATTAAGTGGATTGATTGATTATGTATGTTTGTTAATGTCATCTATTAGTGATCTAAAAGCACAGTATTTTTTATTTGTGCCCATTGTCTCTCTCTCTCTCTAGTGACCCCACTGCACAGACCTGGGTGAAAGGTCCACCACTTTTAGTGGTGTCTTAGGGTCGTTTCATACCGTTATAAGGAGCCTAACTAATTTCGGTTCGGGAGTGCTCCCCGACCCGAAATTATTTAGGTTCGGGGGGAGTTCATCCATACTTTCTTAACGGCTAGTGCCGAAGTCGCTTGTAAATATTGGAGGTCAGTGGCATGACTTACTAAATTTCCCCCTTGGGATAATAAAGGTATCTATCTATCTATGACAACGTTTGTGACCGATGAATGAGCATTGCAGGGCCGATACATATTTGACTTGCCCTGGCGCTGCTGCACGTTGAATGACTTGAAGTCCAGTGAGTAGCAGGCAGCAGCACCAGTGACGGGGACACGGGGTCTCTTCCATAGGTCTCTTTCTCCCTCTCACTCACTCTCACAAACGTCGAAAACATTTAATCTACAAGCTCACATTATAGACGTGCCGGCGCCGCGGCCGCCTCTCTTGCTGCATGCATATCATCACGCAGTCACAACTCGTCGTGGACAACACGGAACATTAGCAAAGTTGTGTCTATGCTTTTCTTTTCTCTTTAAAACGGTCGGCGAGTAGCACTAGCAAGACATGCACCAAAGCTGTGTGTGTGTGTGTGTGTGTGTGTGTGTGTGTGTGTGTGTGTGTGTGTGTGTGTGTGTGTGTGTGTGTGTGTGTGTGTGTGTGTGTGTGTGTGTGTGTGTGTGTGTGTGTGTGTGTGTGTGTGTGTGTGTGTGTGTTTCGCGCGCGCGCCTCCCAGTCCACCACTCGTCTCCAGAGCTGGCAGCTGTATGTATCCGCTCTGCGATGCCCAACACACGGCCACACAAGCATTTGGAAGTCGGCGTGTCTCCCTCCCAAACGACCGCTGTTTCCTTGGATTTACAGCCGAGAATATGCACTTGAAGCCGGGCTGAATGAATTTGAATACACCGCTGAGTACCGAAATTAAGTCGGGAGGTCACAACATTTCGTCAGCACCGTAGAGCCGAATTTAGTCGGTTGACGCCCCCCGAACCGGGAGATGCGAACCATATTTGGGTTCGCCTACTGCCGAACCGAACTTTGTTAGGCTCCTTATAACGGTATGGATCGACCCTTACTCTTACTTTGCTTGCGCATATGGACAAAGCAGCAAAGTGGCATTTGACATATTGAAATGTCTATAGTCAAGTATCTGTTTCACCAAACAGAAAGATTAATAGCCCACTTTGAAATTCAAAGTAGGCCTAAATACAAAGTGCATTTTGTATGGACATTCAACAATCATAGGCCTATTAAGAAAACAATCCGAGGCCAGTATGAACATTAAATGAGAATAGGCGCAGTTTTTTTTTTCTTTATTTTTTTTAAGATTCGATTAAATCAATGCATTCTGATAAAGTCTCAGAATGCATGTCACTGGTATCAAATAGAAATAATTTACTAAATGCCACAACTTAGACCTGACATTATAGAGTAGGCTATCACATGAATATTATAGCTTTGCGCCAAGTAGGGATTAGGGGAACGTTTAGAGTTCACATCATCACACTTGTAGACCTAATATTAGGCCTACATCCCAGCCAATTATTGTAGGCTATTACAATAGGCCTATAGACAATTTGTGTCGGAGATAAATCGCCGTCTGATATGACGGTAAAAAAACGATTCAAACTCAGCCTGCACAGGACCTGCCAAACTAAACGGACGTGGGTACCCTTTTAATTGATTGACTGATCATTTACAGCTGATGGCTTTGATTACTTCTACTTGGCCCCGTATAGAGAAATCTCTCTGTCCATATGGCAATGGCAAAACGCAATTAAATGGGCTGGCATTACGCACGACGCGTAATGCGTGCCATGTCTCTCCATTAGTGTTCCATACATCATTGTTGCATCAATTGCTATAATATAACATTCCAATTCATAAGTAAAATGTATAAGCTAGTCATATCTGTCAAATATTGTTTTAGTTCACTAATAAAAAGCTAGTATGAAAGCAACTTTGTTATATAAGGTTATGCACACCCGTTGTCTTAAAATCTTTTGCAAGAAATATAGCCTAACCCCGACTGCAATAACTGTTGTCTGTCAAATTATCTTTTATTTCAAGACAAAAGCTAGGCTATAGCTAGGCCTATAGTACAACGGGTCCAGTGTGTAGGCTATATGATGCCTCCTCTGTGCATCAGTTCACCGATCGACCGCATGATTATGTAGGCCTATTATTATTTTCAATCAAGCAAACACATCTAAGAAATTCCATAAATAAAAAAATTGAATTATGAAGTAGTGAAAATAGCCGATCTACAAGCTCACAGTCACAGCATCGTGAAGCGAAGCAATGTGTTTTGAGCATTCCATTTTAATTAAAAAGATCTTCTGTGAAATGTAATTTACTTATGTTGTATCAGCTATCATGAGTGTTTTATATGGATATGGGGGAATCACAAATAAAATAAACTCGTCCCTTGGTTGAAACATCAACAGAAATGTAGGCCTAATTATATCAAACTATATCCACAAAGTTTTATTTTACTGTCTGACAGCATCATGTTGCGAGCCACGACTCAGCACATATAGTGGCACGTGCACACATTAGACATCAAAGGGGGCTTGAGCCCCTGCCCTTTTATCCACCTGTAAAAAGTGCCCTCTCCAGTCTAGACCATGAATGCAGTTTTTTATGGTGAAAGAAATGCAAGCGCCCTTTTCCGTGCCATACATGAATGCAGCTCCTGAACTTGAATGCAACATCTTATGTTGAAAGAATTGACCTATTTGTACCCTGTATATATAAATGTCACAATGCGACATAGCTCTGTTTACACAATGCTGTACCCCCTCCAACTGTATGTTCCCCATTTTCAACTGTTTTTATTTTATTTTATTGTATTTGTGATACTTGCTTTGGCAATGTAAACGTATGTTTTCTCATGCCAATAAAGCTCCTTTGAATTGAATTGAATTGAATTGACCTCCTTTAGAAGTGTCAGCCCCTGCCTCTCTAACATTCTCTGCACGTCCCTGGCACACACTGACAGCTGCACGCACAGTTTACCTCGTGTCGTCTTGGTCGGAGGCGCGAACATAGGCTCGGTTAAAGTAGTTTGTGTCATGGAGGATGAAATGGATTGATTGAAGACTTAATTAGAAGTTTGCATAGAAAAAGGTAAAGTTTCATGACGTTTATTTCCAAAGCCACGTACCACCGCACCACTGTGTGGGAGTCGGACTACGAGCGGTTTTAATCCCAACGAAGCGATCTGTGCAGTCAGACATGCTGCTATTAAATCTACAGATCCAATACGTTGTAGTCGTTGGTCAGAGACAAAGTTGTCAGCAGCCAGCTTGTACAGTTATAAAGATTATAGTTTCTCTAAATAGCACAGATACACGTTGTAGCATACTGTAACTATTATTTAGGGTAATTGATCTGCAAAGTGGTGGACACTTGTGCAAACGTTATGTGTGAATGGGTGACATTGATATGGGTAGGGTAGCCTACACTCACTTGAATACCCCACTCACTCACTCACTCACTCACTCACTCCCTTTATAGTCTACCTTTGTTGTCTATAATGGTATAAATATAGGCGACTATTCCAAAAACGTCGGCGACACTGTCGGCGACATGTAAAAGCTGTCGGCGACAATTCCAAATCCGGCAGGCGAGAATTCCACCGAAATTGGTGAGCCTTCCTCGGCGACTCTTCCACGTTTTCCGGCGACCTTCATTTCGGCGAGTCTACCTGTTACCCCTATAGCTACTGTATCTGCTTGGAACTTTGTTGAATGGGCCCTGGTGATATGCTACCTGGTAAGTTAATTATGTTGAAAAACTATTTCCCCGACATTAAGAATATGTTGCCTATTTTAAACCTTATTAAATGTTAATTCCAATCAACATTAGTCATGCATAATGTAGCACAATCTCAATGATAGGCTATTGGGAGAATTACCGAAAGGAAGCCTTTCTAAAAACTTCATGAATCTCCATTTCAAGAACTGCTGACATGTACAGTAGAGTTTATTTCGTTTACTCAATTATCAATCAAGTATCCTATATTCATTATTAATTGCCTAAATGGGTGATCGGTGGACAGTGGGTCGACGTCACAAACGTAAAATCCGGACTTGCGTGGCGCACCATTGCTCCATTTTGCTCCAAACTTGGCACAAGCACTGTTCAGGGGTCTTCCATGGAATATCCACTCCAGTGGCCAAACAAATACAATAACGCTCGCCCCAAAACACACTCACTATTGAGATGTAACTCAATCGGTGCCGAGTTGGCTTCACAACGTTCGGCACGGAGACTCGCTCGCCTGAGGTTGCTCGGCAGTGCCTCATGTCATGGCTCAAGTCCTAAGTCAAATTCATGCCTCTGCCATTGTAACTGTTTATTGTCTAACTATTATAATTCCTAACTTAATATTAGGGGCTGTAGTCTGTTCTCACCAAGCGGGCCGAGTGGTCCGCCTCGCTTGGGGCTTTTTTAAGCTTGGGGCTTAAAAAATGCATTCGGTTACCCGCCACACCAGGGGCCCCCAAGGGCAAATCTTACAAGATGCTGTACAATAAATACAACGAAAATTAACTCATCACAGTAAAATAGAGTAACAATAAATGGAAGTTAAAAACCAAAATAGTTAAAAACAAAAGGTAAGGCAAAACATGTGGCTTACAGCTTTTTAAAGGCATCAACTGAATCTGCATTTCTTGGGGACAGTGGTTGGCCATTCCAGAGAGTTGGGGCTACCACAGCGAAAGCCCAATCACCTTTAGTTTTCAGCCTTGTTTTTGGGACAATCTCACATTGTCCTTGGGCCACAGTAGTTAATTTGTACTTTGGGACGAGCCTGTGAAAAGCTTTATAGGTTAAATCAATCCTCCAGTCAATTGGTAACCAATGAAGCAAGCACAGTTGTGATATATGATCTGCTAGAGTATTGGTTAAAAGTCTAGCAGGCACATTCAGTACCAGCTGGAGTCGATGTATAGAGGTGCTACTCTAGGTGGTACACAATTAATTGCAATAATCCAAACGGCAAGGCTATGATAGAAGAAGATAGGGTCAGTCCACAGGCCAGTGGTCAGGCGTGGGAGGCAAAACTGGATCCAGAAGTTCGGTGAAATACATTGGAGTCAATAACAGCCTGCTGGACCAGCTTGTGAACAAAGTCACTATTTCTGAACGATTGTGTCCGTTGTCAGTTAATCAGTTCAGAAATATAAAGAAGACATATCAGGTTGTTTTCAACCATCACTTGTTTTTCCATGTGCACACTATATTATTTAGGCAGCTAAATGGCATGCATGCATCGTTTCTGGCTTGGCACTGTTTTTTGGGGGCAATTTCATACGTCTTAATCTAATTCAATTTTAGAAAGTAATGACTCCTGCATTTGTTGATTCCATACAGACAGGCAGTCAGGGAGATTAAGACACTTAAATCAACAAGAACCATAACAAGTACCTTACTAATATCAGTGCTAAGTCTCTGTATATAATTTTCTTTCCTGATACAAGATTTTCTTAAGGATTATAGAAGTAACAGGGTCAAGATGGCAAATGGACGATTTTCTCATAGCTACAATTAGAAATTGAGATACTAGTGATCCAATTTGTTATTATCTGAGATTTCACAAGATTGCCAGCAGAGGTCACCATATAATGTAACCCTTTTTGTCTCCACCAGCCGAAGGCATGGGGGAAAGTACGCACGGACGGACGTCTCCGTCCGTGCGTCCGTCCATCTGTCCGTGCGTCCTCGCAGTTTGTTACCACCTAATCGGACCATTGGCCCGGTCGCTGCCAAAATGAGCACACACACTCCCTGGATGCCAATTCAGAACCTCTGACATTTTTTAAATGGGCCTGTTCTAGTGCCACCTTGAGGCCGATGTTTGCAAAACACATTTCTGTACACTACTCTTACAGATTTTGTCCAAAAATCCTACAAATCGGTAGGCAGTATCTCGACAGTCATGTGATCGACATGGATCTGTCCGATTTTGCATATTCCATCCTGATTGGCTAAGATTGGCTTCCAAAGTTTTTAGGATTGAGCCGTTTTGAACAAAATGCCTCAAATCACAAACGCAAAGTGCAATTATCATGAAATCACACACACACACATTCCCACTAGGCCACTTCAATTTTTTTAAATCAGCCTCATGGTGGCGCTATAACAGGCCGATTTGTGGTTTTACCTATTACTCCACCGATCAGTTTCAAACTTTGTAAGCGCACTCCCTAGAGGCCAAGGAAAAGCCCTTTCCCTGCATTTTTCACATCAGCCTTTTATAGCGCCACCATGAGGCTGTTTTTTGACAAACACATTTTTTGACACTTCACTGTCTCTGAAGCTAACTTGTCCACTCACCTTGGATTGCGTTTGACCCCGCTCATTCATAACCACCTAATTCAATACCACCCAATGCACACCCACAACCAACATACAGTACCACAACTGGTGGAGACCTGTGCTCGGAAGAGCACTGCTTCTAGTTATGGACTTTTTTTGTTTGTTTTTGGTTTAGGGCAGCAAACCTTATGAAAAACACATTGATGATCTGAGAAAGAGACAGTGAAACATCAATGGCAGTGGTGTACATGTACTCAAGTCTTGTCCTACAATGTTAAGGTACTTTTACTTTACTAGATATTCCATTACATATCAGAGGCGAATATTGTACTTTTTACTCCACTACAAACTTTAGTTACTAATTTAGTTACTTTGTCGATTTGGATTATTATTACAAAACACACATTAACCACTTCAGCCCTACTGTATATACATTTCGGCCATTTGAAAATAGCTGATCACAAAGCTCACAATGCGTCCTCCATTTTAATTGAGATTGGTGATATTGATATACTGAGATAATTCTGGGATAAATAGTGATATGTGCTTTGAAAGCCTGTAATAATGTGTTCAGCTGGTTCAGCTTGAATCACCAGGGAAAGATGAGAACTTACCTAGGGTGACCTTTGTAGGTATTGGCAATTCCACCTCCTCTTTTTTTTTCTTTCTGTCTGAATCCATGTATTCTGGCCGACATATGCCTCAATAAGTATCATAAGGCGGTTCATGTCTAACCGGGTGTGAGTTAAGTGTGTAACATTAAACTCTCGATGAACTTTAAGATAATCATTCATTTAAAACATAGTTAATTTGCTTGCTAGAGATCTAACATTAACAACGCTGTGGAAGACCTGTTAGGTTGAAACACGTCCATTGCTCTGTCCGTCACATGGAGAGGACATTTATCGTCTGATGGCTGTTCTCTCATTTTCATAACATTATTGAGCTGTGCACCTTGAGACTTTTATTTAATCTGAAGTGCAGGCATTCTGCTATGCTGCACTTTCTCTTTGAGAGCTAGCATTGAAAGGTTTACTTTATAGTATTTGCTTGTCTTAAACAGACGGTTGCAATTTGCAAAATGTACAATTTATTTCACACATGATGTTTTGTAGAACTCCAGTGTCCATATTTGTACTTGTAGTATCCTTGACTTGCTGAAGCACCAAAACAGCACCTGTCACAACAGCCCAGCCAGCAAGGTGTGGTACAATCTGTGGTGATGCCTGTTCCTATTGTCCAGTGAAGAGTTAGTTCACTACAGTTTACCAAATGGGATTTGATGCAGAGTGGCACTTGGGGAGAGATCCATTGGTGAAAGGGCCTAAGTGCACTTCATCTTCATGACTGTAGGTGGCAGAACAAGACTAAATGTTGATCAAAATGCAGAGCAAATTGCAGGTCACTTTCTGAAAATTACTTTCCAATACATTATGCTTTCTTTGCTATTCAATAAAGTGAATATTCTTTTACATGACCTGCTAATCAGAACAGCAGCCATGGTATTAAGCCTTATATTTATACTCTGTTTAATGTCTACTTGGAGTCATATCAACCCTATGGGTTAATACATTCTCATTTGTCAATTTGTCAAAATAACATTTGTTATCAGTTGCTCTAAAGCAGTAGTTATTCTCAATAGAGTAAAGAATGGGGGGGGGGAAATAGGAACCAATGTGTAAATGACATCAAAACGTCATTTATACATCCTTGTCTTTTTTCATATTGTGTCTTATAAGAACTTTGTTCCAAACGGTTTGACTCATATATGGATATAAAGAATCAACTGATGGTGAGAAAACGCTAATGTTACACCAGAGATGAGATAGACTGTATCAAATATGAGTGACTGACTATCATAAACCATACAGAGCCACCTCCCTGACAATATCGAAGAGGCCGTTTGTTTATTTTTGGACCACAATGCTTATATGAGACGATTTTAAGATGACTCGGTGTTATTCTCCATAGAAAAGTTACTTCCGCGAACCGGGGGATGAGCGAATGACGTCATGACGTTGTTACTCGTCTTTGCCAACCCTTTTCTATTCACCTGGTATCCTGCAGAAGAAAATTGGTCCTGACTCAGTGCTAATTATACTCACGTACGCGATGGCATGATGAAAATCACCCAGAGAGCTGATTATGAGTATAGGCCTTAATCACTGTTGCAGTCTCAAAGGGCTTTACAGGTCCACATTTCAACAAAGGAACAGATTTTCACATGCCTGGCAGGGTTCCACGGTGGCACGCTGACCATGCGTCAGACAGTGTGGAGTTGTGAGCCCAGGGGCGTCACAACTTGGGGGGGGGGAGAAGTGGGACTGAGTTACTAGGGCCCAAGGTGGAGGGGCCTTAATTATTTTATACTTTAGCTATTGAAAAATAGCAGATCTACAAGCTCACAAAGCGGCACCGAGTGCAGCCCTGCGAGCTTGTAGATCTGCTATTTTTGAAAAGTTGTGAAAATTTGTGCAAATCTTGGAATATTATGTATTTTTAAAGCAAACATTTGTAACTAAAATGTTGCTTCTGGGGGGTCCCTGGAACTAAATATTTTGAGATGGGGGTCCGTGGCCAAATACATATCATTTTGGGGGTCCTTTCACGTGAAAAAGTTTGAGCACCACTGACAAAGAAACATCAAATCCTTAGGATTTAAAATATTCAAAGACTTCAAAAATAGCAGATCTACGTGAAAAGGTTTGAGCACCACTGACAAAGAAACATCAAATCCTTAGAAGGATTTAAAATATTCAAAGACTTAAAAAATAGCAGATCTACAAGCTCGCAGTGAGCTTGTATATCTGCTATTTTTCAATAGTTAGCAGAAAGTAATGCATAATAATGCGTTCCCAGTCTAAATGGGTTAAACCCCCTCACAGTGAATCCTTGTACCCAGGGCCTAGAATTTGGTGCGACGCCTCTGTGTGAGCCGCCATGTCTCGCATGTCTTTTCCTTTCTCCCTACACCACGTTCCTCTCTCATGACACTGTCCTGTCTAATGAAAATGCTGAAAAGCCTACAAAAAGTCTGAAAAAGTAATCAGGACCACAAGAGATAAATGCTTCTATAATTAACCACAGCAGGTGCATGATTGTTGTCTCCCATTGGGTGGTGCTGTTTAGCACTTCTTATGGCTTTGACATGGTCACAGCCACAGTCAGAGTCCCTGAGGGAATGTCTTGGCATTCTGGGCACCATGGCGTACAAATCAATCATCAATATTTAATCATAGTATTTGTACAACTGGATGTGTTGATCATCCATGTGGGTGGCTGTGGCTTAGGAGGGTAGAGTACAGTTAGCCTGGTATAGTGTGCAGTATATGTCAAATTCTAATAATGTCTAATTCTACGTATATGCGTAGAATTAGACATTAGTCTGGAATCTATGTGTGGAACCTGCATTTCAAAGTTACAGATTATTTTTTTTTATCTGGTGATAAACCTGCCCCATATTTGCATACTGGGCCCTGATTGGTGTCCTACAACTTGGGTATAGGGAAATCCAATCACAACCGAGCAGGGCCAGAACAATCTTTTTTTGCACAGATTCCCCGGTTCTCAGTGTCGAAGTGTCCTTCTTTAGCAAGACACTGGCAGTGTGTGAATGGGTGAATTTAACTCCACATTGTAACATTCTGTGGATGAAGACACTATATACTGTAAAGGCAGACCACTTACCATTGGCTCTGACTTTACACCCGTAAAGTACCTCTGACTGTGATAGTACACTAAAAGGGAATCTGCAATGAAGCAGTTTCAGAGGTTGAAAGGAAAGAAGGCCACTGCAGGTGAGATATAAAAAAAAAAGACTACATGGATTTTAATGGAAGTACAAAGGATTAGGGGTTAGACAAAACCCACCGCATTTTTCGAGAAATGGTGGAATATATTGTATTGGTACAGTACAGTTTTGAGCTCGTTGCAATACATATTCATTATGAGGCAGAAATCAATCAGGTTAATTATTTAATTAAAATATTACAAGTAATTGGTTGAAAAATGCACTTCTAAACAAAACAAAATCACGCCTTTGTCATGTTTCAAAACACATATTTTTACAGTTAGGATCATATAGTGTCTGTGTCCTCAAGCAGTAGGCTTTAGCAAAATATCCTGGTTGTCTTGCAAAGAACATGGTTCCTTTTTTGGCAAAGGGTTGGAGCCTTTCTTGCGTCCCCTGTGTTTAAAAGAGAAAATGAATTTGGTTGCATTATTATTTTCTACTGTATTTGCTTCCCCATAAGAGTGACCCATTTAAAACTTTTTCCTGCATGTGCCACAATCTGTACTGTATGCCTACCGTTGTTCAACATGTCTTGCATTTAATGAAGATTCAGTGTTGTTTCCAAAATTAGAAATGAGCCATTTGATTAAATGAATATTAAGACGCCTAACAACATAATGATGCATAGATGGCACAAAAATATGTTACAGTGTGAACAAAGCTGGAAACAGCTGCCGCACCTGCTGCCTTACACAGCCAAACGTTCTATCCACATGTAGTGATGCATTAACCACACTCAGCTGCGCCTGCTACTATGGTATTTTTAAAACAATCATTTGATTAAATCTTTTCATTTTAATGATGTTCTTGAAAATAACACTTTTTCTGCCATTGATACAAAGATAATTGTCATGACAACTGACTGGTGATTACCGAAGAATGTTGTTTGACGGACGCAAGGTCTCAAACACATCCACAAACAAATGACCAGATACAGTAGTACACTTTTAAGCTTGGAGATAGCTGCCTGCATGAATTGTGGAAGAAGCTAGCCACTAGTCCAGACCATTCTTACCTGTCTTCCATATCCTGTATCGTGTCCGGTAAGGGCATACCAAGTGTTTCTGGGAGAAATAATGCTGCCACCCCAGCCAGGATTGGCGCTCCTCCATAGATTAAACCTGGTAGCCAAGGGACACTTGGTAGCCAGTCTCCGAGAAGCAGCACCATAGGGGCCACCATGGCCCCTACACGAGCCATCGTGGAGACCCAGCCCATGCCATTCTGTCTGATGTCAAGAAAAACATACGCACAATTATTGTTAAAGGGGAAGACCACCCATTTTCAATATTGAACTGTGTCATTAATATACCTTAGAGGAGTTGTGTGGAAATAGAAAAAAAGTTCCCCCCCTTCTGTGTTGCCTAGAACTGGAGGATTGATTTGGGGGTTTGTATTGTAAAGTACAACTTGATGACATCACACATTGTACTTTACAATACAAACCCCAAAATCAATCCTCCATTTCTAGGCAACACAGAAGGGGGGGGAACTTTTTTTCTATTTCCACACAACTCAATCATGACATATTTCAATATTGAAAATGGGTGGTCTTCCCCTTTAAATACCCTTGCCATCATATTTACTGCCATCAAAGCGGAAAAATAATTATCTGCTATGTGCTATTTGAATAAAGATTATTGTTATAGCTCCTGCTATGTTTAGGTAATGATGATGGTTTGTCTATGCAATTGTTTACAACATGCAGTGAAATGTTGTCGTTATATCATGGCAAATAGATGTTAACTTAAACCCTGTATACTTTACTCCAGGGGTCTAGATCCCTACACCAAACCTATTCGCAAAAAATCTGATCTAAAAGCTCACAATGCGACGAGTTGTGGGGTCTTGTGACCTTGTAGATTGGCAATTTCTGCCAAATGTTAGCACAGAATAGGAACACTGGAGTTCATTAAGATGATGGCCAGCCAATGGCAGAGGCGAGGGGACCTCTCACCTCATACTAGTTAGTTCCCCTCCTTGTTTCCCTCTACGCCAAATCTCTTGCTGAATATAGAAGCCCACACACCAGTGTTGATTTCGTCGACTAAAACTATTGACGGAAAATGTTCGTTGGCTATCCTTTTTTGCTGACGAAAACAAAATTAAAACTAAGCTATGATGACTAAAACTATGACTAAATATATTAACAATTTCATCAACAAATACAAATAAGACTAAAATGTTGAGGGACTAGTGGAGGAGAATTTTATGCTTGGTTGCGCTCAGGTGTTGCGCTCTGAAAATAGCAGATCTCACAATCGTTGTGAGCGTTGTTGATATTTAATCAACTAAAACTAGACTAAAACTAAAAAAATTCAGATGATATATGACAGGGCAATGAGGTCTTATGCACACCTGATAGGCTTAGAGACGGGTGCGTAGGCAGGGATCAATGTATACTTTCAATCATGCACAAATAGTACATATGACCCGCACACCATCTTACACTTGGCCAAAGAACAAATTTGTATTTAATAATGCAACGTTTCGGTCAACGACCTTCTTCAGGCATCTCTGCCTGAAGAAGGTCGTTAGATGCCTGAAGAAGGTCGTTGACCGAAACGTTGCACTATTAAATAAAAAGAGTTCTTTGGCCAAGTGTAAGATGGTGTGCGGGTCATACTGTATGTACTATTTGTGCATGATTGAAAGTATACAGATGACATATGATGAAAACTAAATTACATTTTATTCAAAAGACTATGAATAAAACCTAGCCTGATTTCAGACTCTTCGCTGAGCTTGAGTCTGACATTATCCCATTGACATTTGAAATTCCCAATCACAAGAGATCTGGTGGGAGGGGTTGTGTTTGACTTGTGTGTACACAAAAACATTCCCCCCTCCCCCTCCCCTCTATGACAGGCATCAAACAGGTCGTTGTCTTTGATGCTAACGAGGAAAGCACAACCCCCTTTGAAGTTCAAAGGGAAACATTAAGAGCTTTGGCTGAGCTCCCCCCCTTTTTTCAAAAGTTAGACCCACCCCCTCCTCCGAGGCTCCGACTCTCATTGGCTTGGTTCTGCCTAAACCAGAGAAACTTTAGCGTCATATGACAACACCAGACCAAGAGAACCAGTCCGTTCAGAGAGTGGGTGGGTCTATGGGCTGGAGCCAGGCAAAATAAAACCAGTAAGGTCACGCCATGTCTTGGCCACCTGGCCAGTGATGTATATCGGACCATTTACCCATATATGGAGACTCCTGGTACCCATATATTCACAGATATGGGCTTCCTATTGATGACACCAGGGATCTCCATATATGGCCATAAAGGGGATTTGGTTCACCTGGCATCACAGGGATCTTTATATACAGTATGGGCATAAAAGGGATTTGGTTCCCCTGACATCACAGTGATGTCAGAGCATGAGAGTCAATAGAACAGTGAAGTCATGATGTCACTCGCTCATCCCTCGGTTCATGGAAGTAATTTCTCTATGGAAAATAACATTGAGTCACCTTAAATCCTCTCATATAAGCATTGTGGTCCAAAAATAAACAAACTGTCTTTGCGATATTGTCGGGGA
Organism: Nannobrachium achirus; assembly: GCF_963921795.1. NCBI lineage: Eukaryota > Metazoa > Chordata > Actinopteri > Myctophiformes > Myctophidae > Nannobrachium > Nannobrachium achirus. The sequence continues at coordinate 22,133,453 of NC_137826.1, read as the reverse complement.
GGTGGCTCTGTATGGTTTATGATAGTCAGTCACTCATATTTGATAAAGTCTGTTTCTGGTGAAAATGTAACTAATTGGGTGACAGTAACATTAGCGTTTTCTCACCATCAGTTGATTCTTCATATCCATATGAGTCAAACCGCTGAGATCATTTGTTTATGTTTGGAACACAGTTCTTATATGACGCCATATGAAAAAGGTCTATGGGAAATCAGAATGGGGGAAGAAAACCGCAAACCAGGTAGGATGTGTAAATGACATCACACTTCACTACTCTGAACAAAAAAGACAAGCATTACCCATACGGTATACAGATACGGTTAAGCAAAATAATGAATAACAGCTAGAGATTATTTTCTTAAGTATTGTTGCACACAGGCCATGCGTTTTGATTCTAATGTGAAAATACCACTGTCACTCCAACGCATACAGTGATTGGCTTAAACGTGGCTGCGCCAATTCAACTTCCCACCAATTCTGCAAGTTCCGACTACAGCTGAAAATAGGCACACACCACAGTAGCAAATAACCCCCAATGCATGGAAACACCACTGTTTATTGTCATACCTCCAGACAAGGTCCCCCATTGGGATATCAGCGCCACCTGGCGCTGCAACAGAGTAAAACTCATAAGCTCCCGTACGAGAAATATCATTTGTCGGTAGGGCTGTCAATCACAAACGAGGGCACCGCCCCCGAGTGTATATAAGCCCTGCGGGCTATCATAACTTCCTCTTCCGCACCTCTGCTTACCTGCAACTAGTGTCGCGAACTCAGCCATATAAGTATAATTTTCTTTAAAGTTTAGCCTAAGCGTTGACTAGGAAAGTCGGCCACTGGCCTTTAGAGATTATTCTCCTGTACGATTCTAATTCTATTTCTTCCTAACAGTTCAGTCTTTTCTTCACTTTAGCTTTGAGTCTTTACTTCTTCTGTGTACGTTCTGCCACGTGTCTCCCTGCCTTAGCTTAGCTTCGCTTAGCTTCGGTTAGCTCACGATGGCAGCTCGTCGACCTACAGTTAGCAGCCTGCTAGCTAGGGTACCGAAGAAGTGCGGCCTTCCCAGCTGCAAAGGCCTCATCGCCAATGAAGATACACATCTGTTCTGCATTGTCTGCATGGGGGTAGGACACGCCTTGGCCTCTCTGTCCCCTCCGGCCCCGGCCACGGGGGTGAACTGTGCTGAATGCCTCCAGTACGATGTTCCAGCCCTCGAGGCACGATGCGAGATCGCTGCCGCAGGCTACGGCCTTCACACCACGGTCTCCGCCGGAACCCTCCCAGACACCTCTCCTCGTGTGCCGGACAGCGCTGAACGCCACAGCGCTGCTTCTCGCCACGTGGTTAGGCCTCCAGCGGCCTCGCCCTCTGCTAGCTTCGGTAGCCCCGTTGCTAGCGGGTCTGCGGCCCCTGTTTCCACTGCTGTTTCTCCGACGGGCTCGACTGGTGCCGTGCCCAAGAAGAGAACATGCAAGACCGCCCACGTTGTTTCTCCGCCAGCTTCAACGTGGACCGTCCCCCCCAAGGAATTCCACCCTCTAGTCGTCGGGGACATTCCTCTCTCCTTCTCCGTCCCCCAGCTACGGGCTATGCGGCCACCTAGCCCCGTCTCCTGGCATGCTAGCGACGGAGACGAACCGGAGCTAGAGGACTACGACATGGAGGAGGTGGACACGGAGGGTGAGTACTCGGAGGAGGACGAGTCCTCTTTCCCCTCCGGACAGGGCGGAGGCGCGGCCAGGGTGGTTCCTCATGCCGAGGCTTCCATCTCCGCCGCGTCCTCCCAGGCCCCTTCTGCCTCTCTCACCCCTTCCATGCCGGCTGGGGCGAGAGGGGCAGCGGCGCAAGACCCACACTCCATCCCCATGGACGAGCTCTCGGTGCTGGAACGCGCCGCCATCCGGTGTGGTCTGGAGCTGCCACTCGGAGATGCGCCACTCGGACCACGGGCTAGGATTCCTCTCCTGGGCCAGGATTTGGAGTCCTCTCCCCCGCGTCGGATGGAAAAGCTACCACTAGTCCCAGGCTTTGCAGAGGCCCTGCATTCAACCTGGACTACACACAAGGACCCCCCCAAGCTCCCCTTCCTGGTCGATTACCGCGACTCAGAGAAGGCGGGAATCCCCTTGTGCCCTCCCATGGACAAGCTGATGGCCCAGTCCCTGATAGGGAGCATCAAGCCCAACCATGAGCGGACCGGTCCTGGAGGCCGGCCTCCCCTCAATCTGGCCGTGGGTAAGAAGCCTCCTGGGTTTGCCATCCCCTTTGACGACAAGCAGTCTTCAAGGGTGAGGAACTCTTACAGATCTTCCGCGCTGGCAGCCAGGACGATGAACGCCACCCAGCTGCTGCTTTCCTCCACCAGGCGCCTCCTCAGCGAGATGCGGGAGGTGCCTGACGTGCTGGTGGTGGAAATGGACAAGTCGCTGCGCATGCTGATGGACTTGAATGTCCACGCGATCGAGTGGCTTGGACATGGCATGGATTATTGCATCCAGGCGGAACGTGCCAGGTGGCTAGACAAGGTACAGTGTCCTGGCAGTTCTGGAGAGGAGACCGGGAAGATCTTGCAAGACCTCCCCGGCCACCCTACCTTCCTCATGGGCGGTGGACTGGAGCTTCTCCGCCAGGAGGTGGCGGATAAGAAGATCACTCTGGAGCTACTGGGAGCCACGACGGACCCCCAGGTACCCAGAAAGGAAAAGAGACAGGGACGGAGCAAGGCCCCTGGTCAGGCTGACAGGGGGCGCTCTTCCTCCAAGCAGGGGAAACAGAACAATCCCCCTAGGACCCCCTCTTCTTCCTCCGCGGGACCCCCTCGCACTGCAGCGGGGGCTCAAGCCCGCTCTCAATCCCGCCACCCTCCCAGGCACGGGATACCGGCCAGCTCCCACAAAGCCCGTGGGAAGCCGCCGCGAAAGTGACACTGGACTCTGGCGGGGTCCCCCTGAAAATTCAGGGGACCCCCCCTTGCAAGCGCAGACGTTTGGACAATATGAACAATTTTTCTTATGCAAAGAAATCAATGTTTATTCCTCCTCTGTGCTCTCCTCCAGTGCCTGTAATAAAAAGTGTGTTGATGAAACAATGCCTGTTTATTTCAAACCCACCTGCTTTACTACAGACGACCCCATTTTGCATGAATTTAACCAGTGTAGAGAAGTCCAGGCTGGAATTTCTTTCCACTCAGATAATATCGCTTCCTCCAGTCATGCAGACAGGTTACAAGCAGAATATTTCTCTTTGCAAAATGTTCCCAGACAAGCTAATTCCTATTCACAGTGGTATAGTCTCTCGAGTGTGCAATACCCCTCTGTCTCCACCGAGCGGCACTGTTATGCCGACTCTAGTTCAGGACAGGAGTTTGGTCTTAGCGTCAGGGAAGAAGCCAACACATATCACCCAGGGTCGGCCTCGTCTTCCCGCAAGGAAGCATATAAAGGCCTTAGCACAGGTTATAAACGTAAATACAATTCCCCGAGCCGGGGATTATGTTACTTATGCGATGAACCCTGTCCCCCGGGCTCCACGTTGTGTGTCGCATGTATTATTAACAAGCGAGGCTTCTTGGAGGTCACGTGTCCGTCCCCCACCGGATACGGAAATAAGCGTACCGGAAACGGAAACGCTCTTTCCGCCGGTGACTCCGCGCCTTCCGGCCCGGAGGTCACGTGTTCGTTCCCCACCGGATACGGAAATAAGCGTACCGGAAACGGAAACGCTCTTTCCGCCGGTGACTCCGCGCCTTCCGGCTCGGCGTCTAGCGGATACGGATACGTGCCCGGATATGGAACCTTTCCCTCCCGGCCCAGTAGTTCCGCTCAGGCGGTACAACCCCAAGGCTTCTCCGTTGCTCAGCAACACGTTAGCACAGTGTGCAGAGCAATGGAAACGTTGCAATCCGAATCACTGGGTGTTTCGGACGGTGACGCGGGGTTACAGACTACAGTTCGCGAAAAAACCCTCCCTATCCAGCAAGGTTATTTATACTTGAGCCCGCGGCTTGAAGGCCGATGCCTTGAGGGAGGAGATAAGCTCACTATTGCGCAAGGGCGCTATAGTGGAGTTATCACGCGACCAGAGCCGTTTAGGCTTCTGGAGCCGTTATTTTCTGGTTCAGAAAAAAGGAGGGGGGCTGCGTCCGATTATGGACTTACGTGCTCTGAACAAGCACTTGAAAAAGTTCAAATTCAGGATGTTGACGTCAGAGTCACTGATGAAATCAGTGAGACAGGGGGATTTCCACTGTTCAGTGGACCTGAAGGACGCTTATCAGCACATCCTCATTTATCCCCCACACAGGAAGTTCCTGCGGTTCGCCTTCGAGGGGCGCCTGTACGAGTACACGGTCGTCCCTTTCGGTCTTTCTCTGAGCCCTCGGGTTTTCGTGAAAGTGACCGAGGCAGCCATTGCTCCACTGAGGCATCAGGGAGTCAGGCTGGCGAACTACATAGACGATTGGATGATTTCCGCCGCCTCCTGCTCAGAAGCGGCGCGCCATACCAATCTGGTGTTGTCACACCTGAAGGCCTTGGGTTTCAACGTCAACTTTGGCAAAAGTATGTTGTTACCCTCCCAGCAGATTTCCTTTATAGGAATATCTCTGGACTCGGCCACCATGTCCGCTCGCCTCTCCCCGGAGAGGGTGGACAGGTTTCTGGCTTGTCTGGGCTCCTTCCAACTGAACCAGGTGGTCAGGTACAAGGAGTGCATGAAGTTGACTGGGCTGATGGCTTCAGCAGTGCAACTTCTGCGTCTGGGCAGGTTTCATATGAGACCTTTCCAGCGGTGGTCACTGGCGCTCAGGATTCCTTCCCTGCAAGGGTACAGGAAGGTGACAGTCAGCCAGGTCTGCATGGACGCTCTGGTCCCATGGAGGGACCAGGCGTTGTTGACAAGTGGGGTCTCCATGGGCGAAGTGGTGTCACGCAAGGTGATCACCACAGACGCCAGCCGTTCGGGGTGGGGCGCCACCCACGAGGGGCGCTCAGCCAGGGGTCTTTGGACCCAGGCCATGTTGGAGTACCACATCAACTATCTGGAATTAATGGCGATCTACTTGGCGCTCAAGCATTTCGAACCATTTCTCCGGGGTTGCCATGTCCTGGTCAGGACGGACAACACGGCGGCCCTGTATTATCTCAACAAACAGGGCGGCCTCTCCTCGCGGACGCTGGATCAGCTGGCGCGCGAGATGACCCTCTGGTGCTTGCCTCGGTTGAGGTCCATCAGAGCATCCCATGTCCCGGGCCTTCAGAACGGCGGCGCCGATCTGTTGTCCAGGGGGGAGCCTCGTTACGAGGATTGGTCTCTCCACCCTGCGGTGGTGAGGCAGATTTTCTCCAGGTTCGGTCGACCGCGAGTCGACCTCTTTGCCTCCCAGGAGAACGCGAAGTGCCCCCTTTACTTTTCAGTGAGGGGACCTTCTCCTCTGGGGATGGACGCGTTTGCTTACGAATGGCCACAAGGTCTTCTCTACGCGTTTCCACCCCTGGAACTGATTCTTCCCACTCTGGAGAGGATCAGATGTTCCAACCAGGAGGTTCTTCTGGTGACACCATCCAGGGGAGTGTGGAGGTCTCTGATCACCCCACTGCTCTCTCAACCCCCTTGGCGGCTTCCTTGCTCAGGGATCTGCTGCGCCAGGCAGGGGACGAGATCTTCCATCCAGACCCACGGGGCCTAGACCTGTGGGTTTGGCCCGTGAGAGGGAGAACCTGCTTGCAGCAGGCTTCTCACCGATGGTTGTAGCCACTATTCAGAGTGCTAGAGCCCCCTCTACTAGGGCTGTGTATGATGGAAGATGGAATGCCTTTTTGGACTGGTGTGAGCTACAGGAGCCACCTGTGGTGGCTCATATAGCTTCGGCCCAGAAGGTGTTAGATTTCCTGCAGGACCGCCTGGACCTTGGTCTGGCGTTCTCTACACTGAGGGGTTATTTAGCGGCTATTGATGCCTGCCACCTGGGGGTGGCAGGCAAAGGCCTTTCTAAAATCCCTGAGGTGGTCCAGTTCATGCATGGTGTGGACCATTTGAGACCTGTGACCAGAGCCTTGTTTCCTGTTTGGGATCTACAAGTGGTTCTTGAGGGCCTTTGCAAGGCACCCTTTGAACCGATTGGCAGGACCTCTTTGAAACATTTAAGTTTCAAAACAGCTCTTTTGCTTGCCTTGTCTACGGCTAAGCGTGTGAGCGACCTTCATGCGCTCTCTGTGAGCCCTGATTGTATGAGGTTTCTCAATAATGACTCCAAGGTTCTTCTTAAACCTCATTTGAGTTTTATTCCTAAGAACCGAGTGGTCCCGAAGGAACCTGTTGTTTTGACGGCTTTCCATCCTCCTCCGTTTGCATCAGAGGAGGATAGGCGTCTTCATTGTCTTTGTCCAGTTAGGGCCTTGAAGGCCTACTGTGATAGGACGGTGGACAGCAGGTCTACTTCTCAGCTTTTCGTGGTCATGAATGCCCGTCAACGAAAAGCGGTGTCCAAACCCACTCTGTCGAGATGGCTTGTGGATGCTATTAGGTTGGCTTACACCCGGTCTGGGTCTGAAGTGCCGGAAGCACTTAAGGCCCACAGTACTAGGGGTGTGTCTACCTCTTGGGCTTTGTCCAAAGGTGTCTCCATTGAGGAGATTTGTGCAGCGGCGAATTGGTCTTCGCCGTCTACCTTTGCGACCTACTATCACCTGGACGTTGCGCCTTCTGCTATGGCGCATACGGTTCTGGGTGCTGCTGCCCTTCCTACTGTGTAGTGGGGCGGCTCTCTCCCCTTCCTGAGATAGCATGTTGCTGTCTCTAGGATACGTGGGGGGACCCTGAGTTTTTCCCTTATATTATTGCAATTTTATAAGGTGGACCTGTGTCTGCCCTTAGTGCATAAGGCAGGCCTCGGTCTGTCAGGGTCTTTTTCTGTCTGAACACGCCCAGGCCCTGTGGGTCTGGGTCGGATCAGTCCTGAAAGGGGTCACGTCGGTTGACAGGACCTCCTTTCCGGGTGTGGTCGGTGTGCACGACAGTCTTGTCGGTTCATGACTTCTCGGGGAGTATATGAGTCCCAATGGGGGACCTTGTCTGGAGGTATGACAATAAACGTATAGGTTCCGAACGGAACCATGTTTATTTAATACCGGAGGACAAGGTCCCCCAGAATAAAGCCCCTCGGTTCGCTAGTTGCGGGCGCAGAGGTGCGGCTTTAGAGGAAGTTATGATAGCCCGCAGGGCTTATATACACTCGGGGGCGGTGCCCTCGTTTGTGATTGACAGCCCTACCGACAAATGATATTTCTCGTACGGGAGCTTATGAGTTTTACTCTGTTGCAGCGCCAGGTGGCGCTGATATCCCAATGGGGGACCTTGTCCTCCGGTATTAAATAAACATGGTTCCGTTCGGAACCTATACGTTATTGTTTGACCGTCGGCGTGATACATCACACAACAAGACATAATGGGAAAGTGCCCACTTGATAATCACAATGACTATTCTCGTTATTTACATAGATAGATGGTCTTTCTAAATAACATAAAGGATAGCTATTGCTAATTGATGAAGAGAAAAACATCTTACCGAATAACTGTTGGGAACAGTTCTCCAGAATACAGATAGCAGCAGTTGAAAGAGGCAGCCAGGCAACCTTTACCCAGGACAGCCAGACAGGTGCGCACAGTCTGTTTTTCTGGACAGTATAGTGAAGTCAATACATTAGTGCAATTAAGCAATATTGAATGAGAGGGTGTGCATTACCGTGGTTAATAGCATGCCAGTGTTGCTGCAGGAACGAGGCGTCCACCGACTTCAGTAAGCAGCGCTGAAGTGCCATTAACCACGGTAATGCAGACGAGTTCAATAATGTGATTATACAACAGTTATCCTTATTAACTCATTAAAAGCCAACCCCGCGATGTCGCGTGAAAAGTAATAGAGTATCTATAGTGCCATCCACGCGATGTCGCGTGAAAAGTAATATATTACTGTAACGGCGAGTAAAAATACCTAGTACTTGGCCGAAGCTCCGGAGACGAAATCCGGCGCTGATTTGTCATCATCACGGCTCCACGAGCACACAATAGTCATCCCATAACATTGAGGTGGACGGCCGATCTCATCTTTAATGTCCATTATCTCAAAACTACACTTTAGAAGCTAGGATGGAGGCAGATGCTCGCTTATTTTACACAGTTATAAAAGCTCCCGGTCGGCCATTACACAACTCCACGTGGACACGCATCGGTTCCGGCGCACGATCCGATGACGTCAGACCGGAAGTGATTGCGCGGTGGACTTCTGGCCTTCAAAATAAGACAACGCAAGTGAATGGGACCTGAAGGAGGCACTTTGGACATTATAATCCGTTAATGTCTGGGGCTCAGAATGAGTTAAAACACACCAACTTCATTTCATTGTAATTAAGATATTCGATAGAACATTTTATTTTTTAATGTCAGTTTTCACTACTATACGTCTCTAAACTTCCCATGAAAACTGCTAGCGTAGCGGCTTAACATAGTGCTGGGACAGGGAACTGGCTGCTATTTCGCGACCCGGCACAGCAGATTTTTTTTTCTTTGATGAGACCCGTGCCACGATGCTGGTTTGAAGTACGGCTAGATAGCTACAGTATTTACAGTATTTCAACCTATCAGATTGCTTCGTCGGAACTACCTGTACAATTACAACAGTGTTGCAGTGCATTTAAACAGTCTGGTGTATTTGCTGACATACCATACGGCACAAATATGTTGATCAAAATGACAGTTCCAGCCAGGATGAGAGATGCACACTGTGATGGCCGCCGTCCCCAGAAACACATGCCCACAGTGACAACGACTTTGGCAGGGATGTCAACCGTTCCGAAGATGACTTGGATCAAGTAGACGTCCACTCCAAATTTTTGCAAGTCCATTGAAAGACCATAGTAGGCAAAACTGGTTGATAACCTAATTTAGGAAATATAGAGATAAGATAAGATGTTACAAAATCTTGATCCCTGAGGGGTAAAATGGTAAAATATCAGAGATTAAATTTGATGACGCTATAATGGAGATAAATGTAAGGGTTATTAGATGAGATGCTACTGTTGAGTAAAGCCTATGGTCCATAGCATTAGAAGGAGTTCTCCTTAATGCTATGTCGCCGATGAGCCCCCCACCTCACGTCTAAAATACACCTTTTAGCCAGAAAAGAAAATATTTCACCTGAAAGACAAAATCTGGTCAATGGAATTTTCTATTGACACGATCTGTAGAGGCCTAGAGGGCGGTGTGGAGTAGCTCCGGTTACATATTTTCTTTTCTGGCCAAAAAGTGTATTTTAGACGTGAGCTGGGGGGCTCCGAGTGTTCCCACTAAGGAAAGTAGGCTTTCAACACAGGGGCTCATCGGTGACATAGCGCTAAGGAGAACTGCTTCGAAGTTCTAATGCTATAGACCAGTGCTAAGTAAAGCCCAATTTCTACTTTGTTGAACGACCATATTTTAAATGTTTATTTTATTTTTCAGTTATTTTCAGTGAGTGACGTGATCATCATATAGTGATTAGGGCTTAATGCCAGCCTGGATGTAGATTTAATCAAGTGTACAGAGGGCAAGTGCAGAGTGGACTGGTTCTAGGGTTATTTTTCCCCCTTTTAATCGCAGGAACCTTTCACGTAATTTGAATTAGGACCTTGTTCAAGAACTCAGGTATTATACTAACCCATGGTTCAGGAACTAGTGGGCATTTACCCAGCAGGCAGCAGCACTCAACACTGGTTATTGGTAGTAGTACTTGCCTAGTTTTGCAAGAATGTTACACAAACAACGTACCTGGTTTGAAAATGGCACGTTTTACAGTGGGTGTTTTAGATTTTGGATTTCTTATAGAACGCAGTAGAGATGATCTGCAGTGCACTAAACTGAAGCATTGATTAGATTGTCAGAGAATCAGAGAATGTACCAGACAGCACTGAGACTGATGGTCATAGTCCTCATGGTGGGGGTGCGGAACAGGTCAAAGACAGAATGTCTACCCTGTGAACAAGACATCTCTTTCTTCATGGACTCCTGCAGCATCTGAACCACATGAATAGAAGACGTTCAGTTTGCACTGTGTTTACTGCAGTACGTTTAGAAAGTAGAATGGTGCGCCACAGGTTAAAGGATTTGGTGGGATTTGTTCCTTAGCTTGCAGGGCTAGCAATGGCATAGCTCCAGAAGCACAGAATCATTGATGCGTTTGCATGCACTTTAAAAGCTGTGTGTGTTGAAAATGTCTATAATCTGGAACAACATTTATAAACAATGACATGTTACACAGCATATAGTTGCCGTTGGGCAGAAACGTATCTCCATATTTCAACGGTTTGTTTTTTCTTAAATTAATTAAGAAGTGTTGTGCAAAGTAGCAAAAAATCAGCTACTTTGAAAACATTACTTAAACATTTCAAGTGGAAGTGTGTCTGTGTTTTTTATAAATATTGAACCAATGAAAAGTATTAACAAGAGCTTGTGACTAAATAATAACTACAGTCATTTTCCTGAAAGTACCGGTTTTGGACGTACAAGTCTTCTGCCTGACAGGCAGTGCCAATATGCTGGTGTTAGTGGAAATATACGTGGATTACATCTCAACGTGTTATTGTAAAAAAAAAAAAAAAAAGGGTATGGATTGTAGCTTTAAACGCCTCTCCCTTACGTCCATATCAATCTTGTCTCCATCCTTGTCGCGACCATTGATGTGGGCCACAGACTTTAGGTTTTTGACAGCTTGGTCACACTGCTGATTCAGGGCCAACCACCTCGCTGATTCTAGAAACCACCTGGCCAAAAACAAGTTACACAACTTGTGAAAATCACTTTTCTGATATCTGGTTTGTTTGTTTGAACCAAAGACACAAAAAGAGTAATAAAATGATAAAATTGATTCCCCATGATGGCGACATATTTTTCATTTGTGCAGCTAAGATAAAAATAAAATTAAGAAAGCAGCTAATAAAAAACCTCTTATGTAAAAAAAAAAAAAAACCCCAATAAGAAACCAGCAACATTCCATAAAGTGACGCTTTTAAATTAGCCGCTACCAAAGACAAACACATCTGTGAATCGGTAACCCAACTTTAACCCCCAAAAGCTCACTGAAGCACATCTCACCACGAGTAGAGAAAGGCGACGTAGAAGGGAACAGAGACAGCCAGCGTTAACCATCGCCAGTCCCTTATGAAGTAGGCCATCAGTGCCAGTAAAAGCTGCCCCATGGTGTAACAGTAACCTGTGCCCGTGCCCACCACTGTTCGCACACGGGTAGGGATCCACTCCACAACTTGAAATGAGAGAGTCACAGGAGATATGGAAGTTGATTGCACTCATTTGGTCTGATTTTGCAATTATGTTCAATTATTTAGCAAAATGTTTAATTATTCCCCCTTTCCCTGTTTGACTTGCGCTCTCTTTTCTCTCTCTCATTTTTGGAGGGTAAATTCAATTCAGCTGTCTAGTGACAGTAACTGTACTGATGAGCACTCAAATTGAACAGGACAATACTTAGTTAGTTCATACTAGGTGTCGGAAAGATAAATGCATTCAAGTTGTGTTCAAATGGAAATGGTTTTAATTTTAGAAAGAAAGACTCAACTTTCTTTTAGTGTCAAGCCAATATCTACATCTTTAACTGTGTTAGAAAAAACAAATTGAAAATAAATAAACCAGTAAGACACCCTTAGGCGTCTTTCTGGTAATAATAATAATAATTAGCTGATAGGCTATATATATATATATATATATATATATATATATATATATATATATATATATACTGTATGTATATATATACTGTATGTATATATATACTGTATGTATCCTTATACTTCCAGAACAGAACAGATAGATGACCAATAAGAGGGGTGTCATGTGTCTATATATCCAGGGTCCGGGTGAACTAGCTAGGCTTGCCTAGTTTTTGCAATTAAATATGTCATTATATGTTATTATATATGTAATTAATTTATCATTTCTGCTCACATAAATCACTAGACCACACTTCACGATTACGATAGCTGAGTGCTCACATGCACAATTAGCGATTCATTATCAAGCTCAAAGATTAATTGAATATTCGATTAACTTTTATTAATCTATGCAATGAATTTAGACCATTTCTATTAATAGATTTAAAGATATTAAAGATAGGGTAAGTGATATATTAAGTGAAGTTTTTTGCTAAGCTCTATAATCTGGTGGCAAAATGATAGCCAATCAGGAGAGAGTATCTATTTAGTGTTTCAGTTCCAATTTGTATCCAATTGTATGTCTGAGTTCTTTCTCCTGATTGGATAAAATTGGTATCCTGACCTTAAAATGCATTTTCTGTTTGATAAAGAGCTGGAGAGACATGGAGACACATGTTACTGAACAAACACTATATAGCAATGAGTACTATCAGATCAAAGAGCTACTTAACACTTATTATTTGAATCACTTACCCTACCTTTTTAAGTAACACATTTTGTGAATCCAAATAGACATTTGGAAATATAATATAATAATGTTAACCCAGCTGTCAAAAAAACATATAATTGAATTATATGGAGGACACACATTGATTTGCATATCGTCACTGTCGGGCAGAAACCTTGTATCTCCAAGTTTCAAATGTGTAAATCTTTTGCAAAGCAAAGCCCTGCTTCATCATACAAGGCCGTCTCACAAAAGCAGTGAAAACAGCCGATCTACAAGCACACAACGCCTCGCAGTGCGAGGCGTTGTGTGCTTGTAGATCGGCTGTTTTCACTAGTTTAAATCATTTTTAAAATGATAAATGCAAAACGAACGGTTTTGGACATACAAGGTTTTCATCGGACAACGACGATATAATCCCTCTGCTGTCCTTCCCACTAATAACTTACTGAGAGAGAAGGAGTTTAGCACCAGGCCAGACAGGGCCATGCCACATATGAACCTGAACAGGCAGAAGATGGAGAAGGAGGGCGCAAATGCGACACACGTCCCCGCCACGGCGAACATCAGGTTAGACATTATCAGCAGGAAACGTCGGCCATATCTACAGTATGAGACAAAGGAGATTAGAGAGGTCAGACCTCACGGTGCGTCTCTCTGAGTTACACATGGATAAATGAACACTGAGGATTTTACTGTATGCCGTCTGCTGATAAGAATTGTTATGCAGGTCACACAACAAATATGTCGGGAGATTGCATTTTCTGTTTTCATCATGGATTTTCCTTCTATGTATGTTTACAAATGCCAACAATCAAAGACAAGATGGATGCACGTATCATGGACTATACATTTGTAGCAGCTTTACACCTAAGAGTAAATGAAGATAAAGTTATGATAAATTCAATATTCAGTAGAATAAACGTCACCTATCTGACAGTGCGCCGAAGCCAAACGCACCCACAAGCACTCCTCCCATATAAATAGTTTGTCCCATCTGCTTTAAGGTGCGGAGATCACACACCAGATTCCACTGAAGAAAATGTGCAAAATAAAAACACAAGGTAACATACTATAGACATTTACAAATGTTAAATTCACAATGTTTTTCATGGAGAAAAAAAACATGCACATCACAGTGTGTCCAATACAATTGGTGCTGAATCACTGGTAGATCAGAGCAGAATGATCTTCAGTACACATTTTTGCATTTTTATTGCATGCTCTTCCTCAGAAGTCTGCATTGGTGTGCAGCTCTAATCTATTATTTTGCATGGGGTCATGTTTTATCCATAGAGCCCTACAATGACTGCAAGCAAGGGTTCAGTGAACCCTTGCTGAAGAAACTAAACAAAATCAACCTTTACACTTTAGAACCACCAGTATACATTGTGAGCCTTGACTTTTACTTTAAAGCAGGGGTCTTCAACAGGGGGTCCGGGACCCCTAGGGGGTCCTCAGAGTTACTACAGAGGGTCCTCCATCTTTGTGTGATAGAAACTTTTCTTTTTCTTCTTTTTTATATTAACCACTTGAACCCTAGCATCCATATTCTGAGAACTTTAGCCAAAAATAGCAGATCTACAAGCTCACAATGCCTCGTGCTGCGAGGCATTGTGAGCTTGTAGATCGGCTATTTTCGGCAAAGCGCTTTGGTGTAGAGGAGAAAAGAGCAGACTAAGTACAGAGTGAAAGGTCAAGTTTTATAAGTATAATATTGTTAAATATCTGAAAACACAAATTGACATGATTCCAAAATACTCTGATGATGGTGCTGTCAAACGATGAAATTATATGGAATCTTTGAAGAGGTTGTGGGGTCCCTGCTTCATTTCTCTCACAACTAAGGGGTCCTTGGCCTGAAAACGTTGAAGACCCCTGCTTTACACTTTAGAACCACCAGTAGGTCTATACATTGTGAGCCTTGACCTTTACTTAAACGTTCAACAAAATCAATAGAAGTAGTCCTACCTCAGATATGATTGTGGAGGTCCTCTCAGTGTTATTATAAGACCATCCGTCCACGCATCCCTGTAATGCGATGTCCTCCTCGCCATCCCGTTCCTCGTCTGGGCTGAATGTGCCATTCTGTGCCAGGAGTTGCCACTGTGGCTCGACGTAACGCTGGCAGCTGTCGGGCCTTCCGTTCTGGTCCAGCGGTACTGTGACCAGCAGCGCCTCCTCTGGTCTCAGCTGCGAGCGGGAGACGTTCTCTGGTGCGCTGCAGTGGTGCGGTGGCACCCAGGCCACAAAGTTCTGCAAGAGGTTGTGACTGGCCATCATGAAGATGGGGAGGCAGAGTAAGGTGACGTGCAGGACCTGGAAGCGCCCTGTGCTCCCCGCCAGTTCTAGGAGATCAGCAAATGCCATGGCTGTGTCAACCAACGGATAACTCAAAAGAAAGGGTTATGGTATGGGCTCTTGTAGTTTAAGTCCCTCTGCAACAGTCCTTATGTTCTGGCAGTTAGGAAACCTCAAAGTGTCCGTTGCTCTAACGACGGTGGATGTTTGATAAACACCTGTGAAGTGGCAGAGGCAGCGATATTGAAAGCAAGGACTAACCCAAATGAGCATTCATAATATTGCAATTACTTTTAATGTTTAGAATTTGATCAACTTACCCCATTAGATACTGTGCCTCCATTATACAAGCCTAGCTAAATTTCACACCTTTATGAAAAAATAAATAAAAAAAGCATAGCATCTATTCCATTCAAGTTATTCTCACAACAGTCTGAGAGACAAAACATAAGAAACCTCATTGCCGGAGCTTGCAGGCAATAATCAGCTCTTAAATTCCTTACGCTTTTCTAAGAAGGAAAAGTTTTCAAAACTCAGCCTATTAGTAGCTCAAATTAAACCTCTTGAGAAATGAACGGCTTCCTTCCTTGGGAGCTAGTGAACTGTAAGACTGCTGCGGAGTCCTGCTTGGATAGTTCTGCCTTCGGACAGATGCTCCCTGAACTTTATTAGTCACCAGATATGAGGGACAGAGTGAGAATTATGGCTAACTTTGTGTGTGTATGTGTTATGTTTGTCAATGAGAAGAGAGAGAGAGAGAGAGAGAGAGAGAGAGAGAGAGAAAAGTGAGAGAGAGAAAAGTGAGAGAGAGAGAGAGCCCTAGAGTGTGGGCGTGTGTGTGTGTGTTTGCACGTGCACGTGTGTGCGCACACACTTGGTTAATCAGGCTTACTCAGCAGGAAGGCTTTTCTTTTTTGAAAAAAGCAATTTCACATAGTTTCTGTGCTCACATTTTACATGCTGAGTGGAAATCCTTATACAAGCATTTTTATGTGTTTAAGGACAAACGTACACTTTTTTAAAATTATACTGTAAAAGTAATGCTGTCATCAAAGCAATTGTGGCTGTCTCAGTGTCAGCAGGCTTTCCATGTCTGTTTATCAGCATGTTATTTTGTCAATTTAAATTCACACGCTGAGAGAATCCAATGAGTTTAAGAATGTATTGCAAAATATGTGGCTAAACTTTCAACTATCATATGGTGTCGTAAGTGTCCTTCCATTCCGTTCTGTTAGGCATCCAATAATCCTCTGTGTTGTAAAACAAGTGAATATGTGGTCAAAAAAGTGAATATGTGGTCAATGACTGACTATTCCTATCGCCAAAATAAAAGTCTGGGTTTCCGAGGCTAATGACTGACTGACTACATAACTTCTCACCGACGCCTGTCTATAAGTGCTGAAAGGACACAGGGACAGGGATAAGAGGTCATTATAATGACTGAGAGTGGCTGTCCAGACCGTACCTTTAACTACAGCTGAGCAATTAATCAAATCAAGATGGGGTCTAATAATGGCGGGGCTTCATGCAGATTTCAGGGTCCGGAGGGCAGTCTATGGCCTCAGTCATCTGACATATCTATGACGTTTATGACTCCATATTTGGGAATGGTGGCAACCCCATTCGACTACTATTGACTTCCACGTGTGTTAATATAATGTATAAAACAGTCTAAAATATGTGGGGGTTCTTCCTTGGCCTACTGGCTTTGTGCACAAGCCATACTGTAGGTGATGATTGGTCCAACAGTTTGCAAGATTAGTGTACAGACAGACAAAGACTAACTTGTATAAGAAAGACCAACCATCTTCATCATAAACTACAATGATTTGTGGTGGACCTTGAATTGGCGATTTTCAAAGAAGATGAGTTTGCGTGCATAATTATAGAAAATATCAAGGCATAATCAATTACTGATTAAGTTGCTTGAATAATTTATTTCCTTGGATGGAAGAGGATGGGCATCGCGCAGTGGGGAAAGGGTACTGGGCACTGGATATGAGCTCGAGTATTTACAGTAGGTCTGAGTTGGGATGCATTTTACCGTATAGATCAATGTGGTCACATCATGGGTATGCTATTACCTAAATTATACAAACTTATATGACTACTGCAAAAAATAATAGTGCTATGACATAATGACAATGCTGTGGACAAAATAGACACGTAGGGCATCTGAGAATCCTCAAATCTATGGCACTTGCTACCCTTGATTGCTGTAATGTTCTAGCAGTTTGTTGCACAAACAATGAACCAAACTTTCAACTATCATATGGTGTCATACATTACATAAATCATTT
The DNA here is from genome assembly GCF_963921795.1 of Nannobrachium achirus. Classification (NCBI taxonomy): domain Eukaryota; kingdom Metazoa; phylum Chordata; class Actinopteri; order Myctophiformes; family Myctophidae; genus Nannobrachium; species Nannobrachium achirus. Next base: position 22,116,426 of record NC_137826.1, on the reverse strand, counting down.
CAAAAACACTTTTTACAGTATTTTTTCACACTGCAGAATGTGCAGATAGAGTGCAAGAGGCAGTGAGTCACAGTTTATTCCTTCACCTTCAAATGTTCTTGCCCTAATTGTTTTGGACTTTAAGGAATGTGGGCTCCTTATTTAAGCATCAGCATGAGATGTCAGGTCATGAACCTCCAGCTGCAACAAGAGAAATGCACAGCAGGTGCCTAATCTGTCATTAATGATTGCAGCTGTCTGTGAAATGGCAATAAGACATTCATTGTCAGTTCTAGTCTGTCAAGTCATCAGAGGACCATTGTGGTAAAAGAAAAAAGGAAGCGATAATTTATAATTGTTAAAAAATCATATATTTCACTACAATAAAGCAGACATACTTCTGTCTTGTCAGACTAGTATCACAGTGCATATTTCACTCACAGTGAAAACATCTGGCATTGTCACTTTATGGCAGGGCTCCAAAAACACATCTGCTCTGATTGTGGTCAAACTAAACAGTTGTAGAATCTTCAAGTGCTTTTCTCTTATTTATCTATACATTAAAACTGAAATTCACTTCACTCTAAATACATCCTGCCTGGAATAAAAGCCAGAGAGAGTAAGATTTAATATTAGTTTGCCCTGGTAATTTGATCACGTTTTCTCCTCTTTATTTAATTCTTATCTTTATGAGCACCCCTCCTATCTCCCTTGTGTTCGCTGCAGTGTGAAGGCACACTTAAACTATGAACATAATGATTAAGATTCCAAGTAAAGTAAAGTAAAGAGAGGGAGTAGTAAACCATTGTCATAAAATCAGCTGATCACAGATACTGACTGTAGTAGTGAAAAAAAAGCACAAGATCATCATTCATTTTTTTCTGTCTGAAATACATTAAACACAAAATAAATGTAGTGTCAAGTCTCAACTGTTAGTGTTTAATGTATTTAACATTTATTTTTCTATCATGAAATAGTGTGAAGTGTGTGAGTTATTCAATACGGGCTATCTAGAGTGGTACAGCTACATTCAGTCAGATATCTCTGTCCGTTATGATACAAATCGTTAAAAGGTTTGACCATGAATATGGATTGAAACTGTCCAAATCTCAGCTACTCACAACATTAAGAACCCTAATGGAGAGTTCTGGAGTGATGCCCGGGATTCCGGTTTCCAACAGTATAAAGGAAAAAAATGATGAAAGCTGCCTTTAAGATCCTCATGTCTGTTTACCATTTCACTATTGGCTTACCTTTTTCCCAGAGGTCCAATAGGTCATTTCATCTTATCTTTTATGGTCTCACACAACACTTATTAAAAGTAGCCTAGTAAACTGACTCCTCCCATCTTCTGTTCGCATTCGAATGAAGGCAGGAAGAGACTGGTTTACGAGGCTATATCAAAAGTGGTTCACTATGGCTCTGGAATGTTGTTTGTATTGGTATTTTTAGTGGCCACGGCCACGAAGTGGCAAAAGGCCACTCATTGATATTGGACTTCATCATTATTCTTCCGCCACTTTTTCTCTAGCGGCTAGACCGTGCAGTCGCTTTTTACGAAACTCTCAAGGGGGTGTACTTGTACATCAAGCTGCCTCACGCTACAGAAACAGGAGATGGGCTCCTGCCCTATGAGCCTCATGGCTCTGCCGAGTCATATGGGCCTCATGGCTCGGCAAGGCTTACTATGTACAGCACCATAAACTGTCCAGGTGAATAGTATCACAGTATTTTATGTCTGTTGCATATAGGCCTACAGTCTTTTGCATACATGTTGTGTAGAGGCCAATTTGTGCTTTTACATATAACCACCGATTAGTGTAAAACTTTGTATGCACACTTCCCAGAGGCCAAGGAAAAACCTGTGCCCTGCATTTTTCACATCTGCCATTTATAGCGCCACCAGAAGGCAGACTTACAGTATGTAAAACACATTCTTCGATATTACTCCTTCAGATTGTATCCGAAAATCACACAAATCAGTACACAGTATCTCTACAGTGATGTAATCATGACGGATTTGTCCGATATCATATTCTATCTAATTGGCTAACATTAAATTCCAAGGTTTGCAGGATTGCTCCTTTTTGAACAAAATGTCTCAAACGCAGCCTGCTATGTGTGTGAGATTTTGCACACACATTCCCACTAGGCCAAGGAACAGATGCCACCCTTCTCACATTGGCCTGTTATAGTGCCACCAGCGGGTACATTTTTGTAAAACACATTTTTGGAACAAAATGCCTCAAATCCCGCATGCAGCGTCCGATTGCCGTGAAAGGCCCAATAACACGTGGTACCCTTTTCACTTTGGCCTATTATTGAGTCACCACTAGGCAAAAAGAAAAAAAAAAACACCTGACCTGCCGGAGACCTGTTCGGAAGAACACTGCTTCTAGTTTTTCTTTGATTTCTTCTTTGCTTTCCCTTGATGCTTTATTGCTTTCCTGCTTTTTCTGCCTTGGCCACTTTATCGCTGCTTGTAGCTATATTTATTATTATTATTACATAATTCACCAGGAACGTTGCCATTAGCTCTGGAGACTGGCATGTTTAACGCCAAACCAGAGGAAAGAAGATATTTTATGTTTTGGTTGTTGAAGCCCTATAAATATGATGATATAGGAGAGATATTCGTTTGTAAGATGTCTTCTTTTCATGGTGATTTCCTTGAGTTTGATGATTGTGAAAAAACCTGAGGTATGTTTTTGTTAAAGGAGCTTTAGTTGTGGCATATTTTAGACAGATAGGGACATGTACTGTAGTCAGCAGTTGTTCAATATCCCAAAGACTTTTTCCTCTCTGTGATGGACTGATGGTTGCATATGGACCAGTTAGGCAAGAAGCCTCATTAACAGTAGGGCGGCCCAGCGTCTAGTCGGCGACCTGGCCAACTCGGAACAATGTAAATAGGGAATGAATGCCCCGCCCTTTAATGCAAACCCCATTATACCTGTTTTCATAGGACCCGTTTTGACCATTTGTCTGCCTGTGTCCATTTTTGCCCATATATGGAGATATCTGTATCTGTCTGTCGGTGTCCATTTTATGTCCATATATGGAGATCACTGCAGTTATAGTTCTGGGTCCATTTTATGCCCATATATGCCCATATATGGAGATATCTGTCTATCTGCATCCATTTTATGCCCATATATGGAGATCTCTGTATCTGTCTGTCTGTGTCCCTTTTATGCCCGTATATGGAGATCTTTGTGATTCTGCATCCATTGTATGCCCATATATGCCATATATGGAGATATCTGTTTATCTGCGTCCATTTTATGCCCATATATGAGATTTCTGTCGCTTTTTCAAACAATCGTGGGTCGGGTCGGGTCGGGTTGAGGCCGAGCACTGCACTACCTGCTGCGGTGGGGAACGCACGTGCCGAATTTGAAATAGGGAATGAATGCCCCACCCTTTAATGCAAACCCCATGAATGCCCCACCCTTTAATGCAAACCCCAATATACCTGTTGTCATAGGACCCGTTTTGACCATCTGTTTGTCTTTGTCCACTTATGCCCATATATGAAGATCTCTGCACACACAGTACCGGTTGCGGAAAACTCTGATGTCAGTGTCTCTTTTATGCCCATATCTCTGTCCCTTCTATGCATGTTTGCCTGTGTCCATTTATGCCCATATATGGAGATATATTTCTGTCTGCGTCCATTGTATGCCCATATATGGATATCTCTGTATCTCTCTGTCTTCATCTATCTTGAGCAACATTTTTTGTTGACTCATGATGCGTCCATTTTTGGCCCATATGGAGATCTATGCATAGGAACATCAGAATACGTAACCATGGCATTTTTTGTTGACTCATGTGTTGTATGCCCATATATGGATATCTCTGTATCTCTCCGCATAAGGAGATTCCGAACGTTTCGCTATGGAGATCTATGCATAGGAACATCAGAATACGTAACCATGGCATTTTTTGTTGACTCATGTGTTGTATGCCCATATATGGATATCTCTGTATCTCTCCGCATAAGGAGATTCCGAACGTTTCGCTTGTATGCCCATATATGGACATCTCTGTATCTGGAGATCTATGCATAGGAACATCAGAATACGTAACCATGGCATTGTATGCCCATATATGGATATCTCTGTATCTCTCCGCATAAGGAGATTCTGAACGTTTCGCTATGGGTTGTATGCCATATATGGATATCTCTGTATCTCTCCGCATAAGGAGATTCCGAAGGAGATTCCGAACGTTCGCATAAGGAGATTCCGAACGTTTCGCTATGGGTTGTATGCCATATATGGATATCTCTGTATCTCTCCGCATAAGGAGATTCCGAACGTTTCGCTTGTATGCCCATATATGGACATCTCTGTATCTGGAGATCTATGCATAGGAACATCAGAATACGTAACCATGGCATTTTTGATATCTCTGTATCTCTCCGCATAAGGAGATTCCGAACGTTTCGCTATGGAGATCTATGCATAGGAACATCAGAATACGTAACCATGGCATTTTTTGTTGACTCATGTGTTGTATGCCCATATATGGATATCTCTGTATCTCTCCGCATAAGGAGATTCCGAACGTTTCGCTTGTATGCCCATATATGGACATCTCTGTATCTGGAGATCTATGCATAGGAACATCAGAATACGTAACCATGGCATTGTATGCCCATATATGGATATCTCTGTATCTCTCCGCATAAGGAGATTCCGAACGTTTCGCTATGGGTTGTATGCCATATATGGATATCTCTGTATCTCTCCGCATAAGGAGATTCCGAAGGAGATTCCGAACGTTCGCATAAGGAGATTCCGAACGTTTCGCTATGGGTTGTATGCCATATATGGATATCTCTGTATCTCTCCGCATAAGGAGATTCCGAACGTTTCGCTTGTATGCCCATATATGGACATCTCTGTATCTGGAGATCTATGCATAGGAACATCAGAATACGTAACCATGGCATTTTTTGTTGACTCATGTGGTGTACGTGATCTCAGAGCCTTTTATGAAGTGATGTCACAATGAGTCAGCGCTTGCGCCGATTTCCTCTGGAACAGCCTGATGTCAACAATCAGCTCCGCATAAGGAGATTCCGAACGTTTCGCGCCGCTTCGGGAAAGCCGCGAGTCGGTCGGGTCGAGGCCCGGCACTGCACTCCGCGCGGCGGCGGGGAACGCGTGTGCCGAGTCTGAAGCCGGTGGGACGAACGGTTCTCGAGATACGCGGATTACAAACAAACAAACAGACAGACAGACAGAGATTTGTCGCATTTATAGATAGATGTTTACATTTAACATCAGTATCAATATGAACAGTATCACTGGAGGGGAACCTCATCAAGTTATGTCAGCAGTGAGCACCTGTTTACATTTAACCAGTGGTGAAAAAAATGAAGAGAAATGGCAAGTGTTTATGGAAGCAACGGCATACTGTGAAACACGTGTTTCGAACATAACCCCTGTTTGTTAAGTCCTGAAAGAAGAACTCAATTGACTTGTTTGTTTGTGGTTGCTTTGAAACGTATTGGTTACAAACATAACTTGGGTACTTGACTTGACTTTTGCGTTTACATTTCGTAAATATCTAATTATGGAGAGGTGTAAAATAAAAATCACACCAGTGTGAATGGAGCGGTGGTGTCCATGCATTTCAAGGTTGTGTGTATGCGTGCATGAACAGTACATTTCAAGGCTGCTCAATAGTCACCCAGCGTTATTGCAGGCCAGGCTACAGACATTCATAGCTACACACATGGTCACGCTAAGACCACCGCTGAATATTTCTCTGGTAGACAGAATCTACCTGGCACCCCTAAAATTGGCACTTTGGAAACTATTACACACACACACATACACACACAACACACACACACACACACACACACACACACACACACACACACACACACACACACACACACACACACACACACACACACACACACAGATATTTTAATTTAGAGAGGTTATTTTACAGGTTCCAGTCAGTGTTTTATGTCTTTAACGCCAATGATCACCGGTTCAAGTCTCACCTCATGCGGACTATTTAAATTGCGTATTATAGTGTTTGGAAGAGCACTGCTTCTAGTTTTTCTTTTATTTCTTTTCCCACTTTTCCCTTGCTTTCCAGAGCTGCTTTTTAGCTTTTTTGCTTTCCTGCTTTTTCTGGCTTGGCCACTTTATCGCTGCTTGCAGCTATATTTGTTTATTGTTTTAGTTCTCATTTCTCAATTGTAAATACACTATCTACAAGAATGATAATTGTAGATTTTGTTTCTTTATTTATGTATTTCTTCCTGCAGATTCATTCATGTGCATGTAGTCCATCAGTGATTGGACCTGTCTCATGCAAAACCACAAGTAAAACATTGAGTTCACGTGAGAATAGTGACACATTACACTCTGTTAATAGTTACAACCAAACACAAGTCAACAGATAACATCCTGAACCTTGTCTGTTACAACCGGCTTAAGTAGCACTGGTTGGTCGTGTTCACATTGAGAAGAGAGGTTTACAAAGCTCATGGTTTAATAAATGCCTAGGTTGGTCCAACAGTTTGGTCCCGAACTATATTTATCTTGCAACGGCTGGCAGGATTGCCTCAGAATTGCTATGCATTTTCTTGCTCCCTAGCCTAGGGTATGTACAGGGGCTAGTCCCAGTTGGGCGGTGTCCCAGTTGGGCGGTACAGCGATAAGGCGGTGGGGGAGCCTTTCCAACAGACTGTAAAGCAAGCGATCTTCATCCCATTCATGTGTTTATCGTGCGCTTGCCTGGGCATAAATACAACGATTGCATTCACCACGGCTTCGATCGCGCGGCACTCCGCCGGCCGCGCGGCCCTGGCCCGCTCTTCGCGGGCACTCGTGCCTGCGGCACTCGGGCGCGAAGAGCAGGACCAAGGTCCGCTGGCCTTCGCGCCGCTTGCAATGTCGTGGACATTAACTGTGACATATAACCATTGTATTGCTCATAAAAATTTCTGTGAGAAATCAATGGGGTCTCATAGCTGTACGCTTGCCGCCTAACGCTACACCGCCGCCCAACTGGGACACCGCCCAACTGGGACACCACCCAACTGGGATTTTCCCATGCACAGTACTGATTTTGGTTACTCCATGGCCATGCCAACTTTAGGCCAAAATCTCCACTTGCGTATAATATAACTATTAATCAACCAAATGTCTGTCTGTCTGCCAGACAGACAGACAGATGTGTGAAGTTAGCGCCCATATGCAAGCTTGAGGATTGGTCAAGCGTCACGTGACATTTTGTCTATCCAGTCTATAAATAGGAAACCACACGTGCAATGTCGGGTTAGTCTGCACTCTGGTAAGGAGGGGTAAGTAGCATCCTCGTGATGCCACCTCTATGCAGAGAGAGAGATTTGTGTATATACTGTACACTGCTCAAAGAAATGAAGGGAACAAAATGTTCCCTTAATTCTTTGAGCTTTCTTTGAGCAGTACTACAGTACTCAAATACATTCAAATAAACTATAAGGGAAAAATGTGTTCCCTTCATTTCTTTGAGCAGTATTTATATATATATACATACACACACATATATGGCCTTATCCATTCACTTATCATATATCACTTCCACAACGTAGTGTGGGCACAAACTTCTAGTAATACACAATTCTTTCCATCTTCAGTGATGTTATTACAGATATGCCGTTTCAAGTCTCTGACACTGCTGCATCCAAATGGATGTAGCCTAAAAAAAATCCTCCATTTAAGTTAAGTTTGTCCAATCAATGATTTTCTGTGAACATTGTAGAATACAGCAAGTTTTAGAATTTTGGTTGGGTGACTTAAAAATAAGATGGACTATTCTAATGACCGGCACGTTATCCTCGGGAGGCGTAATCACGAAGACTTTGCAGAAACACTCTTGTATTTTGTTCACCAGCTGACAAATAATACGCCCACCAACTCTAAAGCACTGCTTCGTAGAGAGGAGCTGATTCCCGTACCCTTTCACCAAAAACAAAAGGCAACAGGAAGGGGCTGGTGGAAGGAGCAGTGTGGTTAGCACAAAGATCACCTAGAGCTGCAGTCCCCTACTGGACAATGGCCACTGGCCAGGGGCTTTTTATGATTCCTTTTGCCACAGTGTGTGTAGTGTCTTTATGTGTCTTCATGTGTCTACACTACAGTAAGTGTGTGTGTGTGTGTGTGTGTGTGTGTGTGTGTGTGTGTGTGTGTGTGTGTGTGTGTGTGTGTGTGTGTGTGTGTGTGTGTGTGTGTGTGTGTGTGTGTGTGTGTGTGTGTCAGCTAAACTTCACAAACTTCTGGATATTACCAAGTACCAACTGAGACATGCACGGTCCCAGTATGCACTCCACCCCAAGTGTTTTAATCGTCCTCGTGGTGTTCCTGGTACCAGCCTGCTTTTCACTTCCTTAACCGTCGTACAATCAAAATATTGGATTCCTTGTCTCATGATGCAACTGCCCTTATACTGTAGGCCCATTTCTAAGCCCATTTCAGCCTACCGGTAACTCGATTTTGCACTTTCTTTACACCTTTTTCTTCCAGATTTTGTTAAAAACTCTATGTACTGATAAATGCATGTCTCTAAATGCCAATTGGAATTGAGTCAGTCATGAGACACAATATAATTTTTTTTATGCAAACATAAAAAGTAACATATCAATCATTCAATGATGCTATATACAAAAAAAAAAGCATACAGTACAATACCAAATAATTATCAATTTACCTTGCAGCTGTGGTGTACATTCAGTTCATTCATTGAATATCTGTCAGTCTTTTTTTTTTAATATATATATATATATTTATCCCACAGTTTTTGCAACCCATTTTCTCACCCAGTGCCAACTACCTAACCTGTAGTCCTAGTTCCCGCTCTCCCCCTGCCGCACCAGGGGAATTGGGGAGCACCTGGCTGGCTAAGGGGAGGTAGTATAGAAACCAGGACTACTGCATGTTTTTGTGAGGGCATTTACCCTAGGAGACACAGGGAGAACATGCAAACTCCACACAGAAAGGCCCTATCGCCAACCCCACCTAGGGTGTGTGGCTGCTGATGACATGGAGGGAGGAACACGCCCACAGCGTCCCCCGGCGGGAATCGAACCCAGGACCTTTTAGCTGTGAGGCGAAGCCCTAACCACTGCGCCACCATACCCCCTGTCAGTCTTCTCTGTTGTTGGCGTTTCTCCCCAATGTCTATCTCAATACTATTGTCTCATCTCTCGCAGTGTCAGTAGCAGCAGTACTTAACACTTACAGGTTACATTGATATGCAACAGGGCCGTCCTAGTTAATTTGCGCTGCATCACTCTGACTCCACTATTGGATTCATTGCGTTTGACATTCAGACCACCGAGCCTGAGGGTGATTGTTTTTGTCAGACAGCTTGAATGGTTGTTTTTAATAAAAGTAGGAAACACACAGGGTGCCCGCTGGCATAGTGTCTAGGCGCAAACCACATACTAGGCTATTATGCCTGCTGGCGTCGCCGGTTCGATTCCCGATCTGGACAACCTTTGCCACATGTCATTCCCCATCTCTCTCCCCATTTCCTGGCAGTCTACTGTATCCTATCAAATAAAGGCTTAAAAAGCCCCAAAAAACAAATCTTTAAAAAGAAAGAAAAAAAGAAGTAGGGAACACACACATACACACTCACACATGTATGTGCTGCGCTGACACTCTCTCCTCCACTACACCCCTGCTTAGTATAAATCCCTCAAGTTGTTTTCTATTTGTTTTGGGCCTTTTTATGCCTTTATTGATAGGATAGTATGTTGACAGGAAATGGGGATAGAGATATGACTTGCAGCAAAAGCCGTCGGCATCGGAACTCGAATCCATGACATGCTTTCAGGCTACTTTGGAGCCTGACAACCGCTACGCCAGAGGTTCAGGCCAAGTTGTTTTCTATTCCCTACAAATACTTAAATAAAATGGTTAATTACTTGCACCTTTTTGTATTTCGTGTCCTTGTGTCTGCAATCCAGTAAAAGGCAAATAAAACTAGCCTGGCATGGCCAGATCAATGGCAGATTTGTCTGGTGTCCAGGCTAAAATAATGCATGCTGATGCCAGATCTTTGGGTCCAATACCTGAACTTTAAATCTGAACATAATTGTATTTAAATTAAGTTCTGAAGGTTACGTTCTTTATAAATAAAGGCAAAATAATTAACCTAAAAAGACAGCTGATCTGCAGTGCGTATCTTTGAAAACCTTTGAAACATGCCCAAAACCATGACGCCAAATCCAAAGCCTTTAAAATGTATATGCATCGGCTGTCAGTCAGACCATACCCAGCAGGACATAAAGGTGCTAAAATGCATTCAGGTTCATGGTACATGACAGTCTGATGATGGAAATAAAGTACAAAATGTGTTTTTTATAGATTTTATTGGTTTATTATGACTTTAAATAAGGCACAGGACATTTGATGCTAGACCACAACAAGTATGTTAGTCTGGAGGCAACACATATGCCATCAACAGACCAACATTACACAGCATTAACCATGGAGCAATCATACCCACATTATCCCGTTACGCTGCAGTTTCATGTCCTGGACCTAGGCTCTCGAGGAGAAACCCAATGTGATACAGGTCAAGTAAAAAAAAAAATAGATGTATTTTACTGTATCTGAAGTTGGGAGACGTAAAACTGTCTAGCAAACATGCAGCACTTGTTGACTTTTGACCAGTGGCATCATGCTAAATTTGAGAATGCAAGTGAATGGAATCAGGCTAAGCTGAATACAATACATTCTGTGGAATGGAGCCAAAGAACGCACTAGTTCAGAAAGTCTGAAGTAACAAGTCAGATGTCTACAATAGCTCTATCTGCATATTCTAACAGCGTCTGTGGCGTGGGAGTGACTGGGTTGGGTTGGGTGTTTGGTAAGTGGCTTAGATTTTCTCATCAGGGGCAGGAAGAGTCTCCATGGTGGGCTCCATTCCCCAGATCTCCCTAGCATACTGGGCGATCGTGCGGTCACTGGAGAACTTTCCACTGCCGGCGATGTTGTAAATTGCCTTCTTGGTCCATTCCTTGGGGTTCTGGTGGGAGAAGGAGAATGAATGATTAATCTCCTCATCAGTTGATATTCCAAGGTTTTTGTCTTGTTTGTTGAAGATGAGTTGAAGGCTCAGCGTTGTGCTCTTGGTTTCTCACAAGGTTGTGCCATTCTGTTTCTCAAAATATACATACTGTAAGTATTGTAGTGGTGGGTATTACATAATATATACGTCAGTGTTTCCAGACCTCTTCTGGATCAGGGTCCACTTGGAAATCTCAAAAGTGTTCACTGCCCACAGTGCCCACCCATCTGACCACTTAACAGCCATTCAGCTGCCTTGTTAAGAGCTCAGATGGGTAGTGGGTAGCGTGCATTTTCAGAGCATGTTTATTTTAATATACATGCTTTATATATTTTAAGACGTGATCTTTTTTTTTAATATATTTTTTATTAATGTTATATTATCTTACTTGCAATAGCCTCATGGCTCCGTCTCGGCCCACACGTTGGGAATCGTTTGTGTACTCATATATGTATGCAGCTTAATAAGCCAAAAGGATTAAAGTGCTCCATTTTAATGTCATTCTGCAGCTGATATCTACACAGTAGCAGACAGTCATTATTATGTATTAATTAGAGCAATGTACAGTATCGAATTATGTGATTTATGAAATGAAACTAATCTCATATGGCATAGATCACAAGCTGATGAGATATAACATTTTAATTAATTCCTTAGCTCAATAATGTATTCATTCATTCATTTATATAATGTCTAACAAATCTCCTTTCCTGTGCTTGTCCTGAGCACATTGAGAACATTTCCTAGCAACCTCCATTAACAAGGTGATGCAGTATTGAATCAAACTGAATTGAATTGAATCATAAGATATATCAGCAGCCTATAATCCAGTCCACATTATTCTGATGATGATGATGATTATTCTGATCTGATCAATAAGTATTGTGTATTGTGCAAAGAATTATCGGGTAATTTAGACTTTATCTTGTGTACTGTAAGTACTTTGTACTGTACTTACCTTGTACAGTTCATTGACTTTCTCCTGGCATTTAATGTAGTCTTCATAATCAGCAAACACCTTGAATCTGAAAGTAACATATTCAATATTGTTACAATAATTAAATTACACTATACAATGCTTCTTACAACAGTCCCAACCGTCATACGAGAGTACAGTGAAGTCACGTCACACTGCACTGACCAAGACAATAAGACCATTATTTTTGTGTACATATCTTGGTGCACTGGTGTTTTAGTTTAGACAGTAAAAAAGTTAAAATGGCATGTTTATGGTTGAAAATGTCAATTTTGTTGAACAAGGATAAGCTGGGATTTAATGCTAGGTTTGCGCTTACCTGTCGTGGTGCATCAGCAAGTCCACAATGTCCTTAAACAAGTCAGGCTCCTTTGGGCTGAAGAACCCACCAGATATCTGGTCCATACACTGTTTCAGCTCAGGGATGCTGTTGTAGTATGTCTGAGCACAGTATCTATGCAAGACAAAATAGACAACAACAAAGAAAATATATATATCACTACACCCTCATTGTACAAGTGCTATTAGCATGGTCTAACCAACGGTAGTGATTAAAAGAAATCGCTGAGTATGTCATGTATGATATATGGAGTCCATTTGTGCTCTTTAACCATTTAAACTATACATTACGTACTACGTACTGTATGTCATTGCCAGGGGTCTTCCAAGTAGGGATGGGAGGATACGCGATATTATCGTTTATCGTGATAAAAAAATACTCACGATAATCGTATTGTGGGGATTTAATTTATCGTGATATCGTCTTCCGTCATGCACTGGGATCAATTCACCTTTTATTTGCCGAGCTGCGTATCCGGTACCATTTAAACCCTCTATAATGGTAAAAGGTACTTGATAATATACGTACTTGATACAGTCTCTCTTTTTTCACTCTCTATCAAATGTCTTTGCCAAAAAATAGCCGATCTACAAGCTCACAACACGTCGCAATGCGACGCGTTGTGAGCTTGTAGATCTGCTATTTATCACATGGATAATGGATATTGATTATCGCGATAATATCGTACATCGCGATTTCTTTTGTCACAATAATCGTGATATGAAATTTTCATATCGTCCCATCCCTACTTCCAAGGCTCTACTTGGCTAGCCTGGCGTTGCTCATACTAATTCCTCACTGTAAGGGCAAGTTTTTTTTGCCCAGGCAGATTGGTCTGGTTCCAGGCTACTACTTGGACCCTTCCTGTTGTCCCTCCACACTACTCTAAATGTCTTTGCTGGAAATAGCCGGCCCGATCTACGATCTCGTAGATTGGCTGTTTTCTTCTTAATGTTTGCCTGTTACGTCGACGTGCCAAGAATTGGATGCAACAGTTCATGTGGTTAAAGAGTAACAGTCACATAAAAAGGGGGGAAAAGACAGAAAGCATCAGACCACGTGCATCACTGTCTGTGTTGGGAGTTGAGCTGCTCCCTGTTCTATCAATCATCATGTCTAGTCTACCTCCAGTCCACTGTTGCAGTATGAATTGTCTTTCAGAAACTACTTGCTTAAATGATAGCGTTCTAACAATTTGTATTATTGTCTCCACCAGCCGAAGGCAGGAGCATGAGCCTGTTCTAGCGCCACCAGGAGGCCAATTTGTGCAAAACTACCTTTTGGCCAGTACTCCTACAGATTTTGTCCAAAAATCACGCAAATCGGTAGACAGTATCTCTACAGTCATGTGATCGACATGGATCTGTCTGATTGTCCATATTCCATCCTGATTGGCTGAAATTGGCTTTCAAAGTCTGTAAGATTGGTCAGTTTTGAACAAAATGCCTCAAATCAGGAACACAGCGTGCAATTTTTGTGAAATTGTGCACGCACATTCCCACTAGGCAGAGGAAGAAATGCCACTTCAAACTTTTCAATTCAGCCTCATGGTGGCGCTATAACAGGCCGCCTGGCCTGGTGGAGACCTGTGCTCGGAAGAGCACTGCTTCTTTGAGCTGAAACTGCAGAGTTTCAGCTCAAAGGCTGTGTGCACCCTTCATTTACAAACACATGCCAAGTGTGTTTGCAAGTCTAAATGTAAGCTACATTTTTAATCTATACTGACCACTTTCAACCAGGTGTCCCTATTTGGGCTTGTCATTATGGGCATGTAAGAGCTTTCTGGGGATTGCAAAAAAAGAAGATCTACAGGCTCACAACATGACACAATGCAATGCATTGTGAGTTTGTAGACTTCTAGTTGTTATTATTTTTTACAATTCTTGTGCATAGAAGGTACAGTACACATAAATTGTGAGCATTTCTCAGAATCTGCGGTATACCGGTAGAGAGACGCTAGCTTGTGACTTGGCCAGTCAGTCCATCTATTATCTTAGGCTGGTCTTCTATGCCAAATTAAAAATACAGATCTTTATAAATACTTAAAATGGCTTCACAACAACAATGTTGGTGCAGTAAGACAGAAAGTTATTATAGGCTATTATAGAAGTTCCACAAGAAAGGGAGTCTACTGCCTTCATGGAATTGACATGGCTTTTGTATACACATACAGTAAATCATTTATGTTACTATATCTGCTGCTATTTTAACTGCTTCATTCCATTGCCATTTATTTTAACCATGCACCTTACCGTGTATAATATACTGTATATGTATATATTTGACCCAAATTAGGAATATTTGTTTTCCTTCTTTTCTATCTCTATTCTTTGCCCCTTTATTGAAAACTGCCAATGATGTTAGCCTGTATGACAAAGATTATACATGAAGCAGTACTTTCCACTATTAAAAAGTGAGTGCATGGCACATGTATCTCTGAAATGGAAGTTCCCCAGGTGCGGAGAGTGGAGAAAACGATGGTTAAAATAGCCTCAAGCGAGGCACTTCAACCTATCTTCATAATTGGTCCTCACAGTAATAATAATAATAATAATAATAAAGCTTTATTTGTATAGCACCTTTCATGACATGAAATGCAGCTCAAAGTGCTTTACAGAGCAGAAAATGAAGCACAGTTACTTAACAGAAAAAATAAAATACACATGAATACAATAAAGCAGAACAATAAAAACATAAAACATTGAAGAACAATTTCAGAACAGTGTGGACGTCAATAGCATCAAAGGGATAAAAAAATAATTCAGCTAAAAGCAAGAGTAAAGAAATAGGTCTTGAGCTGTGCTTTAAAGCTATCCACAGAGGCTGCCTGTCTTAGGTGTAGTGGGAGTTTATTCCAAACTGTCGGTCCGTAGAAGCAGAAAGCTGCTTCACCATATTTTTTATATTTCATTTTAGGCACATCGAGTAGGTCAGCACTAGAAGACCTGAGTGGGCGGTTTGGAACGTATCTATGCAGGCAGTCATAGAGGTACGAAGGTGCCAGACCATTTAGAGCTTTATAAACAAGTAAAATAATTTTAAAATCAATCCTAAAAACAACCGGGAGCCAGTGTAGCGACGCTAAGACTGGAGTAATATGTTCTCTCATCTTAGCTTTAGTTAAAACTCTGGCTGCCGCATTTTGAACAAGTTGCAAACTGTCAGTTGTTTTCTTTGGCAGACCAGAGAGAAGTGCGTTGCAGTAATCAAGCCGAGAGAAAACAAAAGCGTGGATCAGCGTTTTTGCATCGTCCAATGTTAGATAGGCTCTAATTCGCGCAATATTTCTAAGGTGAAAGAAGGCAATCTTGGTGACATGATTAATGTGTGTATTAAAATTCAATTCAGCGTCAATGATCACTCCCAGGTTCTTTACAGAAGTGTTACTTTCTTTAGACAGGTTACCAAGTCTACTTATTATTGATTCTCTCTGCGCAGTAGAACCAATTATGAGAACTTCTGTCTTGTCCTCATTTAGTTTGAGAAAGTTCTCACTCATCCAGCATTTTATGCTAGACACACACGTCAGCAATGGGTCTAATGATCATCATAAGATGGCACCATTCCTGTGGTGCCCACCTGCCTTAAGGCAATTTTAATATAGGATAGGATTACTTTTTTCTTTTTTAAGACAAAACGATTCCAAATTATTTTCAGACAGATCGTTGGAAGTCTTAGACAGGCAAAGCATATAGTAGGAGAGAGAGAAAAAAAAGGTACCGGCAGTATTTTAATCCTAAACCTGTAGAGTAAGCGCCTTAATAAGTCCTGTACTTGATCAGATGAAGAAAGGTTCTATAAGAGTAGACGTTGGGTCCTGAGATGAAGATCGTAACTTCCACTCTTACTGGGCTCCTGAATACAATAATTTGCCGTAGAATATTATTCATGGTACTGGGTCTTTATCTAGGAATGTTCTGTAGTTATTCAAATGATGTCAATTTGACCCTTGGCGTGTGGCCTGGGATATTATATCCTTCAGACATCCATTATAGGTAATCTAATTTATTCAAAGAGGCTCTCGGATAAAAGGTCTCTCATTTTCCTTCTTCAAAGTGCACTTAGAGTGGCTGCTACAGATCATCACAAGAGGCTTAAGCTCCCGATCATGCAATTTACAATATGAAGGGCACGCAGCATTTAAGAGATCAGCAATCCAAACAAAAGCAGGCTGCAGAGTTTCAGCTCAAAGGCTGTGTGCACCCTTCATTTACAAACACATGCCAAGTGTGTTTGCAAGTCTAAATGTAAGCTACATTTTTAATCTATACTGACCACTTTCAACCAGGTGTCCCTATTTGGGCATGTCATTATGGGCATGTAAGAGCTTTCTGGGGATTGCAAAAAAAGAAGATCTACAGGCTCACAACATGACACAATGCAATGCATTGTGAGTTTGTAGACTGGCAACCAAGTATATATTACACTTTGGTTTTGGTTTGGGTTGTGTAGTTACCTTGTCATGAGGTAACTGGGGCCCACTTTGTGTTTACTTTATTTCTATTTTTTTTTATAGTTACAGTATATGTTCTCAATTTGAATCTTTAATCAATTAAAGTTTTTCAAAATGATAAGAATAACTTCCACTTTTTGACAAAATATTGGTCAAAACATGGGTCTTGGACTCCACAACATTGGGATCAACATTGGACACCATATGCCTCAGGCCTCGGTCTAACGTTTTGTTCCCTGAATCACTGCCGTTGATTCACTGTTACCCAGCGCTCCTTACCCGCCGGCGGCGTCCATGGCGTCGACGTCCTCCACCCTCATGCCAAAGATGAAGATGTTGTCCATGCCAGCTTCCTCGGCCATCTCCACGTTGGCGCCGTCCATGGTGCCGATGGTCAGGGCACCGTTGAGCATGAACTTCATGTTGCCGGTGCCGGACGCCTCTGTGCCCGCCGTGGAGATCTGTTCAGACAGATCAGCCGCAGGGACGGCTGCAGAGAGGAAGGCGTTAGTGTAACTGCAGTGAATGCCAGCTGCTACAGCCAGTCGTGGACGGTAACAAAGTACATTTCGTTGTTGTCGGGTGGAAACCTTGTATGTCCAAAACCGTTCTTTTGTATTTATCATTTTAAAAATGATTTAAACTAGTGAAAACAGCAGATCTACAAGCACACAACGTCTCGCGCCACGAGGCGTTGTGTGCTTGTGGATCTGCTATTTTCACTAGTCTTGTGCGACAGTCTTGTATGATGAAGCAGGGCTTTACTTTACGAAAATAATGTACAAATGTGAAACTTGGAGATACAAGGTTTCTGCCCGACAGTGACGTTTTACTTTTATTTTTGAGTATCTGTGCTTTATTTGAGTATTTGCTTCTTTTTTCTTTTTGGAGCTGTGTGGAGCTCCCTATACGTGGCCGTGTGTGTGGGTCTGTCTGTCTGCGTGTCTGCGTGTCTGTAGCCTACAGGACCTTTTGTGACCACACAAGGGCGCTGTTGTTCAGGACACACACACACACACACACACACACACACACACACACACACACACACACACACACACACACACACATACTTTCACTCCACCACATTTTAAAAAACAATATTGTACTGTTGACTCTACTGCATGTTTTGGAAGGGGAGAATGTACATTATGAATTAACCCACACAAGTACTGGGGTGGAGTACTTTGTGCACCGCCGGGTATAGCTGTGTTGTGCGTGTTCGTGTGTGCGCGCGTTCGTGCCCATGAGTGTTTCGGCCAGCACGACAAATTGTCACATTGAGGTCATTAGTTTTGAAAGCCACAGTATGTGCCTCAGGGGTAGCAGATAAACAAGGGAGGGCCAGTAGAATGACTCATGACTGCTGTAATTATGATTGTACTGTACTGTACTGTAGTGTGTGAGACTGTATCATTAAGTGTTCTTTATGTGTTGGGGCGATATGTATGTGATAATGAGCATGCGAATAGACACCCCGTTGTAAATGGCAGTCTCTGTAAGAAGTCTATCGCAGTGCCAGTGTCGACTGAATGGCCCAAATGTAATTGTAGATACAGTGAAGGAGGTGGGTGGAGTGGGAGTAATCGTTATTCAGAGAGAGAGGGAGGGAGAGCGAGAGAGAGAGAGAGATGTTAGAGTTACATACCTTTCTCAGCCAGTGTGACTCTGTAGTTCTCCAGGAAGATGACTTTGAGACGGTCTCCAACCACTGGGTCGTTGTTGACCACCTCACCGATGGCAGTGATCAGACGGATGATCATCTTGGCAGTGTGGTACCCAGGGGCAGCCTGCAAGGAGGCAGACAAGCACGCATTAAGGATGAATTGAGGGTGTGGGATGTGGGTGTGGGAGGATGGGATGTTACAGTTCTATTTCTCATGAGCTTCACTCTATGTATGGGGCTCTATGGGTTAACCACTCACCATGATGAAGATGAGTGGTTAACCATAGTGGGCAAAGCCAGAGATCTTAGAGCAAGAGTAATTTACCGTAAAACTTATAGTGTTGTGTAAATAGTTGAGAATCAACGTACCTTGCCTCCGATCATAACGGTTCTGGGAGTCCACACCTTGTTTGGCTCCTTCTTGATACCTGAGAGAGTGAGACGGGTGTTATGAATTATGACCGTTATCTGCTTGACCCAGTACACACATCACATGTGGTGAATCCCTCATACAGTACGCATAAGCAATGAGCATAAGTAATGCCACTGATACGGTGACCATCAACTACTTTATCAGATAGACTGACGTCTGTGCACAGTGATACGAGATGCATGTTCAATTCCTATCCATTCTGATTTTGTCCTGGTCTCATAACTTCTGGTCACACCATGTGTCCAGTACTGTATATATCACTGTTGTCGTGTGGAGACCTTGTATGTCAGCAAATCTACAAGCACACAACGCCTCGTGATGCGAGGTGTTGTGTGCTTGTAGATCTGCTATTTTCACTTGTTGTGCGATAGCCTTGTATGGTGAAGCAGGGCTTTGCTTTACAAGTATTCGTCCTTGAGGGGATCCCAGGGAGTCCCCAGGTAAAGAACCAAATAGAGTTTGCAGATGAATGCAGGACATGTTATGGATCAATGAGTGCAAGGGCTACCTACGCTTGTAGCTTGGCAAACAATTTTTGCAGGTCACACTACATATACTGTAGTGTAGTGTAACACGGTAGAACATACCACTGACAGACCGCCATAACTCTTCAGAGTTACTGTAATGTCCCGAACCTCTGCAATATTTCAATCTGAATTAAATGTGCAGCCAGGTTAAATGGTGTTAACCCAACTTACGGTTGTAATAGGTGATAATATGCAGGCAGTTGAGCAGCTGTCTCTTGTATTCATGGATTCTCTTCACCTGGATGTCGAACATGGAGTTGGGGTTGATCTTCACCTTGTAGTGCTCCTCCAGATGGACAGCAAACTTCAGCTTGTTTTCCTACATTAGTAAAAGATAGCGTAGGTTACAAACCTCAGTGTCGTGTATAGAGGTGTATGTGTTTTTTTTGTCCCTGCAAGATAATACGATCCATTGGTTACTTCACCTGCTTGACTTTAGCAATGTCACGAATGAATGCTTCATCATCCACAAATTCCAACAGACCCTTCAGCTGGTCAAGATCACGAACGAACTCGTCTCCGATTCTCTAACAAACACAAAGTCACAAAACAGTTTATTTTATGTGTTGCATTCTTGGTAGGTTGGTATCTTGGTAGTGCTGTAGTGCTCTAGATTTCTAACATTTTGCTTAACTGTAATATCACCATTCCAGTTTCCACAATCAATGAACAACTGTCAAATTTACTGTATGATGATGTATATTAGTAGGTTAATTCCTTACTTCGTCATTGACAATGACAAGAGTGAAAATAGTAGATTGTTAGCCTGCAGATCAGCTATTTTCTCTATTAAATTGATAATCAAAAAGGAACGGTATTGGAGAGACGACGTTTCCAACCGACAGCGATGATATGACAGTCAGGACCCACCTCAGCAATGACTTCAGCCAGACCAGGGTTGCACATCAACAGGAAGCGACGAGGAGTGATGCCATTGGTCTTGTTCTGGAACTTCTCTGGCTCCATCTCATAGAAATCTTTGAAACTGCAAGCAGGGAAGAGAAACAAACAGTTAAATTATCATGTTACTACGTATTATTACTCTGTTATAGGGCTGGGCAATTAAAGGACCACTTTTCAAAGAATCTTCATGTATTTGCTCCTAGATGGTAGCATTTTTGTCTATTTAGTCTGTGGTAGGCAGCTTTCTGAAAGGCCGCCTCTGAGACACAGAGTGAGAATCGACAGGTTTTGTCTCAATTCATTCTACTATGCTGCCACCAAAATATGGATGGAATGACCTATAAATACATAAAGGTTCTAACTCCTTACCCAAACTCAAAACTAATCTAAAAGGAGTCCTGTTCTCAAAATACATGTGGACATAGCTTAACTCCCCGAACATCTTGATAGTACAATCCTCTGCCCCCCCACCCCCACCCCCACCCCTCCTTTATGATGTTACTGAGCTTCATCCCAGTATGTATTATAGTATATATAGTATATATATAGTATTATGAATTACTATTGAATTGAGTACAAAGGACCACAATGGAAACAAGCCCCTGGGGCTTTTTGTGTTATAATTTTAGCTGTACTATTCTGTACTGTTAATTATCTTATTAATTAAGTATTCTATCAATCAATTCTCTTTTCGAATTCTACCTTCTGCTTCCCAGGTGGGCTCTCTACCCATTCATTCTGGGGTCGGGTAGCCGTAGGTAGGACACATGGATGCACAATATCTCTCAGAGTTGGCAGAACGGCAGAAATGTGGTGTCATATCGTCACTGTCAGGCAGAAACCTTGTATCTCCAAGTTTCAGATATGTTTTTTGGACAATTAAAGAAGCCCTACATCATCATGCAAAAGTATTGAAAATAGCAGATCGGCTTTTTTCACAATTTTAAATTGTTTGTAAATAATAACAAAAAGGGAGGTTTTGGACGTACAAGCTTTCACAAAAGGTTATCGTGGATTGCAGCTTTAACACTGAGGAAGGAGGATTGTACTGTGTGATGTGTCATTATGCCTAGTTTATGCTCTGTCGTACAACAAAGTGTAAATCAGGCTTCTTGGAGTGACATGCGGGTACGACATACATGGTGGCTTTGAGGATGTCAGAGTGGATCCTGGCCACACCGTTGACAGCATGTGAGCCCACGATGCACATGAAAGCCATGTTGATCTTCTTCTGGTCGCCCTCCTCAATCAGAGACATGCGGCACAGGCGGCCATTATCACCAGGGTACTTGGCAGCAACATTCTGGAGAAAGTGAACAAAAAGCATGTATAAGTATATTGTATACAGTATACACTGCTACTGTCTGTCTGTCTGTGTGTGTGTGTGTGTGTGTGTGTGTGTGTGTGTGTGTGTGTGTGTGTGTGTGTGTGTGTGTGTGTGTGTGTGTGTGTGTGTGTGTGTGTGTGTGTGTGTGTGTTTATGTAATATTGTCATATGGCACAAAATGCCCTTCCTGTTTTTTTAATCCCTTCAGGCCTGTTTTTGTCAGTTTCACTGTCTATATACTGTAGACTGTAGTGTAGAGTATGTTCATTGATATTATTACAAAAATATAATTGATCATAGCCGTGTTTCTTTTGTCTATTCCTTGTACCCTGTCAATGGACCTGAGTCCGCTAATAAAAGATTGAATTGATTCAATTCCACATTATTCGATTAATTGGGAGTAATCAATATAATTGTATAACTGTTAAGAATGTGTTACCAATGATACTGATTAAGGCTCTGTTCCATTCTAGTCAAACAGAGTCAGAGTGCTGATTGTACATGTTGGCTCTCTGGAAACTGCTACACCAGTGTCTCTCAAAGTGTCCTTGAAGGCGTTCCATATGGCCCTTTATTGGTCTGAGAGTACAAATGGAGAGTGTAACAAAAAAAAAATGGAACCAAATGGAGTCGTATGGTTCCATTTTTACAATCTCAGAGTTATGGTCCTTGAAATCAAAACATTTGGGAACCACTGTGCTACACCAAATTGAGCCTATCGATTCTTGCTTCTGGATGTGTGCAATAGGAAATCCAGGGTGGATAGAATGCATTGCAGTGTACACCACTCACCTCCAGGTGGCGGCGGTTAATCTCATAGACAATTTCCAGGTGACGGGGCAGCAAGTAGGCAAACAGATCAACGGGCCAGCGCTCAAGAGCCTCGGGGAGAACTGTGTGGTTTGTGTAGGCACAAGTACGATTGCAGATATCCCAGGCCTGCACAGAGACACAAAGCAAGAGGGGAAAAGACATGTTGTTGAGGGGGAGGGGGAAATAATACAGTAGTTAATCCCAATTACTGCAGAATTTCAGGAGCAATGTATGCAGTAACACAATAGAAAAGCTTTTCTACACCATGAGTCAAGACTCACATTTAGCAACGTTAGCAGTTAAAACATCTTAAATAAAGGAATGTTATGTGAATTAATATATTGTGTCCTGATATCATAATCATGATTCACAAATAAACACGGTGGGATGAATATACAAAAATGACTAAAACATGCAACATCAATATTCATATCAGAAAGCCACACACAATTTGTATTTTTGTTGCCCTCTGCTGTTCATTTGCCACTGAAACACCCTCCTCCAAAAGATGTAACAAAATACCTCAGTGATGACAAAGAATAGCGGAAAGTGGGGAAAACACTTCGAGTTCAGCTCTTGCTGCTCTTGGTGCTTTAATACCTCCTCCCATCCCGGCTTCCTCTCCTCATCTACAAGCACCCTCATCAGCTCAACTCACCTCATCCCATCCCAGCTTCTCCTCATCTACAAGCACCCTCATCAGCTCAGGGATGGCCATGGCAGGGTGAGTGTCGTTCAGCTGAATGGCGACCTGTGTGTGCCACACATTCATCACATTCATTATCTTGTTGTGAAGCAATTTGTAAACTCCAGTTTGAGAGCGCCAGCAAACAAAAGGGAATCAATCACCCTGACTCCGATAAGAGTACAAATGGAACCAAATGGACCTGTAAGCGTCCATTTATTTCCATTTGCACTCTCTCCGAGTTAAATTAACGTTCAGGATTTTACTGGGTGACATGTGACATCCTGTCAAATGAATGAAAAGGATACATTGAAAAAAAATATATATATATATATATATCAAGCACTTTTTTCCACAATCTTTTCTTTCTGAACTTTTCCTCACCTTCTCTGGCAGTCTGCTGAAGTCTGTACGAACGATGTCCCTGGAGCCAAACTTGGAGACCTTAAAACGGCGGATGATGTCTTGAAGGGTGGCAGACACCACAAAGTACTCCTGCTTCAAACGCAGCTCCTTGCCCTCAAAGAACTGTGGATCAGAACATGTCGGATCTATCACTGAACTGTTCTGCATGCAGGCAAGACTATACACTTTTACCCCCATTCCTACTGTGTTGCTTTTATGCATATACTGTAAATGCCCATAGCTCTACATGCACAAGACACATTTTTACACCAAGGGACACGATGGAAGTAGGTGTTTAAAGTAATGCATTTAAGTGCTATCCTCTGGACCGTCATCAAGAGACTCTCATCAAGGCACTCTTGATGAAGGCCCAGTGGGAGCCAAACGTCTGTCAATTTAAATAAAAAAACAAGCTGCTAAGCAAGACCAGTGTGCAGGGTTTTCTGTTCATGAAAATAGTTTTTTTCAATGTTTTCTTCAGTCTCAATCATAATAAAATAATATCAATCAAGTCTGAATACAATATTGTTTGATTTAAAGTGCTAATGCCTATGGTAAAGGTGCCGTCACAGGTCGATTTGAGTAGTTGAAACTATATCCAGATTAGAATATGTGGGCTAGTGTGTGCATGTACAACTGTGGTATATTATGATGCAGCGTTGTAAACCTGGGGCCGTGGCTGAGTGGGTAGAGAGGCCGTCTGGGAATCACAAGGTCACCGGATTGACTCCCCCGGCTTGCCCTGAGCTAGACTGAGCATAACCCCTAGCTCCCCCCATGTGCTCATCTGAGCCATCTGAGCAGCCATCTTTTGGGTAAATGCAGAAAAAGTAGCTCTATATATCGTCACTGTCGGGAAGAAACCTTGTATCTCCAAGTTTCAAATGTGCCGTCGCACAAAAGTAGTGAAAACAGCAGATCTACAAGCACACAACGCCTCGCAGTGCGAGGCGTTGTGTTGTGTGCTTGTGCGCCTCGCAGTGCGAGGCGTTGTGTGCTTGTAGATCGGCTGTTTTCACTAGTTTAATTTTTTTTTTAAATGATAAATGCAAAACAAACGGTTTTGGACGTACAAGGTTTTCATCGGACAACGATGATATGGACCAGTACAGACTCCCTTTCCCCGTTCCCTGTCAGTGGGTCTCAAAGTGGGGTCCAGGAAGGAATCCCCCGGGTTATGCGTCCGTATTTCCGAGAGAGTGTATAAATGGAACCAAATGGACTCTGGACGGGTTCATTTGGTTCCATCATTTGTACACTCTCAGAGCTAAATGAACACTGAGGATTTGACAGCGTAGACTGGGGTCCCAGACGTAAAACTCATATCAAACCGGGGGTTCTTGAAATGTCTGAGAACCACTGCATGCCCTGTGAGGTATAAACAGACATCATAGTGGTGCCAAAGAAGAGGCACTTCAAACATTCGAGGATGAGGCACTCAAACACAGCCAGCCTGTCATGAATCAGAATGTGTCGCCCATGTGAGGCTGTTGTTGATGGTGAGCTTTATTGGTGACAGCTGGTCAGTAGTGCAGTAATGGTGAAACCCCCGATGGACTGAAATCAGTAAAAGGTTAAGTCTTTTAATATACCTTTTTATTCTACTGACAACTGTTTATGTAAATCTTTGTACTGTGCGGCAGGTCATGAATTGTAATATAAATAGAACAGTGAAAAGGATTAAGAGCATTATGGGAGATTCACTATGTAAGCCTTATTTTGGAACTTTTAAAACGATCATTTTAACGGAATCCCCACGGCAGACCCAGGAGCTGCCCTTATCTTCATCAAACGACAGTGATGCGGTCGGGTTTTATTCGCTGTTGATTCTAATTCCCTAGGAGTCAAAGATGATGCCAGGCTTCTCATTGTGAGAGGAAACCTTGGCGACATCTGTGTCTTGATCAAAAAGCTATTGAGTTTCTTTCTTTTCTTCTTCAGGTATTTCTGCATTATTTTGACTGTGGAGGGAACCAGTATGGATAGGATACAAAGGGAAAATGACATGAAACAGGTCCTGAGTCAGATTGAAGTTGAGCAGGCAGCTCTAGTGTTCCTATATCTACTCCTTACTGAATAGATGAAAGATAATGGTGTTCTGCTGCAAAGCTAGTAAAACACTGCATTTTACTGTCTGTGTAGTTTTGGCAGCTGAGAACAATCAATATCGTTGATGCAGCCATAAACCGTATATTATTTTATTGTTTTTATTATGTACCAGGCAGAGAGAGACGAGAGACAAGATGGTGGTCGGATTTGAACCCGCGGGTCCTCATGCTGAGTGTATGGTCTGAGCAACCAGGTACCGAATGAAAATATTTGATTTCATATTAACATGCAGCGCATGATCAGATTTGATTAAAAGAGTTATCCTTGTCTGTCACATCCAGACTTGGATATTTACTAAACGAGAACTTCAATGTAATGCTCTCATTTATTTCATACATATTTCATGAATCCTTATACTTTGCCTGAATTTGATGATAAGCACAACATTCATGCACAGAATCATATTATATATGAAGCCCCTGAGGCGTTTATGTGCAGACCCTAACTGCTCCTAGTGCTGTATATTATGTTGGCAGTTTAGTTAGTGTAAGCCTTATTTACCTTGCCAAAAATTAGTGATCTACAATTAAAGGTGTCTTCTTTTTAATAAATAGGAATTGTATTAGGATTCACTTGAGTTAACCACTTTCATTCTGGCATCTCAGTTTCGGGCATGTCATTATAGGAAAATCGTCAAAAATAGCAGATCTACAAGCTTACTGTGCATCGCATGCTCTCCCATCACAACGGGTTTTGAGCTTATTAGATCTTCTCCAATTTTGCTGTTTTTGAAATAGGAATTAAGTGATTAAGCCTGCATACTTTTATCGTACAATGGTATCACACAGCGAACATAGCCATTCAAGCTCACATGAATTTGTACAACTACTATTTCCGAGAAAAATAAAAATAATGACACCCAAAATAGAGATGCCAGTTTGAAAGTGGTTAAGGCTCAATTTACTGGGTTATCTTTCAAATCCCACCAAAATATCCCTGAAGGAATCAGAGATTGGTGCTATGGGGTGACCTTAGATTAAAAAAAAGGTTGCTTGGGTTATAGGGAAAGGATACGAGTTAGCCACCAATGTATAGATGTTTATCAGCAACTAAGGTGGCCACATTCATTTTTATCATATTGTGTTATGGCTAGTAGAGTTGTGGTACAGTAGCTTACACCTCACTAAAAATAGCCACAGTACTGTGCCTTTTATTTTATTTTTTTAGAGTGCACAGTCTATTGCTTGCTGACACAGTGGTTTCTTTATTGCTGACCATGGCATATTAAGCCTTGCTTTAGGCTATTATAGTACTACTGTTGGTGTATTGTAGCGCAAATATGATTTAGGGGAGTATGGGTTTCATGAATGCATGAAGAGAAACATACTGTGAAGAATATGACTAGTCAAATGGATAACTAGACATTTTGATGTTTTAAAGGGATATTTCACTTTCAAAAAAACTTTTGGTAATTTTATCGTCTAATCAGGCTTTTATGAACATCCTGAACAGTTTTTAATTTGCTTGATTCAATATTTAGATATTTGATGTAAATGTTACCAGGCCCTCCAGGCCAAGGGCCTCTCCCCACACACACCCATTGTAATTTCAAACTCCATTTTAACCATGATAGATTCATTAAAAACACCCATTATTTTTTTGGGTGACTCATACTACCCTCCTAATACGTGAGCAGGACGTGTTTTTTCAATAACTTTTTTCATTTATTTTTAATAATTATTTTTTGTATTTAATTTTTTCCATTTTCCCAAATAATTATTAAAAATAAATGAAAAAGGTTATTGAGAAAACACAGCCTGCTCACATATTAGGATGGTAGTATGAGTCACCAGAAAAGAATAATGGGTGTTTTAATGAATCTATCATGGTTAAAATGAAGTTTGAAGTTACAATGGGTGTGTGTGTGGAGAGAGGCCCATAAGCTGTTTCCCTGTTGAAAGTGGAATATCCCTTTAACACACAGTGTGTCTCCACTCTCCACTAAAATGGCACTGTGAACAGTTCCTCATGTCATAGATGGAGTATATTGATCAGGTGGTGCAATTAGAGCGGGCTCTTACGTTGTCGTTGGGGTACAGCACACGGGAGATGTTCTCAGCCAGGTTTCTGTCCAACACGGCCTGAATGTAGCCACCAACGTTGACTGTGGAATGGGAAAAAGAAACCAAATTGAAACAAATGAAAAGACCTAAAAATTAAAAGACCTAAAAACTAAAATTCTGACTACAGTACGGTTTAGTAATAAAATGAAATCTATATATAATTAAAAACGTAAAACAATTCTTAAAACCCATTTAGAACGGGTACACATTATTGTGTATCATTATTTTATGCTTTAACTATTGAAAAATAGCAGATATACAAGCTCACAGCGCGGCACTCGGTCTGCTATTTTTGAAAAATCGTGAAAATTAGAATTTTGACCCGATTCTATCGGTGTCTTTTGAATCCTTCTAAGATTTTTTGAAAAACCTTATGTTTCTATGTCAGCAATCAGGCCAGCCATCGTCAAAGAAAAGGTCCTTTTCACTTAAATGGAGCTCAGTTAGTCTGTTCTTGAGAGACTACTATGTCAGTGGTTCTCAAACCTTTTCATGTGAAGCAAAATGTACACAATTTACAAGATCGCATGCAGCGTGAGCTTGTATATCTACTATTTTTCACTGGTTAAAGCATTCAATAATTCTAGGCCTAAATGGGTTTTAATCATCTTAGTCTCCGTTGGAGCTGCATGGGTCTGACAGAGAGTCTTATGTTGATAGCGTCATTTATGGCCAGGCTACTTATTTCTACACCTTTTCATTACACCCATAGAGAAATCGATTATATAAAGGAATAGATGGAATCTTCTGCCATGGTAGCACAGCATTACAATGTATTTATTTCTGTGACCGTACCACGTTTGTCATTAAGCTGGATTGGGTCTATAGTGAATCAAGCCTTATATGTGCAAACTCACTAGCCTAGCCCAATGACATTCATTCTAAGTGGGTTCAAATCATTTCGTTCTCTTCTAATTAGAAATGTAATTAAAATGCGGATAACTATTGCTGTAATTCTCAGCTAACGGCTAATGGTAATTAATGGATGAAATGTGCATTTTGAACTTGCATCAGTGTAGCACAAGGATAATTCTGTCATTATGAGTTATAAGTTCGTGTCCAGCACATTTCCATTGGTGCACAGTAACAAAGTATGTTTACTCGAATACTGTACGTGAGTACCTTTTGAGTATCTGTACTTTTGACTCCACTACATTTCTCGTACGCAGATCTAGCATGTACTGTAGATCTCCTATTTTTACAATATTGTTTATGTCAAATAATGAATTGTAATATAGAATACATTATTAAATGTACTTTGTAATTTGTACTTTTGAATACTTAAGTAAAAGCAAGTAGTCTACTACAGTACTTTAACTCAAAAGTGCAGAACAAATTTGACTGAGCAACTTAGTTGAGAAATACTGTACTCTGACTTAGATATCGTTACTGTCGGGCAGAAACCTTGTATCTCCAAGTATCTCCAAAACGGCAGATCTACAAGCACACAATGCCTTGCGGTGCGAGGCGTTGTGTGCTTGTAGATCGGCTATTTTCACTAGTTTAGATCATTTTTAAAACTATAATTACAAAACGAACGGTTTTGGACATACAAGGTTTCCACCCAACAACAACGACGATATACTATATATATATATATATATTGACTACTTCATCCACCACTGGACATTGCAGACAGTCATATACGTACAGTCTTTAAGGTTGAAGTCACATGGAGCCTTAGCAGACCACAGCCTCATGGTGTTGACAAAGTTGTTTTTGTAGCCAGGGATGGGGGTGTCGTATGGCAGGGCCAGCACAGTCTGTCAGGAACAAATGCATACCTTGAGTACAGTTGGCATTTTGGAAATACTTCAAATTGGACACTTGCTATGCATCCCACGTCTGTGATGCATTATAAAAATACCTAATAACATATTATAATCGGTTTATAACACTGTATAATTATAGTTATAAGAACGCATTAATGCTCACAATGCTTTATAACAATAACCATAACAAATTATAAAGCATTCTATATAATAATGCATTCTATATAATAATATAATAATTCGCCACTATTTGGTATGTCATTATAAGCAGAAATATCCCTCAAAATGCAAATGTTTTCAAACATTTAACACATTTTCAAAGATGTAGTGTAAAATAGAGCTATTTTTATGACATGCCTGAAATAGGGACACTAGGCCTCATGCGGTTCAGTTCAAATATGTGGGCATGGATATAAATAGCCAAATATTCATTCTGTGGCTTTGTAAATTGTACAGTACAATACACACAGCCACAGAATAGTATTTAGGCCTACTGTATTCTTTTAATTAATCGAGAACTTTTTTTTTGCATATGTCAACAAATCAATCAAGCGTAATGTAATACTATAAGCTCACAATGCGTCACATCACGATACGTTGTGAACTTAAAGAGCGTACATTTTCACTATTGTATTTAGCTTTTGTGGGGTCATTTTATGCCTACAATGACATGCCAAAAACAGGGCTTGATGATCAATTAATTATTTCATTAAATGATTGATTACTGATATATATATGTTTTTATAATTATCGATTAGATCAGGGTTCTTCAACGTTTTCAGGCCAAGGACCCCTTAGTTGAGAGAGAGATGAAGCAGGGACCTTCACAACCTTTTCATAGATTCCATACAGTTTCATTGTTTGCACAATCATCAGTGTGTTTTGGATTCATGTCAATTTGTGTTTCAGATATTTAACCACTTGAACCGTCAATACTTAATTAACTTGACCTTTCACTCCGTACTACAAATCTGCTCTTTTTCCCCTCTACACCAAACCTCTTTGCCGAACATAGCTGATCTACAAGCTCACAACGCCTGCTGCGAGGCGTTGTGAGCTTGTAGATCAGCTATTTTTGTCTAAAGTTCTCCGAATATGGACGCTAGGGTTCAAGTGGTTGATATTAATAAAAAAAGTTTGTATCACACAAAGATTGGAGGACCCCCTGTAGTAACTAGATAACTAGATCGATAGACTACTGCACATGTACAGTAGGTATGTATGTGTCGTATATATATATATATATATATATATATATATATATATATATATATATATATATATATAAGCCATGTCATCACCTGAGTGTCCACCCACTTCACACCGTCATCGGTGTGCTCGGTTCTGCCATAGAACTGCACAGGGCGCATGTACTCGGGGCGGGCCTTCTCCCAGGGGTTGCCGTAGCGCAGCCAATCGTCAGCCTCCTCAACCTTATCAATGAAGCAGCATAACAGAGGAATGCACTTGGTCACTGCATTGAAATGAGTTACAAAATAGCACATTTAGATAGAGATGTTTCTCGAGGAGGAATCAGGGTGAAGATGGTGATACTGTATAAGGCTAGCCGGAGTTAATTGAGGTGAAACCCAAAACATTAAGCAGTGTAAACCAGGCAGGTCTGTGTGTGACTGTGCTCACAGATACACATCTGGTAAAGGTCCGTACACACCGCCGGCGAATTGGCGAATAGCGAATTGGCGTATAATTCGCTTTTTTGGTTCGCTTATTCACGTCGCTTTCGCAAATTCGCCGGTATGTACAGACCTTTCCTGTTATACATTTGAATACAAATTCCATTTTTCTCAATCCGACAAATGAATCATCAGCCTCCTCTGCGTGATAGAATATAATCGGTAAAATAATAAACAAAATAAAACAAAACAAAACAACACGTTTTTTTTTAGACAGTGTCTAACCTGCCAGCCATTCTGGATTTTCTGGTTGAAGATGCCGAACTCATAGCGGATGCCGTAGCCATAGGCAGCCAGACCCAGGGAGGCCATGGAGTCCAGGAAGCAGGCTGGCAACAGAGAGGAGAGGAGAGGAGAACATGAAAAATGAATGTGAGCTTTAAGGGGAGCTCATCTCATTTATAATGACTGAAACCACCGAAGGACAACAAACAGATGCAAGGAAATCCACTGAGTCGAAAGCAATACAGCGTTGGTTTTCAAAGTGGGGTCACAGGGAAAGGGGTTGAGAAGCACTGCTTATCAGGGGCGTCACATGGGGGGGAAAAGTGGGACTGAGTTACTAGGGCCCAAGGTGGATTGGCCTTTACTATTGAAAAATAGCAGATATACAAGCTCGCAGCGCGGCACCGTTTTTGAAAAGTCGTGAAAATGAGTGCAAATCTTTGAATATATGTATTTTTGAAGCCAACTGAAATGTTGCTTCTGGTGGATCCCTAGAACTAAAAACTTTGAGATGGGGGTCCGTGGCCAAATACTTATCATTTTGGGGGTCCTTCACATGAAAAGGTTTGAGCACCACTGACCAAAAAAATCTAGATTTTTCAAAAATAGCAGATCTACAAGCTGTGAGCTTGTATATCTGTTATTTTCAATAGCTAAAGCACAACATAATGCGTAATAATAATGCGTTCCCAGTCTAAATGGATTAAACCCCCTCCCCCTATGAAGAACATTCATGAGGGGGCCCGCAGCGAATCCTTGTACCCAGGGCCCAGAATGTGTTGCGACACCCCTGCTGCTTATAGCTGATTTAAGATGCATGTATTCCAGCAAGTGGAGCTGCTTACCAGCGAGGCGGCCCAGACCACCATTACCCAGACCAGCATCTTCCTCCATGTCCTGCAGCTCCTCCATGTCCAGACCCAACTACCAGGGCAGTGGAAACACAGCGTTAGTGTTTGATTTAGTTTTAGTCATAGTCTTTTGAATAATGTTTCATTTAGTTTTAGTCGTATTTTAGTCATCTGAAATGTTTTGGCTTAAAGCGCCATTCCCGAATCCCACTGGGTGTGTGTGAGTGTGTGTGTTTATATATATTTTTTAATAATTTCTATCCCACGATTTTTGTAACCCATTTTTTCACACAGTGCCAATTGCCTAAGTTGTAATACTGGGCTCTGCTCTCCCTCTGCCAAGCCTATGGAGGGCCCCGAACTGAGCTCATGCTTACGTCAGTGCATGAGGAGTGAGCAGGCCGCTTCTTTTCACCTGACAGGGGGGAGCTTCCCCGGTTGGACATAGCGTGTGGAAGGAACACGTTATTCCAACCAGTTCCTTTCCCCCTCCATCAGGTGCCCCGGCTGGCCAGGGGGAGGCATTATAGAGACCAGGATTACTGCATCTTTTTGTGAGGGTATCTGCCCTAGGAGTCCCGGGGAGAACATGCAAACTCCACACAGATAGGCCCTTTTGCCAACCCCACCTAGGGGGTTGGGGTTGGCAAGGGTTGTATTTCTTTTTAATAGTTGATGTGAACACTGCCATCCACTTGGCTTAGAACGATTTATATTTTTTATATTTATAGTTATAGTGTTCATGTGAATGGCCCTTTATTTTAGTTAATAAAGTTAAGTACAGTTGATTTTGATTAAAAAAAGAGCATTTTGGCAGGCCATGATTATGCCCAATTCTTACTTGTTTGCATGCTGAAAATAGCGGAATGTTGTGGGCTTGTAGATCTGCTATTTTTAGAGTGCAACACCAAGAGCGCAATCAAACTAAAATACAGGTCTACTGGACCATATTCACGACATATCTTCAGTCAGCAAAATGAACACTGGTTGAACATAACACAAATTAAAACGGTGTTACACTGTATATGTAAGAACACTTTGTGACGTTTTACAGCTATAGAGTAAAATTATGTCGAAAAGATATTTTATACTTTCAATGTACAGTAATTTGGCAGTCATTACTGAAAAGCAAAACCCTGACAGGGTGACTGTGCATTATGCAGACATAACTTTATGCTGCATATTATTTTTATTTTTAGCTTGGAGCTTCCGGCTTCCATAGCAACGTAAACAGAGGCACAGAGCCACAGCTGAGCTGCAGTTATTGCCTGCAGCTGAGCACTATGACTAAGGACCTGCTAGATCAGTAGTTCTCAAAGTGCGGTCCTGGGATCCCCAGGTGTCCATGAGGGGTTTCCAGGGGGTCCCCCATATAGTGTCACATCGTCGTTGTCGGATGAAAACCGTTCCAAAACCGTTCATTTTGCATTTATCATTTTAAAAATGATTAAACTAGTGAAAACAGCCGATACCGCGAGGCGTTGTGTGCTTGTAGATCTGCTGTTTTCACTACTTTCGTGCGACGACCTTGTATGATGAAGCAGGGCTTTACTTTGTGAAAGAACGTACAAATTTGAAACTTGGAGATACGAGGTTTCCACCCGACAACGACGACATGCTATATTACACACTATTATTACACAGCTATTATATGAGCTATTTATTTAACATTTTTGAGTAACTCTGATTGGATTTCTCTAGATGTGTGTCCATGGCACAACATCTTTTCAGATGGTGGTCCCGCAGCCAAATACCTTCGCATGAACCCTAACCTCAGTGGGGGTATTTCTGAATGGGGATGTTTCTAAGTGGGGGTGTTTCTGAATGGAGGTCTGCCCCCCCGGCAGGTTAGCATGTCTCACCTGGTATGTAGCCTCATCACAGGCGTTCTCCAGCCCCAGGTTCACCATGGTGTTCTGGAGGGTGCGGCCCATGTAGAACTCCAGGGAGATGTAGTACACACGCTATAGAGATGGAAATGAGCAAATCATGATATGAGTGGAGTACATTCTTTTAGATCTCTTTTTATTTTGCAATTTGAAGGTGGGTTAACACAGTGTTAAAATTGTTATGTTGTCATGAGAGGCAGATTCACAGTGGGTCACACTGTAATCCAATCGCTTGCTTGAGAATTACACATTTGGCAATGACCAGACACTTTTGTGAAAAGTAAAACACTCTTTGTGACTTTGTAAAACTATAGAAACTGAATGTCGTCGTGACAAGGTTAACTCGGAAAACCGTATAGGAAACCCTTCGGGGAGTTATAATACGCCAGCTTTACGGTCAGCACTGTGACACCTGAAACGGGCTTTAGCCTTTGCCATTTAGCTTTGTGCACTGGTACGACAGCGGGGGTGTGACACAGACACACAGGAGGAGGAAGGGGCACAGTAAGGGAAGGGGAGGATAGGTGCAGATAGCTTTGGGGTATTACGTAACGGCCAACATTTTGACCGAGGCAAAAAATAGCTCCTCTGGAGGTTGCTCAAAAGGTCAGACAGCACGATACCCATGCATTCATTGTAGTACAACGACATAAGTATAGAGGAGGGCATCCACATGGGAAGTGGTATAGATATACTGTAAATGGGTAAATATAAAGTAATGCTCTACTTTGTCCACTGGCCTCGTTCCAGTGTAACTAACTAAGTGTTGATTGAATGACAGAAGATATTGTACTAGGTAAATAACAATGAGTATCATTAACCTTAGGTGAACTATCCCCTCATAGTGGAATAATTAGTTGTTTTATTTAAGCTTAGCTTAAGCTCAATGAATTATTTCTTGAAAAATGATGAGCTCTTGTACCTGCAAATCTACCTGAAAAGGCCGTTCTTTTAATGTATGCCGCAAACATCATTTTACAGATTTGCTGAATAGCTCAACTAATGCAGCAGTCAACCAATACCTATGACTATTAGTTTACTAAGAATGCTGTACATACAGTGCCAACTGTAACTCTTAGTTTGGACAGCCCCCCTCTCCTAAGGTTCTGGTTTGACCTTTGAGGGAATCACTTTTGACCTTTCAGTCCATAACTCCTTAACAAGATGATAAAGTTTGAAGGTCAGATGGTCAGTGGTGAGAGGCTGTGTCCTAATATGTTCAACAGTTTAGGAATTGAATGTGTACGTTGTGCTGAACCGGATGCATACAGTGCACATACACAGACCTTTCCTGTGTGCTTTGGCACTGATCATCTTATAGAGTTGACGAGTGCATTTGGTACATTTCGGTCTGCCCTGAGATGTATTGCAAGTGATCGTCTTTGTATCTTAAAATAATGTGGTGTGATGTGATTCCAATGTTAGACATGTGTAATGGATTAACTCGGTCACAGCCAAGCCTCATTCTGTTTCCTGAACCCGTGTGACATTTTCTGACAGTAAAATGAAGGTTGGAAACTTCTATAATAGCTCTATAGCAGTGTTCTCAAAGTGGATTTCCTAAGTGGATTCCCTAACGGGTTCATTTGGGTACACTGTCAGAGTTAAGGGGAGACCTTGAAATGCAAAAGTTTGAGAAACACTGCTCTATAGGTTGTAGCGTGTGTTGTTTAGCTAATAGATGGTATTTTTCAGAAGTCAGACATTCAAGAGGGAGCTAGTCAGACATTCAAGAGGGATTTAAGATATGAAGCGAAGGGGAGAACCAGCTCAACTGACTGATAAAGACTGGAAAACAAATTATGTTTATGTTGAGGACAAGATGGGGAAAAGAAAAGGTCAGTTGGGGTTTAGGTTTCAACAACACAACATAGGCAGGCGTTCACTAGTGCAGTTTAAATGTCATGACATGCCATGGTTCTTACACGAGTCTGTCTGAGCCACTTATAGATTGGCTGTGCTATGCAGCAGAGAAAAGGTCATTACTAGAAACCAAAGTAAAAATAAATAAATAAATGCATACAGTACATAAATAAATACAGTAACACAACACCGTTGTGCCTGATCGGAATGACTGAAATCATTGAAACAATTTTAAAACAAATATTTTTCTTGTTGGTAAAGAAGGGCATTACAGATGGAGTGCTATGTACTGTATATAGTGGAAAAGTCACTATAACCAGAGTGTTGTTAGAACAGATTTGTTGATTTAACAGATCCCTGCTTAAGTGTTCTGAAGATGAGTTCTCTTAGATCATAGAGATGACTCATCTGTTAGATATATGTCTACAATATCTATAATTATTGGCAATAGAATAAGGGGCGACTCTGGCGAGATTATCATTTTTATTACGGAATTTTTGGATGAATAGTGTAACGGGCACTGCAGAATTAAAGTACACATCAAATAACCAGTTTTTCATCTTGCAAGTAAATCATTTCTTTAATCATTTCATAGTGATCACTTAAAAAAAGAAGAAGCAATGAATCTATTTTGATATAGACACCCATTCACTTGTAAGTAATTTGCTTCTGTGTAGTAAATTGCTTCTGTGTAGTAGTGCAACGTGACTAAGGGTTTGGTGGCTTAGAGACGATGCAGGTGTGATGGAGAATACTTACTTTGGGATCTTTCTCATAGTAGTGCTGCTGCGTTCTGATCCACCTGCCCACCAGGTGGTCACGCACCGTGTTGGCAAGAGCAAAGTAGTAATCCCTTTTCGTTGCCACATTTCTGTCCTTGACCAGCGTGAAGTGGAGGTGCCTGTTGAAGTTTGTCTTCAGGTCTGCAACATTTTCAACACCGGCCAGGCCTCGCACGGAGATCTGCTTCTTCTTGTCGTGGTCTGACAGAGGCTTAGACATGATTGCTCTTGACGCTGGCTCTGGAAATACACAGAAGACACACGCACAGCGACCCACCACCAGTAGAGTACAGGCCACAGTGCAAGGGCACGTTCAGGAATTTAAAGGGGGGTAACTATGAATATTGAACAGGTGGGTGGAGCATGTGGTGTCCATATTGAGCAGAGGGTGGGGGTGATAATACTGTCTGGTGAACTATTGACCTAATAATAATAATAATAATAATGAATAGTAATAACCGTCTTCGTCATTATCAAAATAACAGGTTGCATTCCAGCACCAGGTAACACCATGTTGCATCATGGCAATACATAGGAGGACATTCATTTATGTGAACTGTTCTATGATGGAACGCCGTGTCGTCATCAATTAGACGGTTGTGGCTTGTGGTGCCAGGGGGTGGTATTACACTTGTAGGGCTGTCACGATTATGACATTTTACATGACGATTAATTGTCACTCAAATAATTGCGATTAACGATTTAATTGTGTTTTTGTCGTTGACAATTATATTTCTGTTTGGCTTTTAGGCTTTGAAGTTGCACATGGTAGATATGACGAAGAAATATATGACGAAGAAATTACTGACATATTTGACAACTTTATACTTAAAAAAGAACATTGATAGTGGAAATAGCCGACATGTTGTGAGCTTGTAGATCTGCTATTTCCACAATTTTTGACTTAAAAAAAAGATATCTGAAAATGTTTCAACGTGGAAACGATTATGACGATTATGAAAAATAATCACGATTATGTCTAATAATTGCGATTAGACGATTATGTAACAGCCCTACTTGTAGCTCCAGTAAATGACCCAGCTGTCATATAAAGTAATTTCTAATATAATTTACATCTGTCTGCTACTAGGCATAATTTAACAATGCCCAATAACCATTTTCTTTAACATTATTTAATGTACATGTGACATAACAGGGGTTGCAATTAATAATGGATGGCATTTTTTATAGCGCTTTTCAAAGCAAGTTGCAAACTCAAAGCGCTTTACAATGGTCCATTCATTCATACATTGGGAAGTGAAACGACACCAGCATCCTCACATCCCACACCAATGGTGGCAAGCTCCAACCGACCAACTCATTGGAGGCAATGTGGGGTTCAGTGTCTTACCCGAGGACACATCGACATGTGGACAGGAGAAGCCGGGGTTCGAACCACCGACCCACAGATCATTGGATGATCTGAGGCTCTTCCGCCTCAGCCACAGCCGCCCCGACCATGATATTTCCATATTCATGAGAAATATAGGGTTACTATTGGAATGCAGAAGGGGTGTGTGCTTTACAGAGGTTAGCCATGCTGGAAAATGTTTACGACAGTTTAATGGTGGGTCGGTATACTTTTCAGGTTATTTCTGCCATATGAGAGCATGTCTGCCAGTGGTTGCGTGAGAGACGGTCAGACAGAGCAGGATCAAAGCTGCAAAAACATTATTTTAACCAATATTGTAGAGCACATGTTAATGTAATGCAATATACTGTATGTACTGTAGCTCAAAGTTCAATATTTAGGCTGGCCAAGCCGGGATTCTGTCTCGTAAAGACTGGAAGAAGGTTAGTATCCAGGTTCAAATCCTGGACATGGGAATTACAGATTGCTCCTTTAACCTTATACCTGTCAGGAGGAATCTTTCAAAAGCACAGGAAAAGTACAGGAAATGAAGGTGAAATTATTTTCACCATGCATGCTACCGTGACCGTCGCTTGTACAGAGCAACATGGAACCAAATTCACTAATGATTTTACTGTGTAACGAGGTATGGTTTTTAAATGTAGTATGATTACATAAATGCTGACTTGCGCTATTGACAAAAAAAAACAATAGCTTTCATGAGGGATTTATTTCAAACATCTCTTCTGCACAAATTTAGAATCAATTTAAATCCATGACACACTTTCAGAGCTGCACGTGCTGCTAGTATGGGTTTTATGACTCATTTCCAGTGACTCATGAATTCATGATTGCAGTTCAAGTCTGCACCTTGACGTGACAATGTGATATAGGGCTGGGCAATGTGGAATTACATTTATATTGCTGTATAATTTTAACCACTGATGGTAACATTATATTTGGTGTTTACTACTTTCTCTAAAATGTCAATATAAATGCTTCCAAAAGCTTGGCATGGCAACTGCACTCTCATCTAACTATTCACAGTAATTAACAGAGAGGCATGCTGGCAGACTGGGAGAATTCAGTGGCAACGTAGTTCATTTTGTATATAATTAAAATGTATAATTACTTCTGTGTAGTTATTGCTGTGGCTGAAAGGAATGCCGAGCCAGTAGATGGCAATGAAATATTACATATTATAGAACCACTTGCTTGCTTCTAAAGGCTGTGTCAAAGCCTGCAACTGCCCTAGTAATTAGTAGTAGTTGGATAAAAAAAGAAGATCTACATTATATCTTCTAGTTTGCTACTGTATGTCTGCCAAACACTGTAGCACAAATGCAAAACAAAAACTTCAGGTTCAGGGTCCACATACAAGAGTACATTGTGAATACAATACAGATGGTGTTATGAGTTACAGCAGTGGTTCTCAACCTTTTCAGGCCGCGACCCCCAAAATAATCCTATTTTAACTGGGGACCCCCCCCCCCCACCCTGACGAGCACTAAGAGTTGAGGCATTACATTTTGTATAACATGGTTCTATTGTGAAAATAGCTGATCTCCATGTAGATCGGCTATTTTCACAATTGTTTGACAATTTGGCCAATGTTTAATTTGTAATTTTAGAGGTATTAAAAAGTCCTTAAATTGTCACTTTAGAAATGGGCATTTACCCTCTATACACTTAAACTTTATGTCAGTTTGTAGACTGTTGAGTGAGAAAACAATGTTGCACATTAAGTTAATCATCTGGGGACCCCCCAAAATAATTTGGGGACCCCCCTGGGGGTCCCGACCCACAGGTTGAGAACCACTGAGTTACAGTTATGACATTACAGTATGGAGTGCTGTTGCAGCTGTCTCTATGTCCTGCACTAGCCCGATTGTCCTCAAAAGTAACCTTAGATTGGCAAATGTCCTGGAAAGCAAAAAGCTGTTGCCCCATTTGACTGTAACATGCTACTGTAACATAGTGTACTGTATGGTTCACAGTATTTATGTATTTATAACACAAACGTCAGTGTACAACGTAATAGATACCTATTTCCTCCCACAAGGGAAATTCAGTATTTTCAGCCCAACCCAGCTGATTTGCTGCCCACAAGGAGTATGTGTGCAATTAGGGATTGACCGATGCAAAAACACATACCATCTACCATCAGTCTATTTGACCCAGGGGGTAAATTTGTTATTGATCCGCTATTTTGTTTATTATTTTTATTACATTTATATCATATCGTCGAAATATCAAGCTCAGCTTGACTGTACAATCCGTTCATCTATAACAGTGGTTCTCAACCGGTGGTCCGGGGACCACCAGTGGTCCTTCCAGGTGGTCCCCAGCTAAATGATGGAGAGTTGGTAACCAAGTGGACCCTTACAGATCTTAAACTCTTGAGAGCGTGAAATGAAACCAAATTTGGTTTTATTCTACGCTCTCAAGAGTTCAATTATCTGCATTACTTAATTTTATTTTTTTTAATTTGATCAAACATTTGCCTGTTCTCTCCTATCGTACCACATCATTACAGCATGGAATTGCGGACAAAATCGTATCCAACGATAACAAAATATTCGAAGTCTTGGGTCAGAGAGGCTAAATCTCATCAATTGGTGGTCCGTGGCTCAAATGCAGAATGAATAATGGACCTTGATATGAAAAGGGTTGAAAACTACTGATCTATACGGCTGTGAATGCCGGACTCTGAAGCCTGCCAAGGGCTAGGAGAATGAGGCTGGCTGGTCCCTGCCGTAGACACTAGGAGCTCCCAGCTAGCAAGCTTGTGCTGTGGTAACCAACA
The DNA here is from genome assembly GCF_963921795.1 of Nannobrachium achirus. Lineage (NCBI taxonomy): Eukaryota > Metazoa > Chordata > Actinopteri > Myctophiformes > Myctophidae > Nannobrachium > Nannobrachium achirus. Next base: position 22,075,420 of record NC_137826.1, on the reverse strand, counting down.
CACAGGCATGGATCACCAGGGCGTCTGTCCTACACCCACCTAAGTGAACTAAAGATAGATGCAGGGGTGGAAATTACTGGAGAGATAGCCAGATGTATAGAGGACTGAGATGATTGGAGGTTGGCCTAGAGAGATATTTGATCTCAGGCATTCAGGATATGCTATACATTACTCCCTGCTCAGCAGATAAGAAGACAATAATTTAAGAGCAGGGAGATATACTATGTACCGTATATAATTGACGTGTGTGCAGTGTTGCCGTAGTCTTAGACGACCTATATCTTTTCTGAGCCGGGGTCTCGCATCCCACCAAGTTCACACCTCGACAACTGTTTTAACAAAGAAACAAGCCTATATGCATATCAATAGACCTGTATAGTAGGTGTCGAGCGACGTTGGCAGGACGTCTATATATATATACACACCGTATTTCCCATGTTTTGAACCCTGCGGCTTATACAACAGTGCGGCTTATATAACAATTTTTACAGCTAACGGCCAGTTAGTTCGTTTTACAATGGTCTTTAACAAGGATTTATATATAGATTTTTACAGCTAACAGCCACCAGAGGCGCTCTAGCAGGAAGCAGGAAGGACACCTGCAGCTTATAGTCAGGTGCTGCTTATGTATGTAAACATTTGTTTTTTGTTCTAAATTTAGCTGGTGCGGCTTATATTCAGGTGCGGCTTATAGTCCAGCAATTACGGTATATATATATATATTATATATATATATATATATATATATATATATATATAAATATATCTCAACCCTCTAGGGGAAAACGGAACCCTCAAGGAAGAAAGCAGAGCCCAGTGGTGGTGCTGTGGAGGCTGAGCGCAAACAAGCACAGCAAAAAATGCATCAGATGCTTGAAACGTCAGTGATGCAGACACGTCGCAAACATAGCCCACGTAGGCTACATCTATCAAGTGTGTCTCGCAAGCTATACATTTATTACTCAGGGTTGAGTGCTATGGACAGAATCTAATGTCTTGATGTTTTTGACCATATATCGAGTGACAGCCACTGATAGGCGCGGCGCTTGCTGCATATATCTCTATTGATACTGTGATGATGATAATGTGTTGTGAGGATAATATACATTTTCTTGACATTTTTCAAACAAAATAATAGTCCTGTCTTTTTATTTGAACCAAAAGTGAACAACATTTCTCCCATGATTAAGCTCTTCATGGGCGAAACGTTCGCTTTTGGTTTATTGTGTGCAGACATCTCTTTTTTTCTTCACTTGATTATTACTGGATCCAGCACCGTGTAAAGAACAGTGGGGATTTGCATATCCTATACCTTGTTTTTCATTGACAATTCTGTCCATGTTTATTGTGGTCCTTGTCATTGCCATCCCCTGCTGTTGCCCTGGAGAGGGTAGAGACAACCACATGCATCCTCACACTGATGCAACAAGTGCTTCTTTACACTTGGTAATGAAGAGTTTTCCCTGAGAGAGTATAAGGCACTCACACCGCTTGAGGACGCTAGTGCAACGACTTCCACCCCTGAACACACAACTGTTGGGAATCGAATCCATACCCTCTCTAAGTCACCGGGATGCTCAGATGTATTAATGAATAATAACAAATATGTAATCTTATTTTTATTTGGACAATCCCATTATTTAACCATTTTCCTTTGGGATCCCTTCACATCTGACCCTATACATTACCTTCCCTATGTGATGGCGAACATTCAGCTAAAATAGCGCTACATCAGCTATTTGACATAGAAGGAAAAAAGGAGTGGACCAAGTATTCACCTAAACATCATAGTTCAACTAGGAATATAGGGTTTAAATGGTTAACTTGACCTGAACAGTGTCTTCAACTCTGCTGTACGTTGTTTCTAAGCAGTGATCTAGAGTCTGCTTTACTATAACACCATCATGTCGTGCAGAAAGAGCCTCAACCCCTAACTGACCTAGGATCAGCTGAAGGGAGGTACTAAATTCACTCTCTTCTCAGTTATCACTCTGGTGGGGGCCAACTATCATGAAGTCCCATGCCACAAATAGTAACTCTGACCCAGTCCCAAAGGCCATGATATTTGAAAGGCATGTCTTGGTTAATGTCAGCAAGAGCCGGCAGACAACACCGGTTAACTCGCTACAATGTGAGCGGAACCACACCATACATGATATGTGGGGGATGGCAGCGTTCTTTCTTTCTCTGCAGTTCCCATGAGGGTTTATAACGCTGTATGCATCTCATTATCTTGCCCTTATACTTTAAGGTTATGGCAGGGGCCTGTTACCTTCAGATCTGAACGTGACAAAGGGTTTCTGAAAGGCTAACTGTTCTCTTGAGTGTCTAGTCTGTGCCTAGGTTTCTCAAATGAATTTTGACACAATAGTAGAGTTTTAAAATTCCAGACCATTTCCCACTCTGCATTGCATCTCGGGAAGAAAAATCGGGGAAAAGGGAATCTGCTGTGAGCCTTAACAACGGCTTGGCTGGCAGCAGCAAAAAGAAAGAAAGATTACAGGGGGTACTTAAGGACACAATACTTTGTTCAAATGACAGTCTGAGGACTCCACGACTTGTCAGAATCTATTATAGACCATTATTTCTAGAACACCATTTGTAATCCTCGTCTGTGTTCTTTCGTCAAGTGTTCATTTTAAATTATATAGGAAATGACCTCATGAACAGAATATGCGTCAACCACCGAATGACAGAGATTGAAGATGACATGCCCTTAGCTCTGACCATTATGATGCACAGATGATGTTCTTACATGTACATGTCTAGTGGCTGATACATCACATGGCACGTGGCCCAGAATGCATCCTAGTATGAAATAGAGGAAACCCAGTCCGTCTGTAATCAGTCAGTCAGTCTGTCTGTCTGTCTGTCTGTCTGTCTGTCTGTCTGTCTGTCCTCAATCTCATGCATTTTTCTCCTATTGGTTTTGACCAGCTGATCTGTCATTGCACATGGGCATGGGCATCATGCATCAGGATAAGCATAAGCAGAGACTTGACAGCTGATTTTTCACTTTACCTAAATTTAAAGAGGTGGTGCCATACCTTTGTACTTTTTCTGTTTTGTATGTGTCTATGAAGTTAACATTATTCTAATAGGCCACCGGGTGGGGCTAATGTGCAGATTTGTCTTCCCTGTGTATTTGTGTTTACTTCCTGAAAGCTGAAAGACTGGGCCTCAAAAGGCCCATTCGAAAAACATTAAATGGCATCATAAACTCACCCCCTCCCCTTTTACCATTCACTCAACACTATGGTTGTGGCTGGATCACCACCCACCTGACAACCAGGCATATCTAATGAACTGGTGTGTGTGGCCACATAAAAACACAAATTTAACTTTTTTTTAAAAGATCTTCCTCCTAGTATAATCATAATACCTGATCATGTTTTAAGGGAGAAAAGAATCATGGCACCTCATCTTTAAGCTGTTCATTACAGGGGTTGACACTAAGGTCTCAGAGGCCCTTGCCCATCGGGCAAGTACAGGTCATGTTCTACTTGCGCAAAGGTTATGCCCAAAAAGTAAATCCTTACTCTAGTAGAAGAAATTAATGTTAAATCCAATCGATAACGGCATATTGGCGACAGTCACTTTAATAAACAGAATGAGTGCATGCTGCTACAGTAGTTGTAAAGAGGTAGCATTGTACTTCATGAATGGCAAATAATATGCACTTTGCCTGTCAGGCAACCTGAAAGCAAACTACACTTGCCTAAATGTTTTATTCACTTCCAAAGGGCAGTCGGGCAACCGTTAATGTTAATGCATTAGCATTTTGCTATAGCCTAGACCAGGGGTAGGCAACCTGCTGTTATAGAGCCGCATGTGGCAAACTACCCCTGGCCTAGATGGGCGGCTATGTCATGGTTTTATTGGTTGGGGTAACATTCATGACCAATCATTGGAAGGGAACACCTCCTCAGTGGTTGGCCAAAATTATCTGAAATTACACCTGGGCATTAACGAGGTGATTAAGGTGATTTTTAAAGATGGGGTGCCGTGATTTTTTTTCCACCCTAAAAAATGATGATCAGGTATTATGATTACAGCTAGGAGGAAGATTTTTTTTCCAAAAAAGTGTGCAGAAAGAGAAGAGTTCAAATTATGTTTTTATGTGTTTGCCACACCCACCAGTCCATTAAGTATGCCACATTATAACCGCACCGGTGGTCTATTAGAGTAATAGTAACTGCATAGATACATACAAAACAGAAAAAGTACAAAAGTATGGCACCACCTCTTTAACTTTTCCCAAATTTAAGCTACTAGACCTTACCCGTTCGAAGATATGTGCTCCAAAATATGTGCAGAGTGTGGGTTATGGGGAAAGTAACTGTAACTGGTGCGTGCGTGAGAAAATGTGGGAGCATCATAATGTAAGGAGCAGCCCAAGGAGGAGTGTATATTTATGATGGATACAAATAATTTAGGAGCAAAATTAGCTGAATAGAAGTATGGGGATGTATGCGTTTGCTCCACATAGTTTTCCATAACCGTTGGAAGATGAGACAGTTACAACACATCAAAAGCAAGCATGCATGCGTGACCTGCGCATGCATGCAACCCACGTACACACGTGTGCGACCCACGTAACGGTAGACACAGACAGGCTTACAGAAGAGAGAAATGTGTACACACACACACACACACACACACACACACACACACACGCGCACACACACACACGGTAACGAACCTGCCATGTAACGTCACTTCTCCTCCCCATGCACATTCCTGTGTGTGTGTGTGTGTGTGTGTGTGTGTGTGTGTGTGTGTGTGTGTGTGTGTGTGTGTGTGTGTGTGTGTGTGTGTGTGTGTGTGTGTGTGTGTGTGTGTGTGTGTGTGTGTGTGTGTATCGAGCGCAAATCGTGCCACATGGACGTTGCTACACTCGCGCGCACGCATTCGATTTTATCTGTGTTGTACTGAACGCATGAACGTCTCCTGTAATTTTCAAATGGCTTTTGAATCATAACGCGCAGACGTCGCTGTCACGCGTCCCCGTGTGCCTTCTCTTTTGTGCCTCACAGGGGAACGCGAGGTCGCGTAGTGTTAGGCGTTTGTGGCGAACGCATGTGTTAACGCACGCATACATCTAATGGCCATGTGGCCATCATGCGTGAGACGACACGGTCAAATGCAGCGCCGCTATGAACTGTACGCGTGATTGACTTGTTGCTCTGCTCTGGAACGCACGTGTGAGATGTGTGCCACCCATTTGATTCAGCGCTAAACCTGCGTGTGTGTGTGTAGACGTGTATATCAAATAAAAAATCCATCCAGACGTTCATGCGAGCATGCGTTGGTCTGTCACTGTCGCTGTCTGTGCTCCTTAGGGCTGACGTGACGTCACAAAATAGCTTGATTTATTTTGATTGTGGTACAATACAGACCTTAAAAGGACCACCGGTGGTCCTGGGGGGGGGTTCCAAGTGGACCACAGCTAAATGAAGGAGTTGGTAACCAAATGGACCTGTTATGTCTCACTGACGAGTGTTTGTTATCCTTTTGTTATGCTTATGAATCTAAATTAAGTCAGGACGGCCGAGCGGTCTAAGGCGCTGCATTTAGGTTACTGTCTCCCCTGGAGTCCTGGGTTCGAAATCCCACTTTTGACATCAACATTTTCTGTTATGAGATACTTAAAGTGTGGTTCCTGTGGAAATAAGCTTCGGCTTTCTAGGATCTCCTTTTAGTTGACCTTGTACCAGTGATTTGTACGGTCATGAAACTGTACTTTTTCTATTGCAAACTTCTAATAAATTCTTCATCAATCAATCAGTTTGATGTGTGCATCATTTTTACTAGTTTCTCGGGGATCGATTGATGTGTACATTGTCACACTGCACTGGTGTTGTTGTTGCTGCTCCACACTTTGAAACAGTAAAGTTTATTAGAAAATAAATTATCTGATCTTTTCACGAACACATGGATCTTTTGGCTATTGAGAGCGTAAACATTAGTACAGTGATATGATTATACAATGAGTGCCCTATAGCAGAGGTCTTCAACAGGGGTTCTGCGAAATTGACGCTTGTTGTTGTAGCCCCGTCCCCCCGAGGTGGTAGGGGTCCCTGCTCCATCTTCACATCACTTAGAGGGTTCCATGGCCTGAAAACGTTGAAGATCCCTGCCCTATAGGGCTTATATAACAACATCTGTAATTGGATTCATGAAGCAATAAGCCTTTGAAATGCCATCCATCTATAAATATATTCCTCTCCCCTATCTTTTAATCGTTCAATCCAATTTTTTAACTACAGACTGGATCCCAATAGTCATGTATTCAAGTAGCTCCCCCTTTTTTCTTCCCCCCCCCCTTGGTCAGAACATCTTTGGAACACTATTAAATGAAACCCAATAAGCCGATCAAGGGTTAAAAGCGACCACACCTGTCCAGGACGGAATTCACAAAGGATGGAATTAATTTGAAAGTGTGATTCGAGTTGCATTTGGCAAGTTGACAAAATATTTTTTCCCCCCCAAATATGGGCATGTGTGTCACAATATGAATGTAACAGAATGTGATGTCACAATAGGTCAGCAGCCATAGACATCAAGGCATTACAGACAAGATGTGACGGTTTTCAAAGTTGCAATAGCATTGAATTTGTAGATACTGGAGGATGCACAATATCATGAAGTCACTGAAGTCTTCATAAACAAGATGAAGAGTCAATCTCCGCAGCAGGCCACAACGGGTGTTTGCCTCAGGAAACACCCTTTTATTTCCATCCAGTGGGTCATGGAGGAAGCAAAGTGTAGGCTGTGGGGTGAAGGCTCCTGTGGAGAAACAGAGAACGTCATTCAGCGACACCTAAACCGGTTCCATGTCCCCGTCTAGGACTGTTCCCTAGTTGTACGGTAAAGATGTGACATTTTAATGAAGTGCCCCAGACAATACATAGTACAGCGTCATTGATTGTGAATAGTTTATCAGTAGCCCTTTTTTTATTCCAGTAACCAAAGTCTGACACATACTACATCAGAGAGAGAATCCTGTAAAAAACTGTTCGCTCCTCAGCAGACCTTCAGGAGGTCCCTGCCACAGAATACTAGACCCTCAAGAGCTCCTTCAGTGATGCTGCAGTCAGGTGCCGGGGGGGCCTCCAACAAACAGTCTTTCCAGGGCAGGTCCGTCTCTGAGAGCCTGCAGCACACACAGGTTCTTCATGGCGTCAACTCACCTTTAAAACACCAGAGAAGGATCATGTCAAAACCCAAGTGTCCACTTTAGTTGTAAAGTTTCAAATCGTTAACTACAGTCAATGAAAATGTTTGCATTTCTTTGTGCTATCCACCCCAAATCGGATCTTTTGGCCCGACTTTTCACACTGCATTTGCAAGTGACACAGATCTGATCTGATTTTAACAGCGGCAGCCCAAAGCTGCACTTAGTCGACATATCTGCTTTGGTTACCGTGGTAACGACGTAGGCGTCATTACACCATAACGTTGATTATGTTCAGGAAATGCGACATTACAGAAAGGCGACAACAACAAAAACAAGCACACGTTACAATATTGTTTTTCTCCCTTCTTTTCATTACTCTTGTGTTTCGCTTTTCTCTCTGGTTTTATCCGTTTAGCTCAGGTGTTTTCTCTCTTCTCTCTTGTTTTTCTCATGTGCTCAGTGCCGCGCTGTAATCAAATAGTAAATACTCGCGCTCTGTAATGACGTCATTTGGAGCTCCGCGCTCGGGTCGCGCAGCAGCAAGTGACGTATGGACAGTTTGATGTGACTTGCATGTGACTTGCGTATAACTCTATGGGGTGGATGTGGTTACTGCTTTCTAATACAGATGTCCTCAGATCCAATTTGGATCGGATTTGAAACCACCTCTGGATGTGGTTTCTCAAAATCAGATTTCATGTGACCTGCATGTGACCTGTCTGGATTTAGACTATTTTTTTAAATTCCGATTCCACTTTTGATGTGACACAGATCTGATTCAGGCTAGATTTATGTGGCAGTGTAAATCCAGACTCAGTCTTGGCAGCAGAGACATCTTGCCTGCCGAACCCACAAAGAAGCAAGAGCTGAGGAGAGCCTTCATCAATAAGGAACTCACGAGTCGGTCCTCCTGACAGGGCAGGTCCGTGTCTGAGAGCCTGCAGCACACCCAGGCTCACCATGGCGTCACGCACCTTTAAAACAGCAGAGAAGATCATGTCAGTCATTTGTGGTCATTAATACATGGGCATAAAACAAATCCTTAACTACAGTCCACGGAAATGTTATGCATTTCTTTGTGCCACTGGATTTATCTATAGCAGGTAAACACTAAAATGGCTACTAGAATCTTAAACAGAAATTACATTTCATGTTCACACACACTCTTGTAGAGGCAAAAAACAGTCTAACATTCAAGTAGAAATCCAAGGCAGATTTCCACCAGTTCATTCCAGTCACTCAGTCATCCCAGTCACTCAGTCTTGGCAGACACATGGAGCTGCCACTGTCGGGTGCTGACAGACAATTTTAGTTAGGGTAGGACACAAATGATTGTGATCTGCAGTTGTACTCGGTGCAGTCTTTATCTAAAGACATTCCCAATGTTTTCCTCTGTTGTCATGGGACCCAAATGGACACAAGCCCCAAGCGCTTGTAGATATCTATCTAACATAGATATGCTAAAAGTCTACAATCAAAGTCAAACGTTTACTTGTCAGTGCACACATTTGATTGACAGTGTATCTAGGGTTGGGGACGGTAACCGCCGTACCGTGTCAGTGTGCCTACCACGGTCAAAAAAGAACAAAAAATAGGCGATTTTATAACCTTTTCTGTCAAGTCTTGTAACTAAAACCTGTATATAGCAGCACTCAATCACTGCGAGTTGAGACGTGAGTTTACAGAATCACTGTACACGATCTGACTACCCGTTTCTCTTCTGGTTTGTTCACACACAGCTGTCTGTGTCTGAAAAGTCCAAGTAGCTAAGTTACTATCCGAGTGCACAGATCTAAAAGCTCAGAACGCGTCGCGGATGCGACGTGTTGTGAGCTTGTAGACTGCACGACCCCTAAGTGTATCTGCTGCCAAGTTCAGCCTAGGAGCTGCATATCAATTCATATTTTTGTTTCTTCAAGTTGTGTCTGGTGTGAATGTATTCCTTTTAAAAGGAAGGCAATCGAGAACATCCAGATCTTCAAGGCTGAAAAGTGTGTTCAGTGCAAACCGCAGACAAAGGGGTTCAGTTCATCCTCTAGTTGTAGAGGTTATTACATTTTAGTTGAGGTATTAGAATTGAAAGAGATTTCAATACCGTGCTTGGAGTACGCCTTCAGTCTCGGGTTGAGAAGTCCCACACAAAGCTGCATGTTATTGCTGTTAAAACACACACAACAACAGTTAAACAGATGTACGACCCATACAAGACCCCTAACATGCTACATGAAGCAGATTGTTTAGTGAAAATAGTTTTCAGTAAACGTTTTTAAAGTTACACCAGCTTTTAGCAGCTGTCAGAGATTCCCCTTGGGCTGTGTTTCTCAACCTTTTCAGGCCACGACCTGACATTTTTAACTGGGGACCCCCTCACCCTGAAGAGGTATTAACGTCCTTAAATTGTCACTTCAGAAATGTGCATAGTTAAACCCTCCATACAGTTAAAACTTGTTTACTGTCGAGTGAGAAAACAATGTTGCACATCCGAGTTATTCATCTAGGGACCCCCCAAATAATTTGGGGACCCACCACCGGTTGAGAACCACTGCCCAAGGGAACCAGACTTTCAGTCTTTAATATATCTGATTCGAGATACAGTGTAAACAAATCTCTGACTTAAAAGGCCTGTGGGACAAACCAGGCCAGTGAATGAATGTATACATTCAAACAGAAAAGTAATTTACCTTAATGTCAAATTTAGGCCTAGAATTATTGACTGCTTTAACCAGTGAAAAATAGCAGATATACAAGCTCACAGCGCGGCACTCGGAGCCAGGTTTTTCAAAAAAATCTTAGAAGGATTCAAAAGACACTTATAGAATCGGGACAAAATTCAAATTTTCACGATTTAAAAAAAATAGCAGATCTACAAGCTCGCAGCACGGCACTTAGTGCCGCGCTGTGAGCTTGTATATCTGCTATTTTTAAATATTTAAAGCATAAAATATTGCGTCATAATGTGTTCAGGACTAAATGGGTTAATAGCAAGCAGTGTTAATTTTGTCAACTAAGACTAATAAGAGACTACAAGATTTTGATATTTTGTCGATAAGACTAGACTAAAACAATTTCAGAAGACTAAGACTATTATTTGTGTTAATCAAAAGACTATGACTAAATCTACATCTGAGACTAATGGCTGTAAAAATTAACACTGGTATGTAACTGCAATGAAACTAAAGCCAAATACATATTTTATGGTTTATTTTAACCAAGTAACCACCAGCAGAAGACAATGTCTTGTTCACAATATGGTTATATTTAGCCTAAAAAACTTTCTCCTAAAAGACAAAGACTAAAAGTCTAAGACTACTCCCATAAGACTAAGACTAAAAAATGTAGTCGACTAAAACAAGACTAGACAAAAACAATTTCAGAAGACTAAGACAAAATCGTGTGTTATTCAAAAGACTAAGACTTGCAACTGTAAGCTGCGGACAGCATTTCACAGCTGAAAACAAACATCTCTTCATATTGTTGTCTTCAATACATCCTTGTAGTACTGTACATCGGCTATTTTAAATTAGCGAACATTTAAATATTTACAGGGACATAATACAGACATTTGTCATGGAAGATTGTAGACTTCCCAAGCAACATGGAGACGTTTTAATTTTCGAAATCGCTTCATAATTGACTCAAATGTGAATGTGATCAAAACTGGTCTTTTCTTGCTTCTATCTCTAACCCTAACCCTAAACCTTAGGCCCATGGGAGTGTCGCCACTCCAACAATAAGAAGTCACTGTCGGAATGGAGATATGTCTGAATGGAGACATGGGAACATGTCCATTCTCCATTCAGACATATCTCCATTCCGACAGTGACTTCTTATTGTCGGAGTGGCAACACTTCCATGGGGGGGTTAGGGTAAGAGATAGGGTTAGTGTCTGAACTCTGAATGGAGACATGTCGGAAAGGAGACCTGTCTGAAAGGAGACATGTAACGTCCAACCTCCCCACCTCAAGCATTAGTTTAGTGAGGTTATGGTTAGGGTTAGGGGTAGGGTTAGGTGGTAAGAAAGTGGGGAACATAGAACCTGGGGAACATAGGTACACTGTGTAGCGTCCGAGCGTCACCGTCGTATGAGGGAGCGTTTTATATATATATATATATATATATATATATATATATATATATATATATATATATATATATATATTGTTTTGATTGATATCGCAAAATATACTCGAGTATTTATAGTGCCGATCCTTCGAATACTCGCGAAATATACTGTATATACAATAAAGCTGGCAAGGGCTGGACCTAGCCTAGCTGAGCTAGACATCCCAACCAATATTAAAACAAGGTACTAGGGATACTACAGTTAGTTAGTTAGCTAGATGCATTAGTATCTAGGCTAGCCCCAGGCTAGGACTCACCGATTCATCATCGCGCATCCACGTGCACACAATAGTGATCCCTTAACATGGAAGCCAACGGTCTTTCTCATCTTTGATGTCCATTTTCTCCCAAAAACACTTTTGATGCCAAGGATGGCATTGGATTTTCGCTAAATGGTACAAACTGAAAGGCATCGATCCCTATTCTATGATCGATCCGCCATTACTGTGTACGCTTTAACACTTCCGGGTAAATATCAAAAGGTCGTGAGCGGCTTTCAAAATAAGAGACTATAGCCGCGGACGGAGCAGGCGAACGGCAGCTTGGACTAAACGCATTGAATTATTTGTTGCAATTGAATTGCACGAAGAAACCCAAGAACACAAATGTACAAGTAGTAGTGAAAATAGCCGATCTACAAGCTCATAAAGTGGTGCTTGCTTAGCGGCGCGTTGTGAGCTTGTATATCTGCCTTTCATTCGTTATTGTTTTAACAGAAGAAAGGTAGTCTTTTTTTTGTTTGTTTATAGGCCTATGCGCTAGTCTAGACTATTACTGTGTTTTTTTACTGTGTCTAGATAGATATCCATTTGCATTTGTTATATTGTTGATGATGTTCTGACATATTATCTTGTTTATTATTGTGATGTTATTTGCTTATTGTAAATCGCTTTGGATTAAAAGCGTCTGCTAAATGCCTAAACTGTAAACTGTAAACTGTATTCCAATACGTTAGCATACGGTATAGTTAACAAACAGTAACCATGTTGCATCAAACCAGACACAGGCCTACCTGGCTGAAGTTTATATTCCCCTCCGTCCTGTGTTTTCCTCCTTTATATTGTTTATTCTGGATTATTTTACTTCTGTTCTCGTGATGTGTATTTCCCTGCGTGTCTGGTCCATAGGGGTCTGGTCTCTTTTCTTGCAGTCCTTCCTGGATCTAGACGCAGTTCACACGCATGCGCAACAAGTTAGCTACTCGCAGCAGCTCCAAGCCCTCCTACTGGCCAAAGCTGGAACAGCAGCCAAGTAGTTTGAAACATGATTTTTACTTTTCCCTCTAAAATGTTTTAATCGCTTGTTCAAAAATAGCGTTCATGTTTTCCAAAATGTGATAGGAAGGTGTTTATTTTTTCAACATTTTAACTCTACTTATCAACCTCTAACACTCTTCTACTTTAACCTCTATTCCTAAAACTCTTGAATATTTGCTGTATTCATGTTTTAAACATGACACTTATGACTGAGAGTGAGTCTCACTAAAAATGCATGGAATATTTGAACAGAAGGTGGCGCTTTAATAATTCTAGCATTTTAAGTCTTCACCAGTAACTATTGTTTAAAATACATGTGCTTGATACTTGACACCAATAACAAGAAATTCCCTTTCATCGACAGCGTGTTTTGTAGAATGCAGGCCAGGCCATTAATTTTTTTGTTAAAATGCTACAGGCCAGTGTGGCCAAGAACTAAGTCAGAAGTGGTGTTACCAACTTCAGTTAGTGCTTTTGAGATCTACTTCCTGAAACAAAAAACAAAAAAACACACCAAAATGATTTGAAATCACTTTTACAATTTAACAGTAACAATCTTTCTTTGCAGTACATTTTTATGCAGTACATTTTTATTCGATACCACTCCAGCCATTCTCAAATTGTTTACAATTTTCCCTGTTCAATCAGGGATTCAAACTCTTATGCGCACATAAACATTTATTTTTCCCTGTTCAATCAGGGATTCAAACTCTTCTGTGCACATAAACATTTAAGTGAAGTTTTCAGATGAGAGCCAGGTGCTCAACAGCAAGGAACTTGAGCAAGAATAGATTGGAACAGCATCCATACATTATGAGAACACCTGAACACAGCCTGCCCATTGCTAGTTTGTAAAAACCCTGCTGCCCACTTATTCTCCACAAAGCCACCCCCCAAAATCATTCAAGGATTTGGATTCAAACCCAGGAATCCAATGATAGAAATGAAGTGAGCATCTACTGAGATATGTTTCTGGGCTTCAGGCAGAGCTAATCAAAGTATTGCAGTTAACAATGAGGTCATACCGTGGTATACTGTATACAGATTACAGTATACTGGTGGTATAAAAAAAGCACAATATGATCTACAGCCTCATGATAACGTTGCCCTTACTTCCTCGGCTACATCCTAAAAATAAAAAAAAAACAAAAAAAAAACAGAACTACAAGCCAAGCAACTTCTCACCTTCCTGACATTGGCCACATGACATACTATAGGCTATGAGACAGACCAACAAAGCTCTGTGGCTTTTCCTTTTTTACACAGTTTATATTTTTACCACCAGGCTGTCAAAGGAATTAGCCCTCAGGAACCATTAAAGTTGATGTGAATTGGATGAGTCCATTTTCAATATAGAGCTCTTCAACGTCACTTGGCTAGATGAGACTCATCATATTTATTCAACCACTACTGCCAATTCTTTCCAACAATGTCTTTCTTTTTATGGGGTTGTGATCCAATGTCCCCCATTTCTATTATATGGTCATTGTCTGTCAAAAACCCTGTATTCCAATTTGTATGTTGACAGTAACAATTTTTAAATTAAAAGCATAACACAGAGCAGGGGTCTTCAACAGGGGTTCAGGGGTCAGGGACCCTTAGGTGGTACTCGGGTCCTGCTAATCTTTGCTATTTTTGACAAGTGGTTAATATAGTTTCTATCACAGATCTAAAATCTCAATGCCTCGCACTGTGAGCTTGTAGATTGTCAAAGAAAATTTACCAGTAGTCTAGCCTAAAGGGCAGAGTGGAACAGAGTGAAAAGTCAAAGTATTGACAGTTCAAATGTTTAAATATTTGAAAACACACATTAACATGAATTCAAAATATACTGTTGATCCTGCTGTCAACAATGAACTTGTAGATTAGACTAGTACAGAGTGAAACGTCAGATTAAGTATTGACATTTTAAGTGTTTTTCTGAAAACGCACATTAACATGAATCCAAAATACACTGTTGATCCTGCTGTCAAACAATGAACTATCGCAGATCTAAAATCTCAATGCCTCGCACTGTGAGCTTGTAGATTGTCAAAGAACATTTACCGGTAGTCTAGCCTAAAGGGCAGAGTGGAACAGAGGGAAAAGTCAAAGTATTGACAGTTCAATAGCCTAAAGGGCAGAGTGGAACAGAGTGAAAAGTCAAAGTATTGACAGTTCAAATGTTTAAATATTTGAAAACACACATTAACATGAATTCAAAATATACTGTTGATCCTGCTGTCAACAATGAAATTGTAGATTAGTTTTAGTCTAATCTAAAGGGCAGACTAGTACAGAGTGAAAAGTCAGATTACGTATTGACATTTCAAGTGTTTATCTGAAAACGCACATTAACATGAATCCAAAATACACTGTTGATCCTGCTGTCAAACAATGAACTCTATGAAGTGGCAGTCCCGGCTTCGCTCTCAACTAAGGCGTCCTTGGCCTTAAAACATTGAAGACTCCTGATAGAGGGTAGGCATGTCCCACAAGTATTGGTATCAAAATGAACACAAATGTTCCATGTAAAGTACTGGACATTTAAGCAGCTCCAAAGTGAGGAGACTGAACAATTCCTGACACCATGTTCTCAGAGAAGTCTTCATACACATTATGTATGGGCAGTCGCAGCACCAGGGCACACGTGTTTGCCTTTGGAAATCTGTTTTTGTTACCGTCCAGCTCATGCAGGAAGCGCATTTGGGGGACTGGGGCGAACCCAAGCGGTGGTATGGTCTTTGCTCCGGTGGCAAAACGGAGCACTTCTTCCAAAGTGAGACGCCTCAGAAGTTGCACCTTTCCATCTGCCCGCAAGCCATCGTCAACCGCTTCCCATCCATCAAGGATGTCTTCACCGAGGACAGCTTCCGCCTCCAGCACCGCCTCCCCAGCTGTAAAAGAAAAGATGTGAGGTTTTAGTGAACCGAACTGCTCCAAAGAATATACAGCATACTGTGTCATTGATTATGAAACTATAATTAGCCCTTTTTTGAATAATATTAAAAATCTGAAACCTACCCTCGACATCAGCCAACCAATCCCTCCAAAAGGCAATGGTTCGCTCCTCCGCAGATCTCCTGGAGCTCCCTTCGACTGAATAATGGACTCTGAAGAGCCCCTTCAAGTCTGCTGCAGTCACAGGTTCTGGTGGGCCTCCAACAAAAAGTCTTTGCAGGGCTGTGTGGTCTCGGAGAGCCTGCAGGACTCCGAGGTTCTCCAAGCCATGGCTCAACCTAAGAGATTAGATAATACAAGGCATACAGCACGTGTGTACTTGTTTAAGAATCAAATACAGTCCATTGAAATGCTTTTTTGTGCTGCTGGATTTATCTATTACAGCTAACAATAATAGCAGGTAAACAGCAAACGATAGCAACTAGACTCTTAAACATAAATGGCTAATGTTCACTTACTCTCGTACAGGCAAACAGAGACGTGCATTCAGGTAGAACTCGAGCGCCGACTGGACCAGCTCGTCCCGGTCACTCAAATTTCGGACCACCAATCCCAGACCGCCGACTTGGGAGAGTCTGGTCTGTTCCGCCTGAATCTCCTTCAGTGTCTCTGCTTGTTGTATCTGCAATACGGTAAATCCAAGGTATTTTGAGAACGTACGTAACATTTCTATATTGCAAGAAATTCCATAAAATGTGCCTAAGCCTTGCAACACTTAATTTCCTTAGACCAAAGTTAACACTGGGTTCTAAACAGTGTCTGCAGGACCTCAAGAGAGGGACACCAAGTTGTTTGCATCGTATATTAAGAGCTGTATAATATCTGCGCTCTTCAGGCAACATAACATAAAACAGCCTTTTGACCTGGGGGGTCAGACTTTTTGCAAGCGTTGTTTCTCTCTGACTCGACAGCTTTTGACTGCCTCACAAAGACTGTCATGCCAGCACATAGGCTAATCCATGTTTCTTATTCTGCAAATGAACTAAATAAATTGCCACAACATCTACCCTACTTACATTTGAATAGTTATTTATTTATACTTCCTCTTAACTTCTATACAGTTTAGAAAACTGTGTGAGCAAATTCACTACTTGCCTTCTGCAAGCCAGCCTTTAGATCTTCGTCATCCACCTCGTCAATGCTAACAGGTGGCGGTGGCCGTCCTAGGATTTGGCTGAGCAGTCTTTCAGAGAAGACACTGGGCCCCACTCCTCCGTGGACCAGGCAGACAGACAACATCGAGCCTATGACTCGATAGTTGCCCCTATTGAGTGCTGAAACCGGGGACAGAGATTTTTGGTTTTGTCAGGCAGGATAAAAAGTAATGTGTATTTGCATGCAGTCTATGAAGAACGCATGCAAATGTTTTCCTCTTGTCATAGGACTACAATTACACATTTCTTGATTGACAGTGTATCTGCTGCAAAGTGCAGCCTAGGATAAATTTGATTCAAGGTGTATCTAGGTGTTAAGTGCTGTATCCTCATGTACATACCTACTGCGTCCAGCGCAAGATTCTTACTCTGAGCCGAACCCACAAAGACTTGAGAGCTCATTATGGCCTGCATGAGCAGAGTGATGAGCTCGCGTGTAGGGCCACCAGTATCTACAGCTCCCTCTCCCCGACCGCAGGTGTCAACAAAGACAACATCGAGCCTCTTGTTGGGGTTGAATGTTTTTCTTTTAAACGCCCTCAGCGAAGAACCCAAGATGTCACTTCTGTTCACATTAACACAGTTTCCAGGTGGTGGCAGAGATTTAAAATCAACATTGGCCTTGAGTGTCCTCAACACGTTTCTGAGTTCTTCTTGGGGGTCTGGTAGCGCACTAGAAGCTGACAGCTCTGCTACAGAGAGAGGAGACGACACTGGCGATGGAGGAGAGACGTCAACAACTGGCGCTTGAGGTGAGATGGCGTCAACTGGCGCTGGAGAGATGGCCACAACTGGCGCTGGAGGAGAGATGGCGACAGCTGGAGGAGAGACGGCGACAGCTGGCGGAGAGATGGCGACAACTGCCGCTGGAGGAGAGATGGCGACAGCTGGAGGAGAAACGGCGACAGCTGGCGGAGAGATGGCGACCGCTGGAGGAGAGATGGCGACAACTGCTGCTGGACGAGAGAGAGGAGACACTGTGTCGACAGGGAATGAATCCTGAAATGTGAGAAGACAGACAGGGAATTTAACTTTTGGGCCTCAACAGTACAAAATTAACATACTTATGTTTGATACAGTTTATAATAAACTTAAATAAAAATACCGTGTGGTCAAGCCATCGAACATGCAGGGTTGTTCCCTGCGTAAAGCCAACGTCCGCTAACGTCCCAACTCTGTCACTGTAGAGTTCCAACACAGGTGTTCGGGACGTTAGACGGAATCTCTCTGTTGCTTGATGAACTGCTCCAGCGAAGGATACAAGACTCTATGAATGAAAAATTCAATTCAATTCAATTTTATTAAAGTGTCAAATCATAACAAGTTATCTCAAGACTCTCTCACTTTACAAAGGCTAAAGAGCCATCTCACTTTACAAAGGCTAAAGAGCCATGAGAGAGAGAGAGAGAGGAGAGAGACAAGGGAGAGACAAGGGGCACATGCACGCGCACATACACAGGCCCAACATGCGTATGTGCAAGAACGAATGAAGCAACGAACGAGCGAAGCAACGAACGAACGCACACACGCAAAAAACAATTGTGCAATGATGAAACAGACGTGTGCAATGATGAAACAGACTATAAATGAACGAGTGTACACTGTTGAAACAGCCATTATACCAGGCCATTTAACATTACATTTATTAAATTCCTATAATGTAGCTTTTAGCATCTGGCTCTAGAGCTCAGAATGCTTGCATGTCACCCAATAGTTTCAAAGTCATGTCTAAGAATACAGCAATATTGATGACAGCATATTTTAGTTACCTGGACAGAGCTCCCCAGGCGAAACTTCTTTTGTCGAGTTAAAAGGTCTGGATATTTAAATTTGAACAAGAACCCATTGCTGGGGCTTGCCAACCGACTTTCAGCCATCCTCCTTTCCACAACCTATCAAAAGATTAAATGGGGTCATTAGTGGCTGAAATGTCCATTTGTCTTCTGGAACTTAACCTTCAAATTCCTATTTTTTTTCGTTACCAGTTGATCACAAAGGCTGTGCAGGTAGACCACATGACATGCTCCTAAATATATATGTCTGTTTGAGATTCAGTTAGATTGAGAACAGGAGCACTCGTTTTTTTCCACAATGTGGAACAGGCGGTGCCTCCTTCGGGGAACTAAGAATGTGACTGAGGTTACGGTTACGATTAGGTTTAGGCATAGTCTTACTGAGGTTAGGGTTAGGATTAGGCATAGTTTTACTGAGGTAGGGTTAGGCATTTCAAGGGTGTTTGTCTTAGTGTATGTAACACCGGTGGCACTGTACTATTCTAAAGCCCCCTCAAGTATCTTTTTGGCTTGGTAGATCATGTAGAGTTGGTCATTTTAAAAGCAACTCAAGTCAAATACCAATACGGCTCAGATGTTCAAGTCAACTAAAGTGTGGACACCCCTGGTTTTGAAAATACCAATACGGCTCAGATGTAGCACCTGGCTTAAGGTGAAATAATGTATAGGTAGCACCCGATCTATGCACAAGTACTTACAGCCTGACGTCTAGTCTCTGCCTCTTCAGCGATCCTTAGAGCCTGGAGAGCTTCAGCCTCCTGCCTCCTCGCTGCAGCAGCACCAAGTCGGGCAGCTTCTTCCAGAAGAAGTGTCTGGGGGGAGAGAGAGAAAATAAATACTGCGTCAGTTAATACAAACTGTGTGCATAATATACTGTATGTGTATGAATGTAAACTGTGTGCATAATATACTGTATGTGTATGAATGTATGCGTTTCAATACCCTCGCTCTGTCTATGGCCAGGCTTCTATTATATTCAGCATCCTGCTGTGTGATCAGCAGGCGGCGCTGTTGTAGCTCGTCCTGAAACCACAATTCAATAATTCTTTAACTGACCGCACTAGAATTGACAATTAAATGTACACATAGCAAGCAAATGTTTGTGTAGGTAATTTCTAGATTACAAATAAAAAAGTAGGTTGGTATATGAGATTTAACAATTGACACAATTCCAATACGCGTTTGTATGTCTCAGCATATAATCCAACTAGTGCCACCAAGAGCAGAAATGATTTAAGCATAACATAATATAGATATTAATCACCTTCCATCCATCCTCAATAATATCAGTTTTGAACACCACATTGATTAGAAAACAGATAGTGCTGCCTCTGACTTTACCATTATGACGGGTTCACCTATCGGTGTGTTCCCAACAGTCCGGGTCTCGGCGGACGTAGTCGCTGCGGTCAGGGTGGCGGCGGAAGAGTCCCCGGCCACAGTGGACGTAGTCGCTGCGGTCAGGGTGGCGGCGGAAGAGTCCCCGGCCACAGTGGACGGAGTCGCTGCGGTCAGGGTGGCGGCGGAAGAGTCCCCGGCCACAGTGGACGTAGTCGCTGCGGTTCTCCGGTTCTCCAAAGAGACCTCCAAAATTAAATAGATTATGTATTTGTGTATTAGTAAATTAATCAGTAAATGAATCAAAGGTCATACAGTAACATAAACAAGCTGATGTAATGACCTGCTGTGCTGAAACCGAATTTAGATTTTCTACAGCCACACTTTGAATGGATTCTTGTCTTACCAAGCCGATGATTTCTTCAATGTCAGAGTCTTCAAGGTCCCCCCTCTGGTTGTTGCCAAAATGGGCATCCTCACTGTTTGACTCCATGGGTTCCTTAAGAATTAGACACATTGAATGAGGAAAACCATACCAAGTATTATTGAGATAGACCATGAGTAAAGCATAATGTATATCTGTTGCTGTAGTGTACTCTTACCACAACTGAGGGAATGGTGTCCATCCGTTCAGAGTCAGTCTACAAATTCACAGAAAGGTTGTGTCAGAATAGAATAAAAGTCAGAATAGAATAAAAGTCAATGGTTTTATGACATGGCATGAGCTACAGAATGGTTTTATGACACGATAGCATGAGCTACAGAAATTTACAATAGAATAAAAAGTCAATGGTTTTATGACATGGCATGAGCTACAGAAATTTACATTAAATGTAATATCAGTCTTCTGTGAAACAAAGCTCACTTACGATGGTTTCAGCCGAGCTGTCACTGTCTGCCGAGTGGTCGGTCTCCATTTCCTGTTGGTCCGTCTCCATTTCCTGTATGATGAACATAACAGATTAGACCCCAACAACGAACATAACAGATTAGACCCCAACAAATGTCTGACCAGCAATCAACAAAGCAACAGCAGTTTGTGTTCTTACAGAATCAGAGTCTGCATTGCCTTCATCCAGAGTTATTTTATCCTGTGGTGGAAGCACAAAGAGGACAACATGAGCTTCAATTGTTCTCCAAGTCAGCTTAATCAGGCTTTTACCACCTTCATTAATCTATAATCTGATGGACATGGCATACAACGGACAGTACCTTCGGGAGCACGTAGATGGCCGATCTCATGTTTGTCGTCATTGACTTGAGGCCAACCGGGTTCCACAGACTCCTTTCTATCATGTTGATGTTTTTACGGCCGTCCACTGTGCACAGCTTGAACTGCTGCTCTCCCAGGATGGGGAATGTGCGTCTCAGGGCTGTGGTCAACGCCGACCCGTCTCGCGACAGAGGAATGCGAATTTTCTGAACAGTCACGGCTGAAAAGTGTGTGCAGACCACAGACAAAGTGTTAAATTCAGTTCATCCTTTAGTTGTAGAAGTTAATACATTCAAGTTGAGGTATTGGATTTGAAAGAAATTACAATACCGTGCTTGTGAGAGTAAGTCTTCAGACCGGGGTCGAGGAGAAGTCCCACTCGAAGCTGGACGGTATTGCTGTTAAAACACACGACAACTGTTAAACAGCTGTACAACCAATACAAGAACCTTTGGATCACTGCTTTGTCTGATTTTGTTGATCTAAACAAATATTTCTACAACATAGCAGCATTTGAGTCAGAAATCCCCAGGGCCAAAATGTCTGCTTTATGTTAGTTACTAGCTTACTTTGGCCACAGCAAATATTGAATGCAAAAGCGATAAGGTGCCTTGTTATTGCAACAACATAATGTTCGCTCTCTTGGGATTAAATGCTCTGAAGAAACATAACCAAAAAATATTACCCTGCCCACCCACGACATTGTGTACTTACAGAGATGGTCCAGCAGGGGGGGTATGCTCTGTCTCTCCTGATGAGCTGTACAACAGACAGAAACATAATTTCAGTTTTATGGACTTTCCAGCTATGGACAGACTGAGGGACAGATTACAGAAAAAAAAAAAGTTAAAGTACCCAGTTCCACAGGAACGCACATGGAGGTCCAGAAACTGCAGGGCAATGTCTTGCTGGCAGTGCAAGCACTTCTCCTTGACAACCTGAGTGGAGCACAAGTTTAAAAAAGAAAAGAAAGATTAAGCGCAAACAGGTTTGGGTGTATTCCATAAGTAATTCCTTACCATGCGAGTGTTTATATGACACTTATAAGACAATCATGAGCAATTACCTGTTCCTCAGCTACCACAGGTCCCTGTGACGCAGCCACCTCCAGCCGCCGTTGTATAGGGACAACATACGCCACAGCCCGATTAAGTTCACTCTCGTTTCTTAAAAACGAGACACTGTAGCCACCCGGTGGCATATCTATCTCGATCAGTTCACCTGCTCTATTGGTCTTATACAGCTTGAACCCGCCTCCAAACTGTAGGGGGGGAAAGGCAGTGTAGAGACTGCGGACCAGGTCCAGATGGGTGGACTCTCTGGACAGGCGCACCCTCCTTTTACCAAGGCCACGTCTCTTCAGCTCAACACACTCCAGTGGTGTTGGCTTGTGCTGCTGTCCTGGCTGAGCTAGGCAACAGAACTCATGCTCCCAAGGCACAGCAATTGGGTTCCTGGCAATGGCTTGGAGCCTCTTGTTCCTCTTAGGGGCGGGCTCAAAGAGTCCAGCCAGCGCCCTCTCGGTTGAGGTGGACTGCTGCTGGGAGCGCAACAGTCCAGCGAGCTCTCCGAGCACCATCCCTGCCTGCATTGTGGCAAGACCGCTCCAGGTGACAGCAATGGTCCGGGTGACGACAGCAGCGGCTGTTGGAGGTGGAGAGCTAGATTAGGGCTGTACTTTTGTCACTCATTGCGTTTATATGCACATTCAGAATGGCATTCAGAATGAACTTATTCTGAATAGAGCTTCATACCCAAACGTTTACATGGGACCTGAATACAAGTATCCCTCATTCCACAGTCGTTTACATGACCAAAGGATTCATTCGGAATAGAACTGTGGGCATGTATACTTCAGGTCGGAGAAGGGTGGGGTGTGGGGGGTACTCAGTGCAACATACTTCATTTATTCCAGACAGCAGGTCATTCAGAATGGAGCGTTTATATGACAAATGTATCCCGTTGAAACGGCATATACCACCCCTTCAGACCAGAATCAAAATTAATTCCGGTCAGACCGGAATGGCTATTCCTAAACGTTTATATGAGCATTTCTATTCTGAATGAGCAGTCATTCCGAATATAAGTGGAATACATGTGCATATAAACGCACCCATTGATTCTTTGCTCGAAAGGCTATTTTCACAGCCATAGTCCAGGTCAGACCCGTTTAAAAATGTCTCACTTTATAACACTTCCAGCGTCATTTCAATATCTATTCTGTAGTCGGGACCCACAAGCTCAGGAATAGGGTTAAACCTGTGATGTCATGCCGTAAATGTATTTCCGTTTTATTAGTTTGGCTAAGGTCATTTGTATAATCAGGGTTCCCACACATTTTTACCAATTCATTTCCAAAACTTTTCCAGAATATTTAACCCAATTTCCAGGAATATATAACAATAATTGAGCTCAATAACAGGTTGCTTAGTCCTATGCGCAATGCCCAAAAACAGGTAGTGTATGCCAGTGGTTCTCAACCTTTTCAGACCGTGACCCCCGAAATAATCATGTTTTAACTGGGGACCCGGCAGCCTGACGAGCACTAAGAGTTAAGGAATTTTGTATAACACGGTTCTATTGTGAAAATAGCAGATCTACATGCTCAGATGTGGCGTATGGCATGGATTTCTACACAGAGAGGGCAATTCTTTTAACATAAGATGCTGCATTGAAGTTCAGGAGACTTTGGACATGGCAATTCTCTTGAATGCTGCCTTCAGGTATGGCATGGAAAGAGGGCGTTTGCATTTCTTTCACCATAGTAAAAACTGCATTCATGTGTGTGTGTGAACATACCCTCGGGTCTGTCGGACTCGTCCAAACAGCTGCAGTGGCTGGCGGTTCGCGTGGGGCAGCTGTGCTGGTCCCTATGACCAGCGGTAAGGACACGCGGTAAGGACACAGGTTCAAACACCCAGGGACTTCCACATACACCTGTTAACAGAACAGACCGATGACAAGCAAGGCTTGACATTAACATTTTGAGGCACTACAAGTACATTTCCCATTCACTTGTCCGGATAAAACATTTAACAGTAATATTTTTCTTAAATACCTACGTAGCGTGTCTCCGCGCAGCTTGGACACCAGCTGCTGGATCTGCCGGGCCTTACCCTTGGCGAAGAAGGTCTGGGTTTGGTACAAGGTGGCCTTGGGCACCGCAATGAACAGTTCTCCACTCACCTGGCAGAGGAGGGGAGGGGTTTAAACATGTCATTTACAGGGTTCCCACACATCTTTACCAATTAATTTCCAAAAACTTTCCAAGACTATTTAACCCGATTTCCAGGGCTATATAACAATAATTCAGCTCAATAACAGGTTGCTTACTACTATGCGCAATGCCCAAAGACAGGTAGTGTATGCCAGTGGTTCTCAACCTTTTCAGACCGTGACCCCCGAAATAATCATGTTTTAACTGGGGACCCGGCAGCCTGACGAGCACTAAGAGTTAAGGAATTTTGTATAACACGGTTCTATTGTGAAAATAGCAGATCTACATGCTCAGATGTGGCGTATGGCATGGATTTCTACACAGAGAGGGCAATTCTTTTAACATAAGATGCTGCATTGAAGTTCAGGAGACTTTGGACATGGCAATTCTCTTGAATGCTGCCTTCAGGTATGGCATGGAAAGAGGGCGTTTGCATTTCTTTCACCATAGTAAAAACTGCATTCATGTGTGTGTGTGAACATACCCTCGGGTCTGTCGGACTCGTCCAAACAGCTGCAGTGGCTGGCGGTTCGCGTGGGGCAGCTGTGCTGGTCCCTATGACCAGCGGTAAGGACACGCGGTAAGGACACAGGTTCAAACACCCAGGGACTTCCACATACACCTGTTAACAGAACAGACCGATGACAAGCAAGGCTTGACATTAACATTTTGAGGCACTACAAGTACATTTCCCATTCACTTGTCCGGATAAAACATTTAACAGTAATATTTTTCTTAAATACCTACGTAGCGTGTCTCCGCGCAGCTTGGACACCAGCTGCTGGATCTGCCGGGCCTTACCCTTGGCGAAGAAGGTCTGGGTTTGGTACAAGGTGGCCTTGGGCACCGCAATGAACAGTTCTCCACTCACCTGGCAGAGGAGGGGAGGGGTTTAAACATGTCATTTACAGGGTTCCCACACATCTTTACCAATTAATTTCCAAAAACTTTCCAAGACTATTTAACCCGATTTCCAGGGCTATATAACAATAATTCAGCTCAATAACAGGTTGCTTACTACTATGCGCAATGCCCAAAGACAGGTAGTGTATGCCAGTGGTTCTCAACCTTTTCAGACCGTGACCCCCGAAATAATCATGTTTTAACTGGGGACCCGGCAGCCTGACGAGCACTAAGAGTTAAGGAATTTTGTATAACACGGTTCTATTGTGAAAATAGCAGATCTACATGCTCAGATGTGGCGTATGGCATGGATTTCTACACAGAGAGGGCAATTCTTTTAACATAAGATGCTGCATTGAAGTTCAGGAGACTTTGGACATGGCAATTCTCTTGAATGCTGCCTTCAGGTATGGCATGGAAAGAGGGCGTTTGCATTTCTTTCACCATAGTAAAAACTGCATTCATGTGTGTGTGTGAACATACCCTCGGGTCTGTCGGACTCGTCCAAACAGCTGCAGTGGCTGGCGGTTCGCGTGGGGCAGCTGTGCTGGTCCCTATGACCAGCGGTAAGGACACGCGGTAAGGACACAGGTTCAAACACCCAGGGACTTCCACATACACCTGTTAACAGAACAGACCGATGACAAGCAAGGCTTGACATTAACATTTTGAGGCACTACAAGTACATTTCCCATTCACTTGTCCGGATAAAACATTTAACAGTAATATTTTTCTTAAATACCTACGTAGCGTGTCTCCGCGCAGCTTGGACACCAGCTGCTGGATCTGCCGGGCCTTACCCTTGGCGAAGAAGGTCTGGGTTTGGTACAAGGTGGCCTTGGGCACCGCAATGAACAGTTCTCCACTCACCTGGCAGAGGAGGGGAGGGGTTTAAACATGTCATTTACAGGGTTCCCACACATCTTTACCAATTAATTTCCAAAAACTTTCCAAGACTATTTAACCCGATTTCCAGGGCTATATAACAATAATTCAGCTCAATAACAGGTTGCTTACTACTATGCGCAATGCCCAAAGACAGGTAGTGTATGCCAGTGGTTCTCAACCTTTTCAGACCGTGACCCCCGAAATAATCATGTTTTAACTGGGGACCCGGCAGCCTGACGAGCACTAAGAGTTAAGGAATTTTGTATAACACGGTTCTATTGTGAAAATAGCAGATCTACATGCTCAGATGTGGCGTATGGCATGGATTTCTACACAGAGAGGGCAATTCTTTTAACATAAGATGCTGCATTGAAGTTCAGGAGACTTTGGACATGGCAATTCTCTTGAATGCTGCCTTCAGGTATGGCATGGAAAGAGGGCGTTTGCATTTCTTTCACCATAGTAAAAACTGCATTCATGTGTGTGTGTGAACATACCCTCGGGTCTGTCGGACTCGTCCAAACAGCTGCAGTGGCTGGCGGTTCGCGTGGGGCAGCTGTGCTGGTCCCTATGACCAGCGGTAAGGACACGCGGTAAGGACACAGGTTCAAACACCCAGGGACTTCCACATACACCTGTTAACAGAACAGACCGATGACAAGCAAGGCTTGACATTAACATTTTGAGGCACTACAAGTACATTTCCCATTCACTTGTCCGGATAAAACATTTAACAGTAATATTTTTCTTAAATACCTACGTAGCGTGTCTCCGCGCAGCTTGGACACCAGCTGCTGGATCTGCCGGGCCTTACCCTTGGCGAAGAAGGTCTGGGTTTGGTACAAGGTGGCCTTGGGCACCGCAATGAACAGTTCTCCACTCACCTGGCAGAGGAGGGGAGGGGTTTAAACATGTCATTTACAGGGTTCCCACACATCTTTACCAATTAATTTCCAAAAACTTTCCAAGACTATTTAACCCGATTTCCAGGGCTATATAACAATAATTCAGCTCAATAACAGGTTGCTTACTACTATGCGCAATGCCCAAAGACAGGTAGTGTATGCCAGTGGTTCTCAACCTTTTCAGACCGTGACCCCCGAAATAATCATGTTTTAACTGGGGACCCGGCAGCCTGACGAGCACTAAGAGTTAAGGAATTTTGTATAACACGGTTCTATTGTGAAAATAGCAGATCTACATGCTCAGATGTGGCGTATGGCATGGATTTCTACACAGAGAGGGCAATTCTTTTAACATAAGATGCTGCATTGAAGTTCAGGAGACTTTGGACATGGCAATTCTCTTGAATGCTGCCTTCAGGTATGGCATGGAAAGAGGGCGTTTGCATTTCTTTCACCATAGTAAAAACTGCATTCATGTGTGTGTGTGAACATACCCTCGGGTCTGTCGGACTCGTCCAAACAGCTGCAGTGGCTGGCGGTTCGCGTGGGGCAGCTGTGCTGGTCCCTATGACCAGCGGTAAGGACACGCGGTAAGGACACAGGTTCAAACACCCAGGGACTTCCACATACACCTGTTAACAGAACAGACCGATGACAAGCAAGGCTTGACATTAACATTTTGAGGCACTACAAGTACATTTCCCATTCACTTGTCCGGATAAAACATTTAACAGTAATATTTTTCTTAAATACCTACGTAGCGTGTCTCCGCGCAGCTTGGACACCAGCTGCTGGATCTGCCGGGCCTTACCCTTGGCGAAGAAGGTCTGGGTTTGGTACAAGGTGGCCTTGGGCACCGCAATGAACAGTTCTCCACTCACCTGGCAGAGGAGGGGAGGGGTTTAAACATGTCATTTACAGGGTTCCCACACATCTTTACCAATTAATTTCCAAAAACTTTCCAAGACTATTTAACCCGATTTCCAGGACTATATAACAATAATTCAGCTCAATAACAGGTTGCTTACTACTATGCGCAATGCCCAAAGACAGGTAGTGTATGCCAGTGGTTCTCAACCTTTTCAGACCGTGACCCCCAAAATAATCATATTTGAACTGGGGACCCCAGCACCCTGACGAGCACTAAGAGAAGATGAATTTTGTATAACACGGTTTTATAGTGAAAACAGCCAATCTACATGCTCACAACGCCTCACAGCTACCTCACAGCTATTTTTACAATTTCTGCCTCTAATATTTGACAATTTGGCCAATGATGAATTTGTCCTTTCAGAGGTATTAACAAAATCAAAATAACCAAAGACATTGCAAAGCATTTTTTTCCAGGACCTTCCAGGACCATTGATCAATTCCAAACCTTTTTCAGTACTGGAAAAATATTGTTCTAAATTCAAAATATTTCCAGGAATTTCATGACCGTGGGAACCCTGTATAATTGTATATTCACGGTCCCATTGACTCACAATACAGCAGGGGTCTTCAACGTTTTCAGGACAAGGACCCCTTAGTTAATAGAAATAAAGCAGGGACCCCCACAACCTCATCATAGATTCCATATAGTTTCATTTTTTGACATCACAATCATCAATGCCTTTTGGATTCATGTCCATTTTTCTACTTGAACAGTCAATACTTAATAAACCTGACTTTTCACTCTGTGCTTAGTCTGCCCCTACACCAAACCTCTTTGAGCTTGCAGATCTGCTATTTTTGGCTAAAGTTCTCAGAATATATAATGGACGCTAGGGTTCAACTGGTTAATATAAAGGAGAAAAAAGTTTCTATAACACAAAGATTTGGAGGACCCCCTGTAGTAGCTCTGAGGACCCCCTAGGGTTCTCAGACCCCCTGTTGAAGACCCTTGCTATAGCTTTAAAAGTAGCATGTGAGGGGTCAAACTAAGGGTTCTTCGTAATTCTGAATCCATTGCCAGCACAAAACTGATAAGTGATTACTTGTTTTTCATGAAAAATAAAATGCTTGCAATCGATTCAGAATCGATAAGAACGCCTAGTTTGACCCCTCACATGACAAGACAAACAGTGAATATACAAATGGCCATTGGCAATGTTTCCAGCAGAGCAGACCTCTCATTCTGTAGACCTTAATGGCCAAACATAGAAGAAAAAGACAAAGACCTCCAATTCATTTTCCCTAGTAGTTAACTGCCACAGGCTGAAAGTTGTGGTTAGCCTACCATTAACTTCACTATGCAGTAAAACATCTCAGGTGTCAAAAAAGGATTCCAATGCAAGCCTTTATTTAGCAAAGAAAAATGGCCTTAGAGGAAAAGTTGTCTATGGCAAAAACCAAAACCCCTTACTGACCCCCAACATGCAACATAAAGCAGATAGATTTGGGATAAAGTAAATTAAACAGTTACGTTTAGTAAAGTTAATGAGCTCAGCTTTAAGCTTTCACAGATTCCCTAGAGCAGTGGTTCTTAACCTTGTCAAGCCACGACCCCCAAAATCATAATTTAACTGGGGACCCTCCCAGATTGTACAAGCACTTAGAATTAGGAGTTGCCTTTAGTAAAGTTATTGTTACCTCAGCTTCAGATTCCCTAGAGCAGTGGTTCTCAACCTTTTCAAGCCACGACCCCTAAAATCATAATTTAACTGGGGGCCTTCCCACATTGCACCTCTAATAATTGACAATTTGACCAAAGGTACTACAAAGGTCTTTTAAGTCCTTAAATTGTCACTGTCATGTGCAGATACCCTATATACACTTAGGCCTATACTGCATGTTATACTGCATGTTTTGTTTTTTTTACTGTCAAGTGAGAAATCAATGTCAAAATTTTAACTAAACGTCTGAAGACCCCCCAAAATAATTTGGGGACCCCTCTGGGGGTCCCGACCCACAGGTTGAGAACCACTGCCCTAGAGAACCAGACTTCAATCTTTCACATGTATCCGTTTCTATACAGTGGAGAGAACCAATTGGCCCAAATCAATGGAGTTGAATGAATTCAAACAGCAGAATTATCATTCAATAATCAAATGTCTCCTTATATCAAGATGAGCGCAAAAATGAAACTGCATTACCTTAACCGTCTCCTCACAGATAGGTCTGCACTTAACACTGGGGGAGGGGAACCTTGCAACGCGCCAAAGCAACAAACCGCGCCAAAAGGACTAGCAGAGCATTTTGGGACTTGTAGTATGTTGGTGCGTGAACAGTAATCACAATGGTCAAATAATTAACACAGGCCTGGTTTAGTACACACCACTGTTCCCAAACACTGGTTCAGGTCAGGACATGTATTTAGAGGGTCCCCCAATTATTTATTTCCAAAAAGGAACATCCATCATGAATTAAACCTAATGTATTGAATTTGTTGGAGGAATTTGAAATAAGAAAAGGGGCCCGGGCAAACATCTAATTTCTCTTTTGAGTCAGGGGGTGAAGATAACCCTGAATACATGACGGTCATACATGACCGTCAGGTTTCCAGGGCTAGGGCTGGAGAGTTGGAAAGGACTTGTACAAACACTAGTCTCTGACAATAAAGTGAGCAGGGAAATGTTTTTCCAGTACAAACAGTATTATCAAACCACAAACCTGGGTGAAGTTTATCTTTGCGACGTGTGCTCGGCTTGATGTAGTAGTAGTGTCTCTGGACTCTCTGCTAAACAAAACGCTGGCAATGCTGGAGCTGATGGCTTGGTTGTTTGGAGCGCTCTGAGACAGGAGGTGTGTTCATATTGGAGCAAAGCTGGCGCTTCTGGGCGCTGATTGGTGAAGTTCAATTGACACGCATGCGCAAATAGTTACCAGGTCGTGTTTAGCGCGGTTTATCAGATTCAAATTTTCACACCCATTCTAGCCATTAAAAAGAAACATTTTTTTTATGTCTACAGCTGGATTAAATATAGAAACCTGAACTGTGAAGAAAGTGTCTGAAAATGCATTTATTTTAATGGGACACTTTATTGGGTCTTAAAACATATTTTATTTATATTTTTTATTTTTTCAAAAAATGTTTTTGTATCATATTTGATACAAGGGGTATTACAAAGCTCCATCCGCAAGCTTCAAATGTAGTGTGGGGCTGGGTCCCTGTCCTGGCTGCTTCATCTCTCAGCCACTAATCAAATTCACCTGTGCTGCAGTGCTGTGCCCATCCCCCAGGCCCCAACACAGTCAACAGCAAACTGGCAGTTCAGTTGGTTAGTTGTATGCAGTCTGTAAAAGACAAAGGCTTTAAATACTGTGAACGTGTGTGAAAGTAAATCCTATGTTACTATATGCTTAGGGTTGTCCAAAAAAAAAATAACCTTCACTATTTTTTTCTTTTTTTTTTTTTCTTTACATATCTACTGCATAGTACTGTGTTCTATTCGTCTGTCATTCAATGTTATATGAGATACTTCAATGGTTTCCTGTGGAAATAAGCTTAGTCTTTTCATGGATCTCCTTTTAGTAGACCTTGTACCAGTGAACTGTACCGTCATGAAACTGTACCTTTTCCTATGCAAACTTCTAATAAAGTCTTCAATCAATCAATCAATCAATCAATCAAACCCTAAATGTAACCAAATGGACCTCATACTCTGTGTAATCTATGCATATGGCTTATTTTTTATTTGTTTGTTCAGGTTAGTTAAAGCAGTGGTTCTCAACCTGTGGGTCGGGACCCCCAGGGGGGTATCCAAAAAAATGTTGGTCCCCGACCCAAGATGATTAACTCAATGTGCACCATTGCTTTCTCTCTGAACAGTAAACAAAAGAGCATATAAGGTTTAAGTGTGTACAGGGTATCCTCAGATTTCTTTCTGTTTAAGTATCAAACATTAAATATTTGAGGCAGGAATTGTGAAAATAGATGATCTACATGCTTGCAACGCCTCGCAACGTGAGGCATGTGAACATGTAGATGTGCTATTTTCACAATAGCACCATGTTATACAAAATGTAATGCCTCGATTCTTGTAGTGCTCGTCAGAGTAGGGGGGTCCCCAGTTCAAATGTGATTATTGTGGTGGTCGTGCATTACTAAGACACCATTTAGATTTCAATAAACTAGAGGTTTGCGACTGCGTTTCCCGTTTCATAGTGATACAGTATGTAACCAGTAAGACGCCGAAGGGCGAAAAGCGACGTCCCCTAAAAGGCGAGGTCGTGCCATCTGTCTTGGCCATGAATCCCTTTTATGCCCATATATGGAGATCCCAGCTCTGAGTAACTGACATAACAGAATCCCTTTTATGCCCATATATGGAGATCCCTGCTCTGAGCACCTGACATCACTGTGACGTCACCTGTGATCAGGGGAACCACAGTGTCAGGCGTGACAGAGATACGGCCAAGCTGTGAACGTTCACATACTAAACTGCAACCTACGGTCGCAATTCTAATGTCGCTCCGTGAAACTTGACCAAACATGGAGATTCTAGTTGGCCAAAATGTCATATGAAGATCACCAATCCACGCTTATCGGACATATGCCCATCTGATTGGCTACGGGCATAGACAGCCCCTCTCATGGCTCTTATATGCCTTGATATTATGACGTGACCCTTTGACCCTCTCTGATTGGCTAAGGGCCCATGGCCCGTGGCCCATGATTGGCTACGGGCATAAACACAGACACACGCAGACTCAGACACGCAGACGTAGGTTTCCCTAATTTATAGATAGATAGATGTAGTGGGGGTCCCTGCTTCATCTCTCATCTATACAATATGAAGCATCATCTCTCTCTATGCAGTGGAGGTCCCTGCTTCATCTCTCTCTCTCTCTCTCTCTCTCTCTCTCTCTCTCTCTCTCTCTCTCTCTCTCTCTCTCTCTCTCTCTCATCTATACAATATGTAGTGGGGGTAAAAACTCATTTTGGGGGTGAACTACTTCATGCATGACATGAAATGTCATGATATCTTCGTGGTTTGGGTGTATACATTCTGCTAATTTAATTGTGTTCACAATCAAAACACAATTACAATACATTTGTAGTGTAGCCTACATTCAGCAGCACAACAGCAACTAAATATGTTAGACCATATAAGGCCCAACTATCAGCCGATAATATTTAATTATAATTAGGATGGAATGGTCTTCCTTCTATGGCTCAGGCCTGTTTAACCTCTCTGATGGATTTTGCTCTTTCTAGGCAACTTTATGATAGTTTGTTTTTTATTGCCAGTCTATTGCAATAGAGTGAAATCGGTTTAACACCGGAGCCCAGCAATTGTGATCTTAGGCATATGTCACAAGAGATTATAACTCTTCTGACCTATGCTCATAAGAGATGACTCTGAGCACATCCAGCAACATACTTTCCCAAATGAGATTATTCAAGATGTAGGCCTAATTAAATGTGAAAGAGAACAAATATCTGGCTGTCTTGGCCTTGCCTAGCTTCAGCTATACCATCATCCACCCTTGTTAAAACAAGGAGTTAGTTAGCTAGCTGCATATTATCTAGGGAGGTTATACGAGGCTAGTCTTGGCCATCAGTCTTGGCCATATATGGATTCTGTTAGTGTGGTATGTGGCCGATGTGGCCTCCACATATGGGAATTCCCATATGATGACCTGTTGCATATGGGCCGTTGCCCTGACATCACAATGATGTCATGTTTGAGCAGCAAACCCATTCTGTTAGAGCAGTTCCTTTGACCTCACAGTGATGTCAGATGCCTTATCTAACCCTCTCAACAATGTGATGTCACAATGTCAACAAACAGGTCATCAGCTATAGACATTGAAGCGTTACTCACGTATGTACAAGATGTAGTCGCAATGAAAAATGTCACATCTTGTCAGTAACACCTGTCAGATTCCGGATAACGCCTCAATGTCTATAGCTGACCTATGACATCACATTCTTGTGACATCACATTCCGTTCTGTCCCATATGCCCATATACCGGTATGGAGATCCCTGATCTCCATATATGGGAATATCCCCTCCATATCCCTCATCAATATTAGGCCCACAGCTTGGAATGTCCATTTATGATCACATTGTGTCTTATGTGGTCTATAAGTTACTATTATAAGACATCTATGATGTCAGACATCAGTCATATCCATATTTGTGAAAATATTTTGTGCACATTTTATCCAACTTAAACAACCAAGCCGCACCTCTAATCACACTTGCAAATTAATGTTGTCCTGTGCAAATGTTTGCCCTTGCCCTTAGGTGTCTTACTGGTCCTTAGAGCATCTACTGTATACTTTTCAATGTGAGCTATGTGTCCTGTCCTGTCCTGTCCTGTCCTGTCCTGTCCTGTCCTGTCCTGTCCTGTCCTGTCCTGTCCTGTCCTGTCCTGTCCTGTCCTGTCCTGTCCTGTCCTGTTCAGTCCTGTCCTGCATATACATGAAATAGGCTGAAATCTACAGTCAGTTTTGGAAATAAAAAAGAAAAACCTTTTCCCATGTTAGAGTGTGTGAAGAAGCACTACATGCTCTAGTCTACATGTCCACAAAGTTATCTTGCACAATGGCTTCGATAAGAACAAAGGACCTTCTCACCCTCATTAACAGTTTCTGCTACACACACAGAGTAGATTTCTCATTAGAGTTGTGTCATATATCATTTATGTTTTATGTACTGTGAATGTACCGGTATGTTGTCTTTTTTAACCACTGCACAAAGTTCAGAAAGGAAAATAAAGTTCTTAGAACTCATTGAATTGATATAACACACGTGGCCTGCGTCTGGGACAAACTGCAGCAGACACGGCACAGCATCTTAATCTTTGGGGACCCCTTGTTAAAGGGATATTCCACTTTCAACAGGGACACGCTGGTAGGCTTTCTCTCCCCCCCACACACCCATTTTAACGTCAAACTCCATTTTAACCATGATAGATTCATTAAAACACCCATTATTTTTTTTACTGACTCATACTACCCTCCTAATACGTGAGAAGGCCGTGTTTTTTCCATAACGTTTTTCATTTATTTGTAATAGTTATTTTTTGTATTTATTTTTTCCCAAATAATTAATAAAAAATAATTGAAAACGTTAGGGAAAAGACACGGCCATCTCACGTATTAGGAGGGTAGTATGAGTCAGTAGAAATAATAATGGGTGTTTTTAGTGAATCCATCATGGTTAAAATGGAGTTTGAAGTTACAATGGGTGTGTGTGGGGAGAGAAACACTTCCAGCGTGTCCCTGTTGAAAGTGGAATATCCCTTTAAGTGAGATTATAATGTGGGTATACACACCATATGAAAGCTATAGTAATGAGGATGTAGATCTTGAAAGGCTTTCCTTCATAAATGCTTTCATAGAGGAAATTGGATATACATGTGTACTAAGGGAAATCTGAATGCAAATATCAGTGATGAAAAGTCCCTCTTTGATCTGTATTTGCTTCAATTCTGTCATGACAATAGGCCTACTGTTTGTCACTGAGGCTTGGAATACAACATCTGATGTTCATGACTGTGTGGATTAAGTTGAGATCAATTCAACTGGTGGCCCATGTGCCAAACCCAGCCCCTGAGGAGCTTTCTTCTGTCCCCATTACAGATTCCCGGTGCAAGTGCTTCAAATGTCGTACAAATTATAAATGAGTGCTCAGGGCTCAGGCCCCAGACATAACCAAATGCAAAACCCTTTAATTAATAATAAAACATGTAAACACTTCACCTTGCAAGTCTGTCGTCAATATCTTTCTCACAAAGACACGTCCATGCCAGGGATTCTTGCATATAACATACCGAAATATCTATTTCCTATTTTCTTAACTTGAAATAAAAACCCTTCACACTAAAAAGGACTGGCAGAAGCCTGTGGACTATTAAGGACTGGCAGAGACATTATCCTATGTGCA
This sequence comes from Nannobrachium achirus, assembly GCF_963921795.1. Lineage (NCBI taxonomy): Eukaryota > Metazoa > Chordata > Actinopteri > Myctophiformes > Myctophidae > Nannobrachium > Nannobrachium achirus. Next base: position 22,039,691 of record NC_137826.1, on the reverse strand, counting down.
TCAAAATGCATGAATGCAGTATAAAGCAGGACCTAATAAGTTATATAATGGACACAACATGTCCATTGTTCTCCTATCAGACCTAATAGCACATAACAAACGCTCAAAAAGTTAACCGTGAACATTTGGTAATTTTTTGTTGTAACAGTCTTGTGGCCCCTGACTTGAAGTCATGTTACAATGGTGGCCCCCTGCCTAATATAGTTGAATAGCCCTGCTATATGGGCTGGCAGCAACAGACCATATGCCTGTGCCTGTCTCTATAAAAGCTATAAGGTGGAGAACCTACCAGTCCCAGAGTTATTTGAAACAGCAAGCATGGGTAAACACCAGTGAGCTAATAGGCTCTATGAGAATGACTTGAGGTCACTACCGAGACGAATCTTTGGGTTATTGAACATCCATATGATGCTATTCTGTGTGAAAATCTTAATTGTGATAATACTAACTAGATGTAATATAATGATGAACTGTGCATAATGCACAATAGTAAAAGGTCTAAACAAGTCTTGTGCAGTAATCTGTCAGAGAAGGGTTAATCAGCATAAAATCCCCTCTCTCTGTTGAGTGACACAATCTACATGTGATTGGTCTTCTTGAGGCCAATATTGATAAAAACAATAAGGAGGCTTCGTTGTACAATGCACTATAGTAGCAGTGCTGCAGTTGTGCACCGTTAGTTAGCTCTTTCTCTTTGTACTTCCTTATTGCAATTCAAAACCTTTTTTCTGTGGCAGGGGACTTGGGCACATTCCCAATGGGTCATATAAAGATACATAGTCTTTGTTATACACACAATGGAACATAGGCCTATGCATAGATTCATTGATGGTATAAATACTATATAGCCTACAGTAAGACATCTAAGACTCAAACGATAGACCTATTCTATTATCACAAATATTTGTCTCTGAACTGGCTTATTGAAATACTCAGGATGAAGCAATGGGAGCATCTAATCGATCAAGCAGTCTGGAAAGAAAGCAAATGGTGCAGAAAACAGTCTCCCGTTAATAGTTTGCACAAAGAAGTCTGAATAAAGTAGTGCAGGAGTCATACTGAATACTCCAGTAGATAGATAGATAGATAGATACCTTTATTGGGGGAAACTCAGTTGCCCCAGTGGAAGTACAGCAGTGTACATTAGTTACAAAGAAGTAAGAGGAAAAAAAAGATAGGAAGAAACAAGAACAGTGCAGTAACAGTAAGAGAAGGTGCATCACTAGAGAGGGGACGAATAATATATACAAGTGTCTTGGGGCACAACTATCAAATAGTAAGTACAGTGTCCAACTCAAATTGAAAAAACACTAGTACAGAGCTCTACTCCAACCTCCAGTACAGTAGGTGGCGGTATACACCGGAAACAAAGGTTGTAATCCGCCATAAAATCCAAAGAAGAAGAAGACGAGGAGTTAACGCAGGCAAAGGCAAACAGCCAGCCAGAGAAACGTGGAAAGCGAGGACGGAGAAGAGTCAAACAAAGTTAACAAATCATCCGGGTGGAAGCTTTGTGATTATGGCAATCAGGTAAGACATCTCGAGATACTGAAGAATATATCGATACCAAAATAAGGAACGCCACTTTTCTGATTGTCACTTATCAGTTAATGTCATTTCATTTTTCTACAAAGACAATACCAGTACTCGTGAAATTCAACCCCACGCGAAAACACTCTTTGGTGCACCTTGTTTAATGCCAAGATTTCTTCGACAAACGCACCGCTGGATTGTTAGCTTGTTTTCAAATAATCAAGCCTCCAGAACGGCAGAACCACGTTGGAATATTATTGCACTACACCCAAAACCGTGACCTATCCTAATCGGTTACCTTGCTATACGCATGCGCAAAATGGAGGCGGTCAGATCCAAACATTTTCTGATTAAGAAAAATAGACATATTAAATACAATTTGGAGTTATTTTTTACTTTAGTTGAGTATTTCTCTAGTGAGTATACTCCACTACAGTTATTTGAGAACTTTAGTTACTAATTACTTCGCAGATATACATGATTAGGCCTATAATTTAAAACATAAATGAATCCACTTTGGCCCCATTTTATAGTTACTTTTACTTTTAGTACTTTAAGTATATTTTGATGCCAATACTTGTGTACTGATTTCTGGACATCTACTTGTTACAGAGTACTTCTACAATGCAGTTTTATTGATACTTTTACTTATGTGAATACATTTTCCTTCACTGCCTCAGAGACTCTCAATAGGACTTGGAGGACCCCCTATTGTAACTCTTTATAGAGTAGCAAAGTGTGATGTAATTTACACATCCGACCTGGTTCGCGTTTTTCTTCCCCCATTCTGAATTACCATAGACCTTTTTCATATTGCGTCATATAAGAACTGTCAGCAGTTTGACTCATAGATATGAAGAATCAACTGATGGTGAGAAAATGCTAATGTTACTGTCGCCGAATTAGTAAAATTTTTGCTAAAAACAGGCCTTATCAAATATGAATGACTGACTATCAGAAACCACACAGAGCCACCTCGCCGACAATATGGCAAAGACTGTTTGTTTATTTTTGGACCGCAATGCTTATATGAGACCATTTTAAGATGATATCAATGTTATTCTCCATTATTCCTTAGAACCGGGGGATGAGCGAGTGACATCATGACTTTGTTACTCTATAAGAGCAACAACAGGGGGTCCTCCCAAATCTTTTTATGATATAAGCTTTTTTTCCCTCCTTTTTCTTTATTAAAACATGAACCCCACTGTCCATATTCTGAAAACTTTAGCCAAAAATAGCAGATGGGGGTCCCTGCTTCATCTCTCTCTCTCTCTCTCGACTAAGGGGTCCTTGGCCTGAAAACCCCTGGTATTAACACCAAGAATGTGCCTAATAGCCTAATTTAAGTACAGTGAGTACTTTTTCAAGTGTTGTTCTTGCATTAAGAACCACAGCTTAAAGTAAAATAGACCTGCTCTATTAATACAATTCTTAGCCAAATAGTCAATCTACAGGCTCTCACATTTTGCAGTTTTTTTTAATTGAAAATCTGATACTTGGGGTTAGTGTTTACCTGAGAATAGGGATGCTAGGGTTCAAGTGGTTAATAAATGAAAAGGAATGGATTCACACAAATAAGTGGAGAGACCCCCCTGTTGTAACTTTGGGGACCACCCCATGGGTTCCAGAAACGCTATTCGACACCCATTATGTTAATGTGTTAGCCTGTGTTGAAGATATAATGTGTTTTAATAGTGTATCATTTATCAATATGTCATCTTATCGAATAATGAAGACCAGAATGGGGAAGTTAGTTAGTAAGGACAATGGAGAAGCATTTAATTAATACATGTTTTTTTCCCCCTTTCTTTTCCCCTCCATTTCAGACCCCCAATTCCTACTGCCCAAGAATGCTTGGATATAGTTGCAGATGTACTTGAATCAGTTGGACGACAACTGTGTGAACAACCAGCAACACTGGATATGGAAAGCAATGACCGAGCCATGGACATTGTGGAGAACATCATTCAGTTGTTGTCAGGCTTTCCAGACCTAGGAAACGATGAACAGATATTTAGAAAGTTAAATGAAGCCCTTGACATATTGAGAGAGAATGCAAATGGGGTCAGATGTGTGACATTTTACACAAATGAAAACGGCAGACAGGCGTTCCACATACCAGAAGAACTACTACAATACTTCATAGAGTGTCGTTTCAGTGTTCCAGAAATTGCCCGCATGTTAGACGTGAGTGTCCGAACCATTCGCAGACGTATGACAGAGTATGGCTTAAAAATCAGAGACAATTACACAGACATAACGGACGAAGATTTAAGAAGGGAGATAGCAGACTTTCATGTCTATTTTCCAACTACAGGATATAGGGTCACGGAAGGCTATTTACTGTCCAAAGGCATAAGGTGATTATTGCTACGCACTCTCATACAAGTAAGCTGTTAAATGAATGTAAAATGATCTTTCATTGTAAATTAGATCCCTTGTTATATGTTAAGTAAGTTCTTTATATTCAGTGTTTCTGGTGTGAGTTCTTTCAATGTCTAAACCAAACAGAAGAGCAGGGAACACTTTTAGACAATATTGATAGGACCTACAGACTGTTCCAACGTTGTGGTGTTGTTGGTTTTCTACAGTGTTGGGCATCATAATTATTAGTATATTATTTAGAGCTGGGATGCAATTTAAAGCAAATTAATTACAGGCTTTGGAATTAATCGCATATCAACATTTAACCTTAAAAGTGAAAAGCATTTTTTATGCATTTTGGTATACGAGTGAATCAATTGATAGTGAATACATAATCTTAAGCAACATAACATTGGTTATTTTCTTAATCAAAGTGGTTCAAGGCCAACAGATCAGTGCATTTTTTTGCCATATAGTGCAGCAATTTTAGGAACATACCAGTAGTTCCCACTAAGGAAAGCAGGCTTTCAACATCTTAAAACTGTCTTTGTTTTGGTGAGAGTGAATGTGTACTGCCTTTTTTTCGCCTTTTTTTTGTTAGACGAGGGACCCTCAGTCTGACATGCATTAGGCTACGGACCCCCATTTAATGGCATTACTATCTCTGGGACCCCAATTCGTTAAATCAATGTTAATTTAACACTGCATGTACAAATGGAACCCAAATGGACATTGGGGTCCATTTGGTTCCATTTGTACACTGTCTCTGAGATTACAGAAAGCTTAAATGGTCCATTTGGTTCCTAACTATCCCCACTCCCCGGACCACACTTTGAGAACCAATGTCATAACATAAAGGAGGAGGACTACTAAAACTGAAACATAATAGATTACTCTTGATTCCAATGTATAACTTATGTAGTAATTGCAGGCGCCCACCAAATGGAACATAAAAAGACTGTAGAACAGGAAACAACCAGAAAGTGTTAAAGAAAATATGGCATATGACTGCTAAATTCCTTTTTTAATTGTATTACAGGGTACAACGGTTCAGAATTATGGATGGCCTGAGAGCAGTGGATCCTTTGGGGGCAGTTGTGCGTGGACTGAAGGAAAGAATCATCCCACGACGAGAATATAAAGTTCGTGCTCCGCTCTCCCTTTGGCATATTGATGGGAACCACAAGTTGATACGGTAAGCACTGTCTGTTTTAACTTTGTTTGCGAGGTACTTGAGTATGTATTGAGAATCTTCAATTCAAAGTGAAGCTATGGTGGTCTATTAGGGATGCAGAGATTAATCGATACATATCGTAATCGCGCTACAAACATGCGCGATACAAGTGAAACGGTTCATTCAGTGTGTATCGTACAATGACGGCTGAAATCGTGTTGGATCGTTCCGTGAGTGTCTGGATCGGTAAATTCCACGGCTGTATCGGTTTTTCATTCTATCTTGTGTTTCCGAGGCGCCTTGAATGCACCATCCACCAGGCCCCTCCCCCAAAGCCAGTTTCGACTCAGAGTCTTGGACATTCTCTGTAGGGCAGGCGCAGGCATAGTGCAGCGTAGTGCGTGAGAATCAACAACCATGGGCGGAGAAGTTTCAATATGCAGCTGGGTGCCTGTCTTTGACCCCGCCCCAGTTGAAGACATGTACTAATATGACATAGGCCTACTATACAGTATGATTAGTTATCAAACAATTCTACAATAGACAGCAGCTTTGTGTTCTCCCACAATACTATGTTGGGTTGTTAGACAGAGCTAGTAGTGAAACAATAAATTGCCTTGAATTTAAATGTAACATATTTTTAGTAGCTACATGTTTTGTGAAATTAATGTGGGATGTGGGCTTGAATCGTGGTGAATCGCATCGTATCGGGAACAGGGGTGAATCGTGATACATCGCATCGTCAGGATTTCAATGTATCGCAAATATATCGTATGATGTACAGTATTTTGTGGTAGTTTAAAAAAGGGTGTCTGTCTTTAATATTCATTTTAGTTACATAACATGCAACACATTAATTGTGCCATTATGCACTTTATGCCCCCCCCACCCTCTTCTCCTTTATGATGTAATTCTGTTTTTAAACTGCATTGTGAGCCTGCATAATTAAGAATTTCACCACACTAATCATGTTGATTGATAATGATCATATTCTTTTAAACCCATAGGTGGAGAATAGTCATACACGGCGGCATCGATGGCTACAGGTAATCCATGCCCTCATTTCATCACGACTTGACTACTGCAACTCCCTCTACTCCGGTCTCAGCAAAAAAAAACTATCCCGCCTACAGTTAATTCAAAACTCTGCTGCTAGATTACTCACAAATACAAAAAAACGCGATATTGGCTTCTCATCACTGGTTACCTGTGAGCTCTAGATGTGATTTTAAAGTACTATTAATCACTTATAAAGCCTTACATGGATTGGCCCCTACCTATATTTTAGATATGCTGCCCTCTTATGAGCCAGGGCGCACCCTTAGATCATCAGAGAAGGCCCTTTTGAAAGGCCACAATACAAACCTAGTTACCCGAGGTGATCGGGCTTTTGCCGCCCGAGCACCCAAGCTATGGAATGCACTGCCAGTGCACCTTAGGTTAGCAGCTTCCCTGCCATTATTGAAATCATTGCTTAAAACATACTTATTCACAAAATCTTTTTCTTAATTGTAGTGATGTGATAGTACACATTTTTAATTTATGATTTGTGTAAAATTGCTACTCAGAAGGAACTGGTTTCTAGGGTTAGGACCCGCCGCAGTGGTGTCCGGTAAGAACTTAACCGAGATGCCTTGAATCGTATGAGAGGCTCTGAAGTCTTGCTGGGAGAACTAGCTGAGTATCTTGAGGTGGTTGGAGGTGATGATAAGCTATAAGCTTAGGTGATCCTGGCGATAAGGTCTGAGTCGAAGAATGCTTCTGGCTTCTCCGGTGTCAAAGGCTCCTATTTATAGGGCTTGTTTGTTTATGAAGGTGACATCAGCATGATGTCATCCTGATGAGGTCACTAACTAGACATTTCCATATATGGGCCGCTCCTTTGTGTACGATGTGATATCAGCGTGATGGGTGACATCAGCATGATGTCATCCTGATGAGGTCACTAACTAGACATTTCCATATATGGGCCGCTCCTTTGTGTACGATGTGATATCACCCTGATGAAGTCAGCAGCTAGATATCTCCATATATGGAGATATCGAATGTGAGGTGAGGTGAGATACGTCAGTCATCTCCATATATGGTGATTCAACTTCAAGGCGCAATCATGTCAACTGTCAACCGCCGGTATGACGTGAGAGCAATTGAGAGCCTTCGCAACAATTTGTGTTTCAATTTGTATTGTGTTTTTGCTGTGTTTTTATGTTTTTTGCATTGTTATATGATGTTTTTATTCCTGCCTTGTGCAGCACTTTGTGACTTTGTTTTGAAAAGTGCTATATAAATAAAATTCATTATCATTATCATTACAGCAGAAAGATAATGTTCTTAAAAGCAAGCACCGACAACAAGGCTTCGACGGTTTTACGTGCCTTCTTGGGAGCTGTCCAGGAATATGGTTTGCCATGTCGTACCAGGACGGACAAAGGTATGCTATGAATTTAGTACACAATGCAAAAATGGCCATCTGGGCCTTTAGTGTTATGCCATTAGCAAAAACTTGAATATGATATCTGCGACGCCTGCTAATAAAGTATTCAATCTTAAAGGTGGAGAGAACAGGGATGTTGCACGTTACATGTTGGAGCACCCAGACAGAGGACCAGGTAGGGCTATTATTTATGTTGTCAGGCAGAAACCTTCTCCATATTTCAACTTAATTTTTTTTTGTTGTAAAAGAATGCCATACTTTATCAAATTGGAGTTAAGCTCTAAAACATTGAATATAGCAGATCTAGAAGTTCACAATGCCTCCCGATGTAAGTGTAACAGAGTTGAAAGTTAATGTTTGTCCACTATTGAGCAGTACCAGACAATATTTGTTGTATTAAAGTAATTTGTATAGTACTTTGGGTCACAGCATATCGTACTGTGTCCCTCATTCGACAGGTCACAGTTAACATCAAAACCTCCACCGGCTGTCAGTCACGTCACATCAGACTTTCCCCGACTCATATCTGGTCTCTCAATGGTTCAGAAATAAATCAGCCGGTTTAAATTGCGAGATAGCGAAAATGATGTTGGTGTTATTTCCTCTTGTTCATAGTTCTGCTGTAGAGAGTGGATGGTATGCAGTGGCCTACTCACAGACGAATACTGTATTAGTTTATTTCTCACAGATTCAACTGACAAAAGTGGTTCCTGCTCTCATAATTGCCTTCCAAGGTGTTTCGGTTACATTAGGCACTATGAGCTTGTGGATCGCCTGTTATTTTGTTACATGATCTAAGGGAAATGCTTTGGAACTATAGATGTGCTTATTGATCCCAAGAAAAGGCTCTGTGTATAGTCTTGCCTTTCAGGGCTGTACACATTTACAGTTTGTATACACATTCGTTTGATTGGCTTCAGAGGAGGAAAAAGGGAGAGAAATGTGGCAAAGGGCGTCAGGACCGGGAATTGAGCCGGCGACGCCAGCAGGCATCATAGCCTATGTGCTATCTGCCTGGACCAGTAGGCCAGCGGGCACTTAACATGAAAATCTTTCGTAAACTACAATTAATGTATTTGAGTCTATGAAAATAACCAATATAATTGAATTACTATGGCCAGATAAGTTTGTCCTTTTTTCCTTTCTTTCTACACAGAAAGAAGGAGCCACCTCACAGGAAAGAGTGTGCATAATCAGCGAATCGAACGTCTATGGAGAGATTTATGGTGCATTGTCTGCGGGAATTACTACACTGCATTCCGCCACCTGGAAGCCATCGGTGCTCTGGATCCTGATAATGACGTGGATCTTATTTGCTTACACTATGTTATGCTGTGCAGAATCAACACGCACCTTGACCTCTTTCGAGTTAGCTGGGACAATCATCCTTTGTCGTCTGAGAGGAACAAGTCTCCCGAACAGCTGTGGGTGTCCGGTCTCATGATGCATCAAGGATCTCTTGAGGTAAAGTGAGATTATGACAATAATGTTGTGCGTTGTGTAGGGCTGACCCAAACAAATTAAATATTCAAAGCTTTGTTCGCAAACACAGTATTCGGTTTTGAAAAAGATATTAGAATAATCGGCCGCGGCCGTTTTGTCCTTTGGGGGGGCCGCGTGCCTTAGTTTAGCTTGCTCCACTTCAGCGTGATAGCGTCACCTCCTTCTCGCACACGTGTTCGCAGATGAAAAGAAAAGAGCGCGCTGTCACAGATAAATCCCCAGACACCAGTGTCTGAGTAATATCACCCAATGCAACTATGCGATGCAGTCACACATTTCTGTGTCAAACCAGTGTCTGTGTAGCATCCATGCATGCTGTCGGTTGCTGTCTTCCACACTTTGAAAGGAAAACATCAGGAAACAAACATCGATCGTCTTAAAAGAGGGTTACGTTGTGGTGTTGATGATGACAGGTTTATATCGGATCTGCAAGCTCAGAACTATCGTGACCGCCTAATTGTCTGAGCCTGACTGTCAGCTTTCGGTTAATGAGTGGAACGTTAAATCAGACACACTGCAGTGCAATTATTTACTATAAAATCTACTATTACATATGCGTGTACAGTACACATAGGGACTTGGGAGTTATCTGTTATACAGTATAGGGCTCTTGAGTCACGCTGCTGCTGTTGACTGTTGCAGCCGCAATGTGTTACATTACAGACATGATGTGACTATGTTAATCCTACTGTACTGCAAAAAAAAACCTCTATATTATAGAAAACATTTGTATCATAGCCTATTCTTCTTCCTCGTATTGTTGTTTTAATGTAGTGAAAATAGGGAGCTTTATTATGAGGAAAAACAGGTGTTCCCCCCCCCCCCAGTCGCCGTCACCGAAGCTTCGAATTTCGCTGGATTTTGGGCGAACGAGCTTCGATTTTAATAATTGCAATCGAAGGTCAGCCCTAGCGTTGTGTAACTTGGTGGATCATGTTTTTGGAATTATCACATGAATGCAATTACCAGGTATAAACCGCTTATGAACAGTATATAGACATATTTAGAGATGTTGGACAGTGTTTGCATAACACCATCGTATTGGACCAGGAATGCATGTGTAGGTGGTTTGAAGACTAAAAAAAACAAAATCTAATGTCATTACAGGAAGCTGAAGATGAACACCTCAGGATCGATTATGACGGACCACCAGCTGATGCATTCGATCCAGTCACTGTCCCTGTCCCGGAATTGACACTGAAGGCTGCGATAGAGACAAGACTGAGAGAGACGGTCGATCCGAATCAGCAAAGCTCATGTTTTGGGTGTGACTTGTACATTCAGGCTAAACAGGAAGCGCTGTCAGTTATTGGACCTTTTCGTTAGTGGGAACACACACATGGCATTTAAACAAAGACCTGGGGCAGTTCCCACAAATGATTTGTAATGTATTATTATGAACATATAGGTGTCATACAGGTGTCAACAAAGACAACGTCAAGCCTCTTTTTGGGGTTGAATGTTTTTCTTTTAAAAGCCCTCAGGGAAGAACCCAAGATGTCACTTCTGTTCACGTTAACACAGTTTCCAGGTGGTGGGGTAGATTTAAAATCGACATTGGCCTGGAGTGTCCTCAATGCGTTTTTGAGTTCCTCTTGGGGGTCTGGTAGCGCACTAGAGAGAGAAGCTGACGGCTCTGGTACAGAGAGAGGAGACACTGAGTCAGGAGACGACACTGGCTCGTCTTGGGGCTCTGGTAGCAAACTGGCTGTAGTAGGAGCAGACACGGAAACAACTGGCCGATCCGAATCAGCAGAGCTCTTGTTTTGGGTGTGACTTGTACATCCAGGCTAAACAGGAAGCGCAGTCAGTTATTGGACCTTTTCGTTAGTGGGAACACACACATGGCATTTAAACAAAGACCTGGGGCAGATTCCTCAAATGATTTGTAATGTATTATTATGAACATATATTGAAAGGATAACCCCTTGAGATGTATCCACTTATTTTCTAGAGCAGGGGACTTCAACGTTTTCAGGTAAAGGACCCCTTAGCTGAGAGAACGATGAAGCAGGGACCCCCACTTCATTTTCATAGATTCCATATAGTTTAATTGTTTGACAGCATTGTCAGTTTATTTTGGATTCATATCAGTTTGTGTTTTCAAATATTTAACCACTTGAACGGTCAATACATAATAAACTTGACCTTTCACTCTTTACTTAGTCTGCTCTTTTTCCCCTTTGCACTAAACCTCTTTGCCGAAAATAGCTGATCTACAATCTTAAAACGTCTCGCAGCACGAGGCATTGTGAGTTTATAGATCTGGTATTTTTGGCTTTATCAGAATATAGATACTGTGGTTCAGATCTTCTAGCTTCTATCATGCAAAGATTTAGAGGACCCCCTAGGGGAACCAGACCGGGGAAAGGATGAGCTTTTCTTTGTAAGCTTCTCTTGACATTCTTTAAGATGATTAACTGTATGTTCTTCCTTTGTTTTAAGACATTGGGGGAACAACCCTTACTTTGTAGAATGGCAATACACTTGAATGAGAAGCTGTGTGTTATTTATCAAGGATGTACTGATGATAAAATCTCTTTGTACCAGGACTACTATTTGTCACGAGAGTTCTCGATTCTTATGTTTTCTGACTTGTCTTCTTATTTCATCCTTTGAACTCCACATTTCCTTTTTTTATACTACACATTACATATTACGTGTTTCTGCTTTTTGCTGTTGGAAGCACACTGTATCTATAACAAGACGAGCAACATATTTGGGAAGTTAGCTATTATGAATGTAGCTATAATGCATTTATATAACACATGTAAACAGTTGTTGAAAAGGATTGCCGTTCTTTTCTTTTTTTTTTCATTTTGATGGTGGCTTTCCTTATCTTGTTCGCTATGTAAAGCTCTCATATACAGAACACTTTAATTACAGATGTGACTACATATTTTATTGTGGCTACGATATCATCTCTTAAGACTGTTTCATCATGGTCTTCAAACTTATGTTAGTCAACAAGCCTGAGGGTGTAAAGAACTGTGTTAATATTCACACTTCATAGTATGACAAAGAACTGCTTATTTTAACCACTTGTGTCATGATGAACCAATAGGCTTTCCTTCCAGGACCGTGAATATGTCCTCTAAGGACTTGTGAACCTCCTCTCGTCGACCATTACCAAAATAAAGAGAATGCAATTGACGGAACAATACAAAACTAGTTATTAGTTCTCAAACTGTCATGTCAAGGACCCCCAAATTGAAATATGCATGACATACTCACCGTTTATAACCATGCCCCGCCATCATCACACTGCTCTCGATGTGTGATATTTTCTTTTACAGCAAAATGTGAGTCAGTGAGGTTGTACAGAATATAAATAAATGTAACAGACTTTGGGGCTATATGTACAAAAATGTATTTGATACATATGTGTGTGTAAATGTACTGAGGAAATTGTATGCTCAACAAACGTATGCCTGATGCTTGGTTAGAAGTCAGCCCATAGGACATGTTTGTAGGTTTCTCATCCTGGAAGGAAACACCCATGCTGCTGCTGATAGATGAGGTACAGATGTTGCCCTACAAAGCAGCCAAAGGTATGGCATCCCCATATCTTCAAAGTCTGATCCAACTCTTCAACCCCTCCCACAGATGGAAGCTGGCTGAACCAATGTATAATAACATCAGGAACAGTGCTCAACACACCACAGACTCTTCTCCCTTATGGATCGGAACTGGAGACTCATTCACAATCTTCTGTGGTAATCTAGAACACAGAAAATGTCATTTAGATAGCTAGGGGTTCTGGGACCCCTAGTAAGATCATTCTTTTAAATTAAAAACTTGAACTCTCGCATCCCTATTCTGAGGGGACCTTTAGTCAAAAACAGCAGATCTACAAGCGCTCAACGCCTTGCTGAGAGCTTGTAGATCGCCTATTTTTGGCAAATAAGTTTGGTGTAGAGGGAAAAAAAGAGCAGACCCAGTACAGAGTGAAAGGTCAAGTTGACTAAAAAACGTAATCCAACCTAGAATGACAGTGCTGACAAACAAGTCCAGATGAAATGGATACATTTATACAATAGAGATAGAGGGGGTCCCTGCTTCATCTCTCTCTCAGCTATGGGGTCCTTGGCCTGAAAACGTTGAAGACCCCTGATATAGGCGGATGCTGTTGTTGACTTGGCATCCTATAGTGCAGTATTTTTCAATGCTTTTCATCTCAAGTTCCATTCTTTTTTTCAGAAACTGGGCCAAGGAGTACTGTTTGATGAGATTTACCTTAGTATCATTAGGCATGAAACGTGTATTAGTGTATTGCTATTATTGTATTGTATTATCTTTTTATGAAATCCATAGATTTGATATAATAAATAAAGAATACACCAAACATTTGTATTTGTTATTGTATGACCTGACCCTCCATCCATTTGACCCACATTTTGGCACACTGGCACCATCTACTGGAATACATGCAATTGAAACATTCAGAACAGTGAAGTCATAAAGTAGAAGAAATTAACTATTTTGGTGAAGTTTAATGTAACTTATACAATATGGTTGGCTCGTTTTGTCTCCCTGCTCTTCTGAGACATTAAGATGTAGGCTAACAGATTGTGTCTCAGGACAAAGAACTCACAATGTCTTGTGATACCCCAGCAGGTCTAATACAGATCTAGCAAGTCTGGCCGTATTATTATGTGACATTGCCCCCCACTGTTCATATTAGAGCAGTGCAGTTTGTTTATAAAGAAAGGTGTATTGATGGATGGATGGATTAGCTATTAAAATGATTTTATTTCATCAGTATTTATTGAATAATGGTGGGGCGGGGGTTTGATAATAATCAGATTAATTTAATCACAACAGAGTAAAATATATTTAAAAGCTTAGATCTGCATTGTTAAATGCAGAAACAGAACGGGCAACAATAGTGGATGGTAATGGCATAGAATTGAATGGTTTGGTCTGTATTTGAACTGGAATGAGTTACTGCTTAAAAAGAATACAATGAAAAAAATGATATAAGAATCACAGGAGGCGTGACGCGTACCAAAGACGCGCATGGCATCGTTACAGGAGGCGTGACGCGTACCAAAGACGCGCATGGCATCGTTACAGGAGGCGTGACGCGTACCAAAGACGCGATGCGTCCAGCGCAATCGTGTGCCCTGGAGTGCCACTGGAGCACAACTAACGCATGCATGCACGCACGCATATGTAAACAAAAAGCCATGCGGCACCCGTGCGTCGCTTCGCTTTGCTGGCACGGAAAAGCCGCCATAGTGTGTGTGTGTGTGTGTGTGTGTGTGTGTGTGTGTGTGTGTGTGTGTGTGTGTGTGAGAGAAAGAGAGAGAGAGAGCTCATGCACATTCCTAAGTTTTGGTGTGTGTGGGGCTACAGATCCCATGGCGTGGAGGAACGGACCGTAACCCTGACAACAGGCTGTAGAGTTGAACAGAAGTGGTGACGAAAACGCTAATAAATAGCTTGAATTTGGGAAAATTTTAAATCGGGCTCCGTCACCATGTGTATAATGCTAATGGTCAATGCCATGTGAAAGTTTGGATCAGTCGCTGAAGCGGGTGAATAGATAATGCATTGTGTGCACCTACTGACTGACTGACTGACCTACTGACTTCTCTAATTATATATGATAGATTACGTTTACATTTCACAGAGGCTGTGGGATCGCAAACCCATCTCTTGCACATGGTCGGGGGTGTGCATCCAAATTTCATTGTTAAAAACAGTTATCACAAACTGCTGTCAAATCTTACAAGCTGAGACAACACAGCTACTGTGTATTGTAAGCCATTCTGTCAGTTGATCCTTCTGTAGGTTCAGTGTTTTCAAGTGTAATATGAGAGCTGGTGGCAGCAATTCATGCTCTTGGCTTTTTTTCTGTCTCTTTCTGCGTCACAAAATTGGGGCACAGCTGAGTAAGTCTCAAAATACATTTTTGACCTTTGCAGGGACTCGCAGCAATGAGTCATTTCAGACCATGAAATATATTAAATACTGTACTGTAACTGCAAAACTCTCACAAGTCTGCTAATATTGTGATGTGGGTTCAAAGGATCACGGCAACATTTTGCAATAAGAACCCTCTTTTATTTGTGGTGGCAGAAAGGCGGGGACCACAGCACAGCACAGCACAGCACGCCACACCGCGCCACACAATACCATACCATACCATACCATACCATACCATACCATACATCATATCACACCACTACCTCTATCACAAACTACATTACTCACACAAATATCCCCAGACACAAGCCTCATAGCAAACAATAACACACATTAATTCTATTACAAACACATGAATGAACCAGTGACTTTCTAATTCCCAGAACATCACCCAGGGGCAGCTCCCACACCCAGCTTGTTTGTAGAAGTGTCCCTTAGCATGATGGGTGCTGTGTTAATAGTGCCCATTGCACCTAATGGATAGGAATAGGATGGGTAAATGCAGAGGACACATTTCAAATAATCATGTACAGTACAGTCACACAATTTACTCACAAATAGCTCAATCTGGCTGGCCATCGTCAAATAAAAGTTCCTTTTCCTTTGATCAGAGATTCTGTTCTTGAGAGATTCCAAATACCCCAACAACTACAAGCAACACAGGAGACAGACACACCCTGAGAGAGGCATGCTGGGTAGTCCCCCACAATGCTACAATATAAATGCCTAATCAATTTGTAAGCACAAATCTTATAATACATTAATACTTTTGTTTTACAACTATGATGTATATCATATGAAACGACAAGCTAAAGCTGTCTTGGCTAATAGTTAGCAGTCAAAAAAAAAGGGGGAAAAAAAGCAGAAATTGAGGATGCCAATGCTACAATATAAATGCCTAGTAAATTTGTAAGCACAAATCTTATAATACTTTAATACTTTTGTTTTACAACTAAAGCTGTCTTGGCTAATAGTTAGCAGTAAAAAAAGGGGGGGGGGGGGGAAGCAGAAATTGAGGATGCTACAGTAGTTTTCTGAATGATTAAGAGCCTGCATTACTTGAGGCAGTCTGTGGCAAGGAAAGCTGTTCATGTTGAGTGTAGGCTGTAAACAGTCTTCTTGTAATCCCTGAGATCCTTATCTTGTCATGTAATGCCGGTGTCTACATTTATTTATTTATTTAGACTCCTGTTTGCATTTTAATCAGCATATTTCAACGCGTGTACGTCAGAGGTCTTCAACAGGGGGTCCGGGACCCCTAGGGGGTCCTCAGAGTTACAACAGGGGGTCCTCCAAATCTTTGTGTGATGGGAACTTTTTTCTCCTTTTTTATATTAACCACTTGAATCCTAGCGTCCATATCCTGAGAACTTTAGGCAAAAATAGCAGATCTACAAGCTCACAACGCCTCGCGCTGCGAGGCGTTGTGAGCTTGTAGATCGGCTATTTTCGGCAAAGAGCTTTGGTGTAGAGGGGAAAAAGAGCAGACTAAGTATATAGTGAAAGGTCAAGTTTTTTAAGTATTGTATAGTATAGTATAGTATAGTATAGAATAGTGGTTAAATATCGGAAACACACATTGACATGAATCCAAAATACATTGAGGATTGTGCTGTCAAACAATGAAACTATATGGAATCTATGAAAAGCTTGTGGGGGTCCCTGCTTCATCTCTCTCTCAACTAAGGGGTCCTTGGCCTGAAAACGTTGAAGACCCCTGGTGTACGTAATACAGTCATGCTTCTTCATGTCAGGAATATACTGTAATATAGGTCTACACCATCTTGTCATTTCAAGACACAGGGAAAGTTATTCATATTTTTGACTTCCCATGCGGTTTAGATTATTGCGATGGTCTTTCTACTAGAGTGAATCAGTCATCTTTTAAATCGACTACAGCTTCTGTCGTTTTCTAATTCCTTATTTAACCAGCATAAATCACATTGAGATTTCCATCTCATTTTCAAGTGGCCCCTGGGGCCTTTTCAGCAGTGCCCAGCATCACACTCACACACTTACCAGTGGTGGACCGTATCAAGGTGCTTTTTTTTTTTTTTTTTTTTTTTTTTTATATTTTTATAGTTTCCTTTCTTTTTTTTCTTACAGACAGCTGTCTGTATTTTTTGTTGTCTTTTGTTGTCTCTACTTTAAGTATATTTTGATGCCAATGCTTTTGTACTTTTAGTAAGTAATGTTTTATTACCAGGCTTTTACTTGTAACAGAGTATTTCTACGTTGCAGTACTGTCTTTTAAAAATTGTGAGTACTTTTTCCACCAATGTCTTTTAGTGTATTTTTGGATGGTTATTACTTTAACGCCACTACATGTCAAAGACTGTACTTATGACACATGTCTAAGAAGAGAAAAAAGTACATTATGAATTAACCATATATGGTCGGATCTATACGGCTCAAGACAACCGGATCTCCATATATGCCTATATATGGGCGTATGGGGTTTGTTAATGGTTATGTCTGAGTCAGAGTGAGGTGGCCATGGTCTGCCCGCCCTCCCATTAGCCAATTTCAATCTAGTGAAAATAGCCAAACCACAAGCTCATTGCTGTAGCCTATAGTGTTTGTTCACTTGATCAGAGCATCATTACTGGAGTGGTTCCTCACTCTGGTACTGGGAACCTTGATTACTGTTAGTGTTCTGTTTACTGGTGTGCTAATTAATTGTCTTCACCTTGCTCAAGTGTAATGAATTAATCCCTCATTAAGAGACACCGCAATCAGCAGTTCTCTGGGTCTCTGAGACTGCAGTTGAGGATCACTGGAATAGTGGAAGATGTTTCTTCAAACCTTTTTCATTTCAAGGACCCCCTGTTTGATATGTGTGGCCACGGACACCCATGTTGATACACTCTTTCTCTTGGACTCCAGTCTTCACTGTAAAGTCTTCAGTATTAACATATTGTAACTCTGAGAGTGTACACATGGAACCATTACGGGTCCATTTGGTTCCATTTGTGTGCTGTCTAAGTTACAGACCCATAAGTGTATATTTGGTGATTTAGTAGGGGACCCCCTGAAATTGTGAAAATATGAGATCTACATGCTCACAACGCCTCACGTATTTTCACAATAGAACCGTGTTATACAAAATGTAATGCCTCAACTCTTAGTGCTCGTCAGGGTGGTCCCCAGTTAAAATAAGGTTATTTTAGGGGTCGCAGCCTGAAAGGGTTGAGAACCAGAGCTCTAAAGCAGTTGCATTAAAGCTGTATATGAAATGACAGGGATGTGCCTGCAGTCTCTGCTGTGTGAAACTGTTGGCATAGCAACAAACAGTGGCATCTTGTGGTCAAAACCTTATGATGTCAAAACAAACAGCACCTTAGAATAACTACTGTTAGAAGGAAATTAACATTATTCAGAGCTGTTTGAAATGCTATGATAAGACAGAGGAAAACAACAAATCATTGCTAATTTCTGTGAAAATAAAAGACAATACAAAATAAATTTAAAAAAGCTGCCTAAATTAGAAAATTGCTTAGAGAAACACCTGAACATAAACGTGCACCTGCTGGATCATTAATATTAATCAATATTACTATTAGAGTAAAGCTACTTGCTTTACTCTATTGTACAACAATGTACATTTTTACTCTTGGGTTATAATTGAGAACTTGCTTGGGACAATGAGATAATTCTTTTGAATTTCATGCAATACCTCTTGTAGTGGTCTTGACTGATCACACTATCTAAATGTCTCAGCAGAAGAGCAGGCATAGGGAGTCAAAGTAAAACCACCACAGATGTGTTACTTATAACATACTCTACCTTACAGATTGGTTAAAATAACGATTTATTCACACATACATGGCCTACTGTACTTGTGTGCCAGCAGAGAGTGCCATGAGGTGTGCTCACCACTGGTATCACCACTGGCGATGCCAGTGACATTACCACTGGCATCACCTGGAATGCTGGTCCCTCATTGGCTGTTAATGATGACGTTGACATATATGCTGGTCTCTGATTGGGCTACGCCACTACGGGCTTAAACACACACAGCTACTTACCTGCCTACCTACATACACAGCCGAACGCAGTACTTGCCCACTCTGCTGGCACAAGTAATAAGCTATAAACCAAGGTGTCTTTGAGGAACTCAACCGGGGACCCTCAGAAGCTGTGTATACTAGGGTTCAACCCATTTCATGCAAATGTTTGCTTTTGGTTTCATTATAGTGAGTTCACAGTGAGGACCACCATGACAAACTGTATAGTAGCACAACCTAATTCAATAGACACAGTAATGTTGTCAGCTTGTGGATCAGCATATTTGAGCTCAAGACCATAAAATTAGCAGTTACTGCACGCAGCATCAGGTGGCACCTTGTGGCGCCGGCATGTCTGGTCTCGCATTTCTATACAATCGGACATTTCTGTCTACCATTTAATACAATCCGTTTGGGGACTTTGTCGCTGTCTGGCTGAAGACTCTCCATAGTCTCCATCTCCATATTACTTGTTTTTTTTTTGGTTTTTTTTGCATAAATGAATATGAACTTTTATACTTTGTAGTATGACTACAACGTGTCAGTGTCTCATTTATTCAATAGAGTGAAAAATAACTAAAGATGAACATAGCAAGTCAGTCTGGAAGAAGATAACCAATACTAGTGTGTCTCCATCAACTACTATATACTGTATCTCCTGACAACAACTGTGCAACACTCTGAAGCTATCTTGCTCACTCCTTGTTACTGCAAATTGGAAAAAGCATCAACTAAATGCCTGTAATAAATGTTGCTTACTGAGCAATTGTGTGCCTTCTGGCAAGAATACATCAGAAACTATATTTTCTCCCTCATAAAATAGCCAGGGGCTGAGAAGAAGTCTTTGCTTACAGGACCCCCTCTCTCCCTCAGGAACAGTCCTCCTGCAAGTGTCAAGAAAGCAGACACTGTCTCAGTATTTATGTCCAGACTTAACATAAGTCCAGGGGGTTTTAACATCGTGCCCTATGGGCACCATTCACTATTTCTCATTGCAAATATGGATAATGAATAGCACTGTGTGACAGAGGATGCCGTGTGTATTATCCATCTCAGAGTGCACAATTTGAAATGCAATACTTTAGTGAAACTGTGGCTGGGGGAAAGAGTGCATCTTGGTGTATATTTTAATTGTGGAGAGGTGAATGAATGAATGAATGAATGAATGAATGAATGAATGACAACATTTGGTGTTCCACCATCCCAGAATGTGGGTTGTAGAAAATGTTGTATTGTTCACTGTTGAATATTGTATTTATAGAAAATAAACTGCACCAGCTGCATAAACGTGTGTGCATTAAAGCTGTTCTTCCCAAGGCTCTGCAGCATGATGGTTGAAGACTGGATTGATAACTCAGACGGTCCTCGGAGGGAAATCCTCTGGCCAAGGGCCCACCGTGGTTAAGAGTCCGCTCCGCTCCAAGACACACTACTGTTACGTTTGCTTGTTTGTTTTTTACCTTTATAATGACATTGTAAAAAAACTCAAGGATACCCTGATATAAGGTCCATGTAAGGTGATTTTTTTGGAGTATGATTCTTTAAATAAAGAGTCTGTCAATTGTTAATCAGTTAATGCAATTATTGTGCCATTTCCAAGGTAAAATAGGGACCCGGTTCAAAATGTTCAACCACATCGCCCATATCGTCGTTGTCCGATGAAAACCTTGTATGTCCAAAATCGTTCATTTTGAATTTATCATTTAAAAAATGATTTAAACTAGTGAAAACAGCAGATCTACAAGCACACAACGCCTGTGTGCTTGTAGATCTGCTGTTTTCACTACTTTTGTGTGACGGCCTTGTATGATGAAGCAGGGCTTTACTTTGCGAAAGAACGTACAAATTTGAAACTTGGAGATACAAGGTTTCCATCCGACAACGACGATATACTAACTCCATCTAATCCTGAAGCAGATGGAGCACATTCATAGTAGCTGATATGGAGATACAGTGTGGTGAAATGCAGAAAACGCTGCAGTAAGAATGTGACAATGAGATATACAGCACTGTATGCTGTAGGAGGTTTGCCTGAGCTAAACGGCATGCTAAACTGGGAATTCAAACGGATAGCTCAAAGGCAATCTTCAGCTCTGTGCTAAATACTTTCAGCACAGGCTTCTGTACACATTTAACCTCTTGAAGAAGTGTGAATTAGGTTTTTTGAGGACATGCCTGTGCCCAGACATACAGTAAGCAATTTGTTTGAACTGCAGGAGACTGTCAGTGTGACAGGACTGCACAGCAGAGATGTTAGACTTAAACTAGAAATCTTCGCTTTGCTGAGAAGTTTGGCTGTGGTGGAGTGCTTTTTTTTATATATAGATTTGCTGTCTTTCGCCTGACACAATCTTCTCACATAAAAAGTCAAATGTTATAATGAGCATTTAAACTGAAACGTTTTCTCTTTTTGTTAAATAATTTAAAGGACCACTAGACCTAATTTTATGTTCTGGCGTTGAAGCACTGTAAAAAGTGAAATTAGGCTAAAATTCTCGTGCCTATTTAATTCGCTGTTTGAAAGGCTGGATGGCTTCATTTTGTTCAAAACCTGTTATCATCGACAGATGTAGGTTACATTTTAATTGGAACGAATTATGTCATGCATGCACCCTGGGATGGCATTCCAACCTTCTACAAAAAAGTTCTATGAAATAATGGTAGCATACGTCGTGTATATGAGATATTAAATATATTCCAGAAACACAGCACAGTGGCAGAGACTGGGGCTCTATTATGATCCAGGTCTTATGCCTTGGCTTATGCCTTAACTTCTTTGCCTTTTTTTTTACTATTTTGAAAAAAAAAATTAAATACTTCAAATGCTGATCTACATCTGCACGTTGTGAGCTTGCAGACCAGCTATTTGAAATATTAAAAAAAATATGTCTGTATAGTAAAAAAAGGCAAAGAAGTTAAGGCATAAGAACTGGATCATAATAGAGCCCCTGTGTGTGTGGGGGGATGCAGCTGGTTCTCAATGTGGGCTCTGGGGACCCAGGAGTCCTTGATAGGGTTCTAGGGAATACCAGTAGAGTCGCCGAAATGAAGGTCGCCCGGAATGGTCGCCGACAAGTGTCGCCGACGTGTTTGGAATAGTCGCCTGGCGTTATAGAAAACTCATCCAGGCAGTGAGAAATCTCATCGAGAATGGTCGCCGACGTGTTTGGAATAGTCGCCTATATTTATAAACCATTATAGACAACAAAGGTATAAAGGGAGTGAGTGAGTGAGTGAGTGAGTGAGTGGGGTATATATTTATAAACCATTATAGCCTACTTAGCATTTAAAACTCTGATGCCCAAAATAGACAACAAAGGGAGCGAGTGTAGGCTACCCTACCCATATGTCACCCATTCACATGTTACAGTAGTATACTACTACATGTTTTGTACCTGTGCTATTTAGAGAAACTATAGGGTCTAAGCTTTATAACTGTACAAGCTGGCTGCTGGCAACTTTGTCTCTGACCAACGACTACAACGTATTGGATGCACAGATCGCTTCGTTGGGATTAAAACCGCTCGTAGTCCTACCATAGTGGTGCGGTGGTACGTGGCTTTGGAAATAAACGTCATGAAACTTTACCTTTTTCTATGCAAACTTCTAATAAAGTCTTCAATCAATCCATTTCATCCTCCATGACACAAACTACTTTAACCGAGCCTATGCTCGCGCCTCCGACCAAGACGACACGAGGAAAACAGTGTGCATGCACTCCGTGCAGCTGTCAGTGTGTGCCAGGGACGTGCAGAGAATGTTAGAGAGGCAGGGGCTGACACTTCTAAAAGAGGTCAATTCTTTCAACATACTTGCATTCAAGTTCAGGAGCTGCATTCAGGTATATGGCACGGAAAAGGGCGTTTGCATTTCTTTCACCATAGTAAAAAAAACGCATTCATGGTCTAGACTGGAGAGCAGTAATGGCGAGTGCCAATGTGCGGCCGGAGGGCACTTTTTACCAGTGGATAAAAGGGCAGGGGCTCAAGCCCCTTTGATGTCTAATGTGTGCACGTGCCACTATGTGCTGGGTCGCGGCTCGCAACATGATGCTGTCAGACAGTAAAATAAAACTTTGTGGATATAGTTTGATATAATTAGGCCTACATTTCTGTTGATGTTTCAACCAAGGGACGAGTTTATTTTATTTGTGATTCCCCCAAAACACTCATGATAGCTGATACAACAGAAGATCTTTCACAGAAGATCTTTTTAATTAAAATGGTCGGATATTTTCACTACTTCATAATTATATTTTTTTATTTATGGAATTTCTTGTGATGTGTTTGCTTGACTGAAAATAATAATAGGCCTACATAATCAAGCGGTCGATCGGTGAACTGATGCACAGAGGAGGCATATAGCCTACACACTGGACCCATTGTAGGACTATAGGCCTAGCTATAGCCTAGCTTTTGTCTTGAAATAAAAGATAATTTGACAGACAACAGCCTGCATACTGACCATAATGGAATGTTATTGCAGTCGGGGTTAGGCTATATTTCTTGCAAAAGATTTTAAGACAACGGGTGTGTCCGCATAACCTTATATAACGAAGTTGCTTTCATACTAGCTTTTTATTAGTGAACTAAAACAATATTTGACAGATATGACTAGCTTATACATTTTAGTTATGAATTGGAATGTTATATTATAGCAATTGATGCAACAATGATGTGTGGAACACTAATGGAGAGACATGGCACGCATTACGCGTCGTGCGTAATGCCATCCAGCCCATTTAATTGCGTTTTGCCATTGCCATATGGACAGAGAGATTTCTCACACGGGGCCATGTGGAAGTAATCAAAGCCATCAGCTGTAGCCTGTAAATGATCAGTCAATCAATTAAAAGGGTACCCACGTCCGTTTAGTTTGGCAGGTCCTGTGCAGGGCTGCAGGCTGAGTTTCAATTGTTTTTTACCGTCATATCAGACAGCGATTTATCTCCGACACAAATTGCCTATTATAGGCCTATTGTAATAGCCTACAATAATTGGCTGGGATGTAGGCCTAATATTACAATTAGTGTGATGATGTGAACTCTAAACGTTCCCCTAATCCCTAACTCTTGACGCAAAGCTATAAGATTCATGTGATATCCTACTCTATAATGTCAGGTCTAAGTTGTGGCATTTAGTACATTATTTCTATTTGATACCAGTGACATGCAGTGACATGCATTCTGAGACTCTCTCAGAATGCATTGATTTAATCGAATCTTAGAAAAAAGAAAGAAAAAAATTCTGCGCCTATTCTCATTTAATACTATTTCATACTGGCCTGGGATTGTTTTCTTAATAGGCCTATGATTGTTGAATGTCCATACAAAATGCACTTTGTATTTAGGCCTACTTTGAATTTCAAAGTGGGCTATTAATCTTTCTGTTTGGTGAAACAGATACTTGACTGTGCACATTTCAATATGATGTCAAATGCCACTTTGCTGCTTTGTCCATATGCGCTTAGGAAGCAAAGTAAGAGTAAGACGTAAGGTGGCGCCATAACACCCCACTTTACGTTTTGGCCTGTAACTCTTGAACCGTAGGTCGGAAAATTAAAAATATTTTTTCCCTGGATTCCTTGGGTCATGACGCATCTCCCCATATAGGCCCATTTGCGCCATTTGCGCCATGATAGATTTTCCGCCATCTTGAATTTTCTCCAAAACACACTTTTTGCTCCTTTTCCTACATATTTTCTTCAAATGTCACAAAAATCGGTACACATGATCCACACACACACACACACACACACACACACACACACACACACACACACACACACACAGCTCCACTTCACACGGGTGTGATTTTTTCTTTCTTTCTTCTTTGTCAAATACAACACAAGAGCTCAAATGTAGAAGTATAACAGTTTATTTGACAAAAGAGGCAGTAAAAGAGCAGGTCACAACACAGGTGTAATAATAGGAGAACAGAAATTGATCTACATTTGAGCTCTTGTGTTGTATTTGACAAAGAAGAAAGAAAGAAAAAAAGTGTGGACCTTTCACCCAGGTCTGTGCAGTGGGGTCACTAGAGAGAGAGAGAGAGAGAGAGAGAGAGAGAGAGAGAGACAATGGGCACACATAAAAAATACTGTGCTTTTAGATCACTAATAGATGACATTAACAAACATACATAATCAATCCACTTAATAAGTCCTAGTTTATTTGAAAATAGCCGATCTACAAGCTGCCAACCAAAGCTCAGAGCTTTGAGAATCAGGAAATGTCAGTTTTGGGACAGGAGTCTGTAGAGCTGGTAGATCAGCCAACGTTTAAATATTTAGATTTAATAGGAACACTACTATATATAGGCTACAGTCATTGGTCATGGAAGTGGGGCTTTCCAATGAATGAGGTGACGTTTTATTTTTTTAAATCGCTTCATAATTGACGAGCCATGTTCGAATGAAACTGGTGTCTTACTCTTACTTTGCTTCCTAAGCGCATATGGACAAAGCAGCAAAGTGGCATTTGACATCATATTGAAATGTGCACAGTCAAGTATCTGTTTCACCAAACAGAAAGATTAATAGCCCACTTTGAAATTCAAAGTAGGCCTAAATACAAAGTGCATTTTGTATGGACATTCAACAATCATAGGCCTATTAAGAAAACAATCCCAGGCCAGTATGAAATAGTATTAAATGAGAATAGGCGCAGAATTTTTTTCTTTCTTTTTTCTAAGATTCGATTAAATCAATGCATTCTGAGAGAGTCTCAGAATGCATGTCACTGCATGTCACTGGTATCAAATAGAAATAATGTACTAAATGCCACAACTTAGACCTGACATTATAGAGTAGGATATCACATGAATCTTATAGCTTTGCGTCAAGAGTTAGGGATTAGGGGAACGTTTAGAGTTCACATCATCACACTAATTGTAATATTAGGCCTACATCCCAGCCAATTATTGTAGGCTATTACAATAGGCCTATAATAGGCAATTTGTGTCGGAGATAAATCGCTGTCTGATATGACGGTAAAAAACAATTGAAACTCAGCCTGCAGCCCTGCACAGGATCTGCCAAACTAAACGGACGTGGGTACCCTTTTAATTGATTGACTGATCATTTACAGGCTACAGCTGATGGCTTTGATTACTTCTACATGGCCCCGTATAGAGAAATCTCTCTGTCCATATGGCAATGGCAAAACGCAATTAAATGGGCTGGATGGCATTACGCACGACGCGTAATGCGTGCCATGTCTCTCCATTAGTGTTCCACACATCATTGTTGCATCAATTGCTATAATATAACACCCCTTGTCTTAAAATCTTTTGCAAATTAAAAAGATCTTCTGTGAAATGTAATTTACTTCTGTTGTATCAGCTATCATGAGTGTTTTATATGGATATGGGGGAATCACAAACTCGTCCCTTGGTTGAAACATCAACAGAAATGTAGGCCTAATTATATCAAACTAGACCTATATCTACACAGTTTTATTTTACTGTCTGACAGGCATCATGTTGCGAGCCGCGACTCAGCACATAGTGGCATCGTTTGTGTCATGGAGGATGAAATGGATTGATTGAAGACTTTATAGTTTGCATAGAAAAAGGTAAAGTGTCATGACGTTTATTTCCAAAGCCACGTCGTTGCGAGCCGCGACTCAGCACATAGTGGCATCGTTTGTGTCATGGAGGATGAAATGGATTGATTGAAGACTTTATAGTTTGCATAGAAAAAGGTAAAGTGTCATGACGTTTATTTCCAAAGCCACGTCCTACCACCGCACCACTGTGGTAGGACTACGAGCGGTTTTAATCCCAACGAAGCGATCTGTGCAGTCAGACGTGCTGCTATTAAATCTGCAGATCCAATACGTTTGTTTCTCTCGCAAATGACAATCTGGCAACACCACTGGCTGGCTGCTGCTGCGTCTCTGATTTCCTCTATCCCAACATAACCGCAATTTAGCTCATGTGTTTAAAGCAACAGTTGAGGGGCCAGGATGTTTAACAGAAGACAGGTACAGCTACAGTTATAAGCTTATGTAACGTGTGAATGGGTGACATATGAACACTCACTTGAATACTGGGCATCAGAGTTTTAAATGCTAAGTAGGCTACACTCACTTGAATACCCCTCACTCACTCACTCACTCACTCACTCACTCACTCACTCACTCACTCTCCCTTCCTTTATACCTTGTTGTCTATAATGGTATAAATATAGGCGACTAAGTAGGCTACACTCACTTGAATACCCCTCACTCACTCACTCACTCACTCACTCACTCCCTTTATACCTTGTTGTCTATAATGGTATAAAAATAGGCGACTATTCCAAAAACGTCGGCGACACTGTCGGCGACATGTAAAAGCTGTCGGCGACAATTCCAAATCAGGCAGGCGAGAATTCCACCGAAATTGGTGAGCCTTCCTCGGCGACTCTTCCACGTTTTCCGGCGACCTTCATTTCGGCGAGATTACCTGTTACCGGTTCTAGGGGGTTTGGGCCGGGGGGGAGGGGGACTTTAGGAACCTAATGGGCCCTTATACAGGTCTATATATATAGCTCTGAGAATGAGAATGGATTGTACACAAAAGCCCCTTTTCCACAGGCCCAACTCCACACCACTCCACACCACACCGCCCACTTGTGTGAGGTTTTCCACTACAAGGTCCTGGGTAGAGTGGTGTGAAAGTGGTACTAAACGGGGTACTAAAAAGTATCCACTCTAGAGTAGGTCTGAGCTAGGCCAAGCAGGGCCAAACACTTCATAATGACTGATCACTCACTGGGTTTTCATTTAGACCACCAGGATATAGTTGTAATACATGATAATAGATTCTATTGTGTTATAACCACTATTATAATCTATTATAGTATATTATAATTATCATAGTAATACATTAATAGTTTTATAATGTATTCTAATCACAGTTATAATCCATTATAATTAGGATAGTTGTAATACACATTTATTTTGTATTATAAATCACAGTTAAAAGGGTCAATTTGTTTCTTACCGATAGGGGTACTTTTGTGTAATGGAAAATGTAGATATTTTTATGTGGTGTGGTGTGGTGTAGTGTGGTGTGGTGTGGTGCTAAAACTGCAGTCGAAAAGGGGCTAAAATGTGTACAATACATTCTCAGAGATAGAGGTGTAACATTTTAATGTAACCAAATGATCCCTTTGGTTCCTTTTGTATAGTCTGAGCTGAATAGCATTGACTCCGCGTAGATGGGGTCATGGAGACAAAATTGGGGTCCTTGGAATTAAAAAGATTCAGGACCACTGGATCAATTACAATGTGTGTGTGTGTGTGTGTGTGTGTGTGTGTGTGTGTGTGTGTGTGTGTGTGTGTGTGTGTGTGTGTGTGTGTGCGTGCGCGTGTGTGCGTGCGTGTGCGTGCGTGTGGCACTTATGTGTGTGTGTGTGTGCGTGAGTGTGTAAGGTACTTAATCCTCCATGGCAACGCTAATGTTAGTTTGACAGTGAGTAAACACGATTGGTCAACTGGCGCTGACCGCGCCCTCAACCCATCCAGCTACCTACCCAACTATTAGCAGCAAGTGTCGAGGGATTGATGGGGTTTGCTGCTTCTCCTCGGTGCGGTCGGCGGAGGAAGCTCTTGGTTTGGGGGCTTTCTCTTCTTCTCCTCGCCTTATCGCCGCCGTCTATCTAAAGACCGGGCTATCTTACTGAAGGCAGAGGTCGTGTTATTCATCTATCTGCCGCATCCATCTCTGCTGCTCAGTTTAGGATTTCCCCCCCTTCTTCTTCTCCTCCTTCTTCTCCCATCTCCCCTCCTCTCTACAACGCACCGCCAAGCCTGGGATGATAAAAGCTGGCCGTGTCCATGTGTCGGATCGCCGGATTGCACAGGTAATCTACCTCACACACCTCGCACGCACGGGAAAATAAAGATGACCTCGGGAACGTTTAGGAAAAGGGGTCTACTGGACCGCTGCGGTAGACGCATAAAACGATCAAAAAACCTGGATGTTTCTCCTTTCAATGTCAGACTGTGTTATAGCGGGGATTTGCCTGTATCCCCAAATCAGGGATGTTGCTCACCAATAATTGATAGGTACTTCTCTCTCTGTGTCGGTGGAGGACGTAGGCTACGGTAGCTGTTTTTTTTGTTGTTTGTTTTAAAGAAAAATAAGAAAACCCATTCATTAGAAATCGTGTGCTATAGTGAAGTGAATACCTTTCTTTGTTATCACTGTTTTTACTGCCAGTTAAGGTGGGCTATAGGGAGGGATGGAGTCTACATCCAACGCAGCAGCGGATAAGGTCGCTTAATTGTGTGCCGGAAGACGTGCCTGAGGTTCGGCTACCGCTCACACTGTAGTGGCTTTTTTCAGATGAACGAGCAATGTAAATACCGTTTAGCAGTTCAATATTATGTGGAAATGGTTTACACATCCAGTTCTCTCCATTTAGGTGAAGTCATATGGCTTCGTTTTAATGCAAAATGTTCAACTAAAATGTTCAGCAGTTGATGGTTTTGGATGACGGGATGTTGAAAGAATAGCCCTTAAGCCAATCAAAGAAATCAAAAGAGGCATTGTCGTCTTCAGGATTGTTGTTGTGGTCATTCAAAATTAGATTGATTGGAGATTTTGAATGGAGCCTATAGTGCCTACCGTGCCCCATTGCTCATACTAGCTTGTCCCGTAGTCGTCTATTACTGCAAAATGCACCAGAAGCATTCACAAAAACAAAACAATAAACAATGCATTTATTTATTTATTTTTTTGCTCCTGAGGTCACTGTCAATTCTCTGTAGCAACGACAGAACAAGTGGACCACAGGATATTTTCCAGCCACTTCAATACATATTCAGCACCACACATGTGGACAGCAGCACATACTGTAGCCAAGCCATGTCTCAGATCCATTGCACATGCTCTCACTGCCAGTCTCCATAGTGGCAACTGGCCCCTGTGCAATGAATGCACTTGTTTTCTTTACTCAACCGATTGGCTTCAGGACAGAGAGCCATGTGGCCTGCAATGATGATGCCTCAGTATGAAAGAGGCAGAAGCATGAACAATGACAAACTCTTGCAGTGTTAGTACAAGTGTTTGCCAATGCAGCCTTTGTGTGCAGCTCCGAATATACTGTAGTGTGTTGGGTCTCTGCTGGCCATGGGCTACGAGAATAAAGAAGAGCACATCTTGTTGTAATATTTGCTTTTGTTTCCTCCTCTATTCTCTTGGCAATTGAATTCATTTCCCCGCGCGGTGTTCTTGCCTTGTTTAATTTGCATGCATGGTGAATCCCTGGTGAGTTTCATGCATTTTGTTCTGGCTTTACCAGGCTTGTCCTCTGACAATATGGGCCATTTTCCGGGTCGTGCACAAAATCAATGCACCTAATATTTGGTAGTGCTGCTCCTACTGGTCTTCATAATTAACATGCTTGTTTCTCTATTTGCATAACATTTTTTCCTCTGTTAATTAACAGCTGTTAGGGGTAGGAGTCTCTGTGTATAGGCATTTAAAAGACTATTATAAGAAGCAACAATGAAAAGATCACTGCTGTGAAAGGTGCAATTTTGTTCAAATTCAGCATAATTGTGTAATGCTTTTCCATGGTGTAAGCAAATGTAGTTTTTTTTGCTGTAATCACAGTTTTATATGATCACATTGCCCACAAAAGAACCTCACAAAGAACATCAGTCTTTTGCTGTATTTAGAATGTGCTTTCTCAGGCAGCAACAGTTATGTGATTTATATATTGGCATGGCTGAGGCTGAGGAACTACACAGTATGGAGGAACGACAAGAAAACAATATTGGTGGTGGTGGGTGGGGGATTGCTTGCGGAAACGGCCAAGGCAAATTTGAAACTGTGTGTCGGTGTCTGTGTGTGTGTCTGTGTGTGTGTGTGTGTGTGTGTGTGTGTGTGTGTGTGTGTGTGTGTGCGCAGTCAGGGACGTGCAGAGAATGTTAGAGAGGCAGGGGCTGAAATTTCTAAAAGAGCCTTTTGGTGAAAATATTGAAAATAGCAGACCTCCAAGCTCACAACGCGTTGTGAGCTTGGGGGTCGGCTATTTTCAGTAATTGATACCACACAAAACTGAGCATAAAAAAGGCAATACTGGAGATGTGGCGTAACGCCATGGATTTCTACACAGAAAGGGCAATTCTTTAAACATAAGATGCTGCATTCAAGTTCAGGAGAGCTTGAACAAGGCAATTCTCTTGAATGCTGCCTTCAGGTATGTAATGGAAAGGGGGGGACATTTGCATTTCTTTCACCATAGTAAAAACTGCATTCATGGTCTGGAGAGGGCACTTTTTACAGACGGATAAAAGGGCAGGGGCTCAAGCCCCCCTTTCATGTCTATGTGTGCACGTGCCTGTACACAGTGGACCTCCTATGTCAAATCTCAATTACCCAGACAAGCGCCGGCGAGGATGTGGAGGTTTATAGATATTGTGTGGCATTGTGAGTCGTGTCGCTTCCTCTCTATCGTGCCACCATCAAGGTCGTTCCCCACACACTGAGGGTGGTGGCTCTGGCCTTTTCCACTGCCGGCGCCGGCAGAGGAACGAGGGGGCCCGCGGACCACTGCTGCTTCTTTCTAATCAGAGCTGACGCATGACTCAGTTGCATTCCAGCTGCACAGCCGGAAAGAAATGTGTTCCCTGCATGATGAAGTGGAAAAACGGGGGGGTGGGGTCATTATTAAGAAGATCTTTGTTTCTGTAGTTGACCTGCTTGGGTTATTATTCTTTTTGTTCGTTTGTTTGTGTATTTATTTATTTGTGTGTCTGTGCCTTACCGTCTATGCCTATGGTCTGTGTACGCGAGTGACTGTCTGTGTGTGACTGTGTGTGTGTGTGTGTGTGTGTGCAGGGGCGTCACAAGGGGTAGGAAAGTGGGACTGAGTTACTAGGGCCCAAGGTGGAGGGGCCCTAGTAACTTTAGCTATTGAAAAATAGCAGATATACAAGCTCACAGCGCGGCACCGAGTGCCGCGCTGTGAGCTTGTAGATCTGCTATTTTTGAAAATGTGTGAAAATCTTTGAATATTATGTATTTTTTAAGCGAACATTTCTAACTCAGATTTTGCTTCTGGGGGTCCCTGGAACTAAATATTTTGAGATCGGGGTCCGTGGCCAAAATACATATCATCTTGGGGGTCCTTGACATAGGTTTCTTGCACACATTTTCACGACTTTTCAAAAATAGCAGATCTACAAGCTCGCAGCGCGGCACTCGGTGCCGCGCTGTGAGCTTGTATATCTGCTATTTTTCAATAGTTAACATTCATGGGGAGCCCACAGTGAATCCTTGTACCCAGGGCCCAGAATTTGGTGTGACGCCCCTGTGTGTGTGCCAGCTCTATTGTAGCTACGCTTATAAACTGAAATAAATTGCTGGATGCTACAGGTCAGCCTGTGCAATAATGTGCACAATGAATCTAAGAATCTAAGACATTCCAGCAGGGAGTATTGTCGTCCCGAGCTTTGACACTGGCAGCCCCCGCTGGTAGGTTAAGCTACCGTCTGGGTCATTGTAACATCATGTCTGGTAGGTTAAGCTACCGTCTGGGTCATTGTAACATCATGTCTGGTAGGTTAAGCTACCGTCTGGGTCATTGTAACATCATGTCGGAGAATAGCGAGTCGGATAGGTTTTACATGAAGTGTTATTACATTATTACAGCCAGGGCAGGCACCCGGAGCACCTGAGGAAAAACCACAACGCCACAGCGCCATTTACAGAGGGCACATGACATGAATGATTGAATTGGTTGATTGATGTTTTCCATATAATGGTCAGTAGATTATGATTTAAGTGTAATGAGAATGATGAGGAGGCTGTCATTTTCTGCAAATAGAATTCTCCCCGGGATGCATCATCTCTGTGGGAGCTGCGATACATGTAGATGTGATGATCACCATGTCTGTAATAACCTAGCTACTGTATGCGCCATTAAGCCCATACTGTAATGCTGCTCGATATGTGCACTATTAATACCCCTTTTCTCTGTTCTTTTTTTTTTGCTGGAACTCGGGTTAGCATTTGTGAACCACCCAAACAATTGCTGCAATTTGGTAGTTAGAAGAAAGAGATTTAGGTTCAGGCTATACAATAAAAGATACTTTAGCTAGGCTGTTGTTCAAAGTGAAGGTGAGATCAGAAAGTGTATCGAGGCCTAGGCGGATGGTGAAGCGGTCCGGGCACTAGGGATGGGACGATAAGCGATATTATTGTTTATCGTGATAAAAAACACTCACGATAATCATATCGTGATAATTAAATTTATCGTGATATCATCCTCCGTCATACACTGGGATCAATTCACCTTTTATTTGCCGAGCTGCATATCCAGTACCACTTCAACCCTTGGTAAAAGGTACTTATAATATACTTCTTGATACAGTCTTTTTTTCCACTCTCTATCAAATGTGTTTGCCAAAAATAGCCGATCTACAAGCTTGCGATGCGTTGTGAGCTTGTAGATCTGCTACTTTTTGGCAAATGTTCCGCCCCAGGATAATGGATTTTGATTATCGCGATTATATCGTAAATTGCAATTTCTTTTGTCACAATAATCGCAATATGACATTTTCATATCGTCCCATCCCTACCGGGCACCGAGGCTAGAGAGTAGCCTGACAGGCTAGAGGCGCCTGACAGCGCGTTGTGGGTTCGAGTCCTGTTCCTGACAAACTGTGCTGCATGTCGCCCCCCTTCTCTCTCTCCCTGTTTCCTGTCTGTCTCTACTGTGCAACTATGAATAAAACCCCAAAATATCGTTTTGTCAAGAGTTTTGAGAAAGGTAGTTTAAAGTTCTACTGCACTATTCTTATACAGGTATAAGACATATACAGGTATTTGGGGTGTGGCCAAGTCTACCAATGTCGTGGTGGTGCAAACAACAAGTGTAGCGTATCGAATGATTGATTGTTTGTGACACGGATCGTATATAGCGATACCCTTTTGATGGCCTAGCACAAAACTAAGTTTTGTATTTGTAGTGCAGGCATGCTTCCGATCCACAAAAAAGGGTGCAAGAAGTACCTCTGTTTGCACCTCAAACACACTCATGTAGCCTACTGTCCATTCCCTTCACCGGTTCACATAGTCATGACATCACTGTCGCTAAATGAATGGTGCTGTTGTTTATTGGTGTGTTCGTTGTTGAGAGCCTGTTTACAGTCAAATGAATTTTACTCAGAGTGTACACAAAATGTGTCCATTTGGTTACATCTGTGCACTCTGAGTGGGATTTTACTGTGGTTCTGGGATGCCTGAAATGTACGGTTGAACCCGCCTTACGTTCCTGTGATAATAATAACCAAGCTACGGTATCTAGTACGTAGGCGCTCACCTCACCCTAAATAGAACAGCGAAAAGTTACATCTGGTGTACCACATACTGATACTGTGTGCATTGCTAAAGGAAAACACCACTCATTTTAGATAGAGAAATTGTTATTTAATCTTACTGTATCGATCTCAAACTCGCCATGCATGTCGCTGATGTTGTCCAGAACCGCCGATATGACATACATATGTATAGACATATATGGAGATCGGGTTCTCGAGTTGGCCAGGCACCGATCTAGTTCTCCTGAAGCCAGGTATCTACTAGAGAATGAAGGCTGAAATCCATGATGCAATCTAATTAAGCCTGCAAAATAAATGCTATTTGCCATTTGTTTGTTTGAGATCCTATACAACATGCAGGAGCAAATTGTGTTCTCTTTTATGAATCAGAAAATGTAACCTTCCATGGAACAACACACGCATTAGGCCTATACTACCTGCAAAATAATAAAATGTTAGTCTCAGTCTTTCTGGTCACTGGATTTGGGAGAGACTTTCAGTATCCATGTTCTTCTAGACCAGTGGTTCTCAAACATTTTCTTGTCAGGGACCCCCAAATTAACACTTATTATTAGCTTGCGGGCCGGACCCCCATTTGAAAAGATATGCCAGGGACCCCATAAGAGAATCCTTTTATGGCTTTAGCAGTGATTCTCAAACATTTTAACTTCAACTAGAAATACCTTTCCTGCGAAACAGTGTGGGCTCGCTCGTGACTATACTCTGCAGCGTGCTAACTGTCATGTGAAGCTCAACCAATACTCCAGCTAACACCACTCCCAGATTTTTTTCTACCAGTTGCGCCTCATTGGCTAACGGAACACGATATGCGGCGGAAATAATGACGAAACCATAGTGTTTTCGCCTTTGAACTGTCTGCGGCGGAACTCACTATATATAAATAATGGGATAACATAGTGTTCTCGCCTTTCAGGTGAGCCCACAACTAGAAATACTGTTCCTACGAAACAGAGTGGGCTCGCATGGAACAACATGTATGGGCTAAAGGCCCTGCCTTTGTACTGTTGGTCAGTTTTTTGAGGAGAATAACCTTGGTCTATAAAGTTTTGGTATAACGTACTGGTCTCACCTTTCAGCGAGCCCACGTGTTATTTATTTATAATATCAGGTTTTACTTGTTGGTGGTGATGTCACCATGAACGCTGCTCCTCATTGGCTAAGGGCCCTGCCTTTATACTGTCTGTCTTTT
This sequence comes from Nannobrachium achirus, assembly GCF_963921795.1. Taxonomy (NCBI): domain Eukaryota; kingdom Metazoa; phylum Chordata; class Actinopteri; order Myctophiformes; family Myctophidae; genus Nannobrachium; species Nannobrachium achirus. Next base: position 22,004,213 of record NC_137826.1, on the reverse strand, counting down.
TTTTTAGAATAACCTTGGTCTATAAAGTTTTGTATAACATACTGGTCTCGCCTTTCAGTGAGCCTCCCATGCATTAGGCTATGGACCCCCATGTCATGTAATTTCTTCTTGTAAAATCAATGTTAATTTAACTCAGAGTCTACAAATGGAACAAAATGGACCTGTTAGGGTCCATTTGTACACTCTCTGAGTTATATACCCATAAGGGTCCATTTGGTTCCTAACTGTTCCTCTGGGGAGTCGGGGACCCCCTGGAACTCCCTCAAGGACCCACTTTGAGAACCAATGTTCTAGACAACATGAATAATTATGGAATCTCTGAGTGTTATTCCCTTTAATAATGTATTTACCGGTACATACAGTAGTAATGTTGTGGCTTTTAGTTTGCTGTGCTACAGTACCTACGTTTATTACCCGGCTTGGTTGAATGCTTGATTCTGATTGGTCAAGCGCTGAAATCAGCGGTGAATTATAGCCGCATAATGACCGCTCTGCTCTATAACGGACCGCTGCGTAATCAAAGGCTCAGAACACCTGCTGCACTCAGGCTGCGCTGTGTGAATGTAGTGCCATATCCAACATGTCAGCCATGTAAACAAACACACAGCGTAATTTATTAAACGTTGCTATCAAGAATGTTTTTCAAAACATTTGAGGCGAGAAATAGACAACGCAGTATCAGAAAATGGATTCTATTTGATCAGCACTTCCTTGTTTTCCAAGGCGACTGTGTTGCGCTGGGGGGGACGCCCAACCCGACACTTGTGGAACACTTTCAGCAGTCTGTAAACATGGAAATACTTTGTTTTGTTTTTAGTTTTGAGTCAAATTATTAATTTATTTTATTGAGTAGCCGGGTAATAAGCGGGATAACTCGTTCAGCGTTGATTATCGAGTGACAGGAGCCCTTCAGGTATCTTATCACTCGATAATCACCGCTGAGTGAGATGTTATCCCTATATATTTTTGGTACACGCCACGTACTGTACACTACAGAGTTACATTGCATAGACAGCACATTGCTCTGCGTTTCACCGTACAACGTGTTGCGTATGAATAATTAACTGATTGATCAATTGATTGATTGTAAACACCTACATTTGAAACGTAGTTCTCTGGTTTCTGCCTTCAGCTTTCCAATGGCTGTAGTGGTTTGGAGTGTAGTTGACCACAAGAAGAATATATTTAACAGAGCATCGTTCATCCATAGGGTTCTGTGTAATATTTGTATGTATATAGCGCTAACATAGTGCTAACATTAAATGCTTTTAACCCATTTAGAACGGGTACACATTATTGTGTATCATTATTTTATGCTTTAACTATTGAAAAATAGCAGATATACAAGCTCACAGCGCGGTGCCGCGCTGCGAGCTTGTAGATCTGCTATTTTTGAAAAATTGTGAAAATTTGAATTTTGACCCGATTCTATAAGTGTCTTTTTGAATCCTTCTAAGGTTTTTTGAAAAACACATGTTTTTATGTCAGCAATCTGGCCAGGCATCGTCAAAGAAAAGGTCCTTTTCACTTACCTGGAGCTCAGTTAGTCTGTTCTTGAGAGACTACTTTGTCAGTGGTTCTCAAACCTTTTCATGTCAAGGAGCCCCAAACTGATATTTATTTGGCCACAGACCCCCATCTCAAAATATCTAGTTCCAGGGACCCCCCAGAAGCAAAACTTTAGTTACAAACGTTCGCTTTGAAAATACATATATTCAAAGATTTGCACACATTTTCACGACTTTTTCAAAAATAGCAGATCTACAAGCTCGCAGCGCGGCACTCGGTGCCGCGCTGTGAGCTTGTATATCTGCTATTTTTCACTGGTTAAAGCATTCAATAATTCTAGGCCTAAATACTGCACTTTAGAGTAGATGTACAAAAAAAGTGACTCAAGCATTTGACCAAAGATGTTCACGTCAGTATCAGACTGATGGTATACATCGGTCCCTGACAAAAACAAAAAAACAAAAAACCAAACAGCTGTCTCTTAGAGGACAAAACTGTTCCATCCAGGCTTTCTTTTGCATTCCGCGGTGTAGCATTACATTGCAATTGTAACTATTTCAGCAGATCCATCGTTGTGACTGCATGACAGCAGCGGAGAGAGGGGAAGTTGAAACTGTACTGTTGAACAAAATGTGCCCAGGCAGCACAATCAGTGCCCTTAGAGATATGAAACACGATATCCCCCTGTCAGGATATACATTATGCAGTTACAGTACTCAGAAGATTGCAATACAAACAGAAAAGCATTAACGCTAGTGGTCCATGTCTGGTCTACAGCAGAGATATTAAAAATCCATCGGAGGTGTAAAATAACTAATTGCACCGCGTCTCCGGACAATGTACTTGTGTTTTTTTCTGGGGGAGTCCCGCCCTCATATCCGCAAAATGCTTCTGTGATGGTTTGTGATGGCTTGTACTTGTACCAATGCATTGAGAGACTCGAAACAAAGCACACAGTGATGTTTTGTAAGCTGTGATTTGCAGAGGCATATCAGAATCTTTGTCTTAATCTTTATTATCAAATCACATCATTACAGGTGTAAAACAGTGAGTGAAGTAATTTTTTTCAACAGAGTTAGAATAGAGAAAGAGAGAATAGGGAGGAAAAGAACACAGAACATAAATAGCAGGAAGTCAAATCAGTCAAATCAATCTACAAAGTCCAGTGTATATATGCACAAAAATAAATGTTATACGGTGCATGAACAAAATTGCAATGTCACTATGGACTTGTGCAGGTAGAAAACATGCCCAGCATAATGTATAAAAAGCAGCAGGTATATAAAATCACAGTAGTTTGTGACTATGACAGTGTGACAATGTTTAAAAAAAGAAAAAGAAAACAGAGCCTCAGTTATAAAACACAACAAACAGCAGTCTCATCTGTAGGGTTATTCTACTATAACTGCACAATTAATGTGTTGTTTATTCATAAAAATAAATCATTGTTCTTTCAACTCACTGGTGAGCCATACTGTATAGGTATAGTTATTCTGCTATACCCAGAAATTCATAAGTAATGTTCATTCATAAAAATATCCATTCAACTCGACTCGAGCTAGTAGGCCTATAGGCCTATTATCCTGGCAAGGATACATATCATTATTATTTGACTCTGTGCACTCTAATCCAGCAAGTGATTAATTGTCTTAATAGAATATTGTTAAAGTAATGCAGGGATGGATTCATTATTTGCAGAGAAAGCGTTTTGCAAATCGTCAAAAATATAATTAATTACCAATAGAATCTTGAAATATAATGACATTATTTGAAGGCCATGGAATGTGTATTAAGATAAGTCAATGTAATGACACAGTAATTGTAATTGCTTTGGCTTCTTCTTCAATAAATACTTGAACAATAGGCCATATCGCTCAGTTTCAACACCTTTGAATCTGGTGTCCCCATTTAGCTAAAACTGTCCAACAAAAATAGCAAAGATTGCTGATCTATAAGATCACAACACATCAGCATTGTGAGCTTGTAGATTGGATATTATATTGTCGTTGTCGGGTGGAAACCTTGTATGTCCAAAACCGTTTGTTTTGTATGTATCATCTATCTATAAATGCGAGAAGTCTCTGCGTGTGTGTGTGTGTGTGTGTTTGTAATCCGCGTATCTCGAGAACCGTTCGTCCCACCGGCTTCAGATTCGGCACGCGCGTTCCCCGCCGCGGCACGGAGTGCAGTGCCGGGTCTCGACCCGACCCGACGCGCGGTTTTCCCGAACCGGCGCGAAACGTTCGGAATCTCCTTATGCGGGGTTGATTGTTGACATCAGGCTGTTTCTGAGGAAATCGGCGAAAGCTCTGACTCATTGTGACATCACTTCATAAAAGGCTCTGACATCACGTACGCCACATGAGTCAACAAAAAATCTCTGTGAGTGTGTATGTATGTAGGTAATCCACGTATCTCGAGAACCGTTCGTCCCACGGGCACGCGCGTTCTCCATATGGGCATAAAATGAATGCCCCCATATGAGAACCGTTCGTCCCACGGGCACGCGCGTTCCGTCCCACGGGCACGCGCGTTCTCCATATATGGGCATAAAATGAATGCCCCCATATATGGGTATAAAATGGATAAAGGGACACAGACAGACAGATTCAGAGATCTCCGAGAACCGTTCGTCCCACGGGCACGCGCGTTCCGTCCCACGGGCACGCGCGTTCTCCATATATGGGCATAAAATGAATGCCCCCATATATGGGCATAAAATGGATAAAGGGACACAGACAGACAGATTCAGAGATCTCCATATATGGGCGTGAAATGGACGCAAATAGACAGATATCTCCATATATGGGCATATATGGGCAGACGTACGCCACATGAGTCAACAAAAAATCTCTGTGAGTGTGTATGTATGTAGGTAATCCGCGTATCTCGAGAACCGTTCGTCCCACGGGCACGCGCGTTCTCCATATATGGGCATAAAATGAATGCCCCCATATGAGAACCGTTCGTCCCACGGGCACGCGCGTTCTCCATATATGGGCATAAAATGAATGCCCCCATATATGGGCATAAAATGGATAAAGGGACACAGACAGACAGATTCAGAGATCTCATACGGCATAAAGGGACAAAGACAGACACACAGACAGACGGATACAGAGATCTCCATAAATGGGCATAAAATGGACGCAAATGGCATATATGGGCATAAAATTTACGCAGAATCACAAAGATCTCCATATACGGGCATAAAGGGACACAGACAGACAGATTCAGAGATCTCCATATATGGGCGTGAAAATGGACGCAAATAGACAGATATCTCCATATATGGGCATATATGGGCATAAAATGGACCCAGAACTATATCTGCAGTGATCTCCATATATGGACATAAAATGGACGCTGACAGACAGACAGATAACAGATATCTCCATATATGGGCATAAATGGACACAGGCAAACAGATGGTCAAAACGGGTCCTATGACAACAGGTATAATGGGGTTTGCATTAAAGGGCGGGGCATTCATTCCCTATTTACGTTGTTCCGAGTTGGCCAGGTCGCCGACTAGACGCTGGGCCGCCCGAAGGGCGGCCCAGCTTCTAGTCTATAAAATGTACTAAACTAGTGAAAACAGCAGATCTACAAGCACACAACGCCTCGCATCATTGTGTGCTTGTAGATCAGCTGTTTTCACTAGTTTTGTGCGACAGTCTTGTATGATGCAAGGCTTTGCTTTACCAAAAGACGTACACATTTGAAAGTTGGAGATACGAGGTTTCTGCCCGACAGTGACGATATTTTAGTGATTATGTTGCGAAGAAAACATTGAGATAATAGCCATTTTGGTTAGAACAGACTGAAAATAACTTTGTACTTCAAGTTTAAAATGATACTAAATATTTTTGTGTCCAAGTGGCCAAATAAATTCCAAATATTATCAAATTATCTCGCGGCACCCCTGGACTGCCGTCACGGCACCCCAGGGTGCCCCGTCACCCACTTTGAAAACCCCTGCTATAGGGCATAAGTGGCTAAAAAGTAAAAACACTGTCAACTTTAGGACGGTCTGCAGCAAGAGCCGCTGATACAAACGACCTACGGCCTGGTCGCGACTTAGGCCACGACTTGGAGGTCGTAGGTCCCGGTTCTGGAGGTTTTGCGCGATCTCGGTCGTAATTCAGCGACCTGGGAAGTCCGCGATCGAAACTCTACGCTTGCTAAGGGAAGGGACGCGAGTTTAGAAACTCTACGCTTGCTAAGGGAAGGAGCGCCGCGATCGAAACTCTACGCTTGCTAAGGGAAGGGACGCGAGTTTAGAAACTCTACGCTTGCTAAGGGAAGGAGCGCTCGTTTTCAACAGCGTCGGCAGGTTAGCTACTCAGTGTCGGCAGGTTAGGGTTAGGGTTAGGGTTAGGGTTAGGGTTAGGGTTAGGGTTAGGGTTAGAGTTAGAGTTGGGGTTAGGGTTAAGGATAGGTTTTGGTGCACCTCGCGCGGTCCAAGTGACTACAATGGAGCGCTTCCTACCTCCGGTTCAGCCAATCACAAGCTTCAAAAGGTTGAATAGCGCTGCTGCTCTAGAATATTCTGCAAAAAGACGGCCCGGGGACGACCGAGGTGGCGCAACCACGGCCGGGGGTCGCGAAACTAGACCGGCCGCGACCTAACAAGTATGTACCGCGAACTACGACCTCCAGAACCGGGACCTACGACCTCCAGGTCGTGGCCTAGGTCGCGACCAGGCCGTAGGTCGTTCGTATCAGCGGCTGTCTCTCACGGTCTGTGGGTTTAGAGCAGAATTGTATGGTTTCTAGTACCCCAACCCCCCCAACCCCCCAGGCCAGTCATTGTTATGACACTGTGATGTCTGGGAAGAGGGACAGAGTGAGGAGTATCTGCCTCTTCTTCTGCATGCAGCACAGATAAGAGAGAAGCAGAGGAGACATGCAAATCCTCCCCTGTACTGTATGCAAGTGGGTGCTTTGGGGAAGGGGGTGAGGCTAGGAGGCCAATTTGAAATGAGCAGAATATTAACCCATTCAGAACGGGTATTATTGTGTATCATTATTTTATGCTTTTACTATTGAAAAATTGCAGATATACAAGCTCACAGCGCGGCACCGAGTGCCGCGCTGCGAGCTTGTAGATCTGCTATTTTTGAAAAATCGTGAAAATTTCAATTTTGACCCGATTCTATAAGTGTCTTTTGAATCCTTCAAAGTTTTTTTTTTAAAAACCCTGTTTCTATGTCAGCAATCTGGCTCGCCATTGTCAAAGAAAAGGTCCTTTTCACTTAACTGGAGCTCAGTTAGTCTTGAGAGACTACTATGCCAGTGGTTCTCAAACTTTTTCATGTGAAGGACCCCCAAAATGATATGTATTTGCCCACGGACCCCCATCACAAAATATTTGGTTCCAGGGACCACCCAGAAGCAAAATTTGAGTTACAAATGTTTGCTTTAAAAATACATACAAGTCAAAGATTTGCACACATTTTCACGACTTTTTCAAAAATAGCAGATCTACCAGCTCGCAGCGCGGCACTCTGTGCCGCGCTGTGAGCTTGTATATCTGCTATTTTTCTATAGTTAAAGCATTCAATAATCTCAGGCCTAAATGGGCTAAAACACACTGTACAATGCTATATGTCGCAAACAGGTTGAGACTTTAACACCAGACACCGGGGGAAAGTTGGTACATTTTCAACGTGGCTGATTTCTGAAGTGAGCCAAAAAAAAAGTGAATGTGCATAGAATATGCACTGAAACACACATTGTACTATGCTCTATCTATGCGGTGTGTCTGAACCCATAGCGTGGGTGCGAATAACTATAAAAGCGTTAATAATGCATACTCCATAAGTATCCAAATGTCATCTGGAGATTCCCTTTCTAAAGAAATTGAGTTTTGCAGATAAAGTTGTGAAAATGGCCGTCAAATGCACGTCATGTCGAATCAAATTTCCAGGCAGTGTGACTGAAGAATAAAAGGTTTAATATCCCTGGTGGTGACATTTGAGGGGGAAAAAAACAATGTTATTGATTGAAAAAAAGAAAAGAAAAGGCAGACACTTCAAAGAGTGGAATAAGTTGACGTACCGCAGCAAGTATGTTGAAGGTTGTGTCACACGATGGCAGAAGGATGTGGGAAATGTTCTTGTAGTTTTGGTAATCAACATCAGTATTCGTGCACAGCATTCAAGCCTTATACTACAGGAAATGAGACACACTGTGACTCAGTGTGAGGTGAAAAGCAGAAACAAAAGGAGAGTATATCAGAAGGTTATTCTGAATGAGCTGAATGAGGACATAGTGAATGTTAGGGGACAGAGCGTATATAAACCCGCTGTGTTGTGAATCTGTCTTGGCAGGGACCGTGCTAATTTGTAGAAAACAAAATCCTAACAAACACTGACATTGATTTTCAAATTCACATCGATTAGCTTAGGAGAAATGGAGATGTACATACAGTAATGGTGTGTTCATTTAAAATGACTGAATGTTTGTGACAGAGAGGTTTAAATTGCATCCTTAGGCTGTGGTGAAGTACAATAGTTAGATGAGTTAATTTGCCACATTGCAGGCCCAAGATTGTTTTTGAAATAACTGATTGTCATGGCAGAATTGTCAAGCTATTGCTTTGTCCAACAGACTAGTCACTCATTATCCCCAAATCCCCAATTATTTGTGATCTGTTGGCTCTTGAGTGTTCCCATATATTTGTTAAAATATTTGTTTGAGCATGTAGATCTAGATCCAAATGAGTATGTTTCAATGTGGTGCTAATGTTCTCAATCCTAAGCACTTTTACTTACCAGATAATCACTGTGATTTGTGCAAGTAGAATGTTTGGTCTTCACTGGCAATGGTATAGAATGAAGCTAACGTACTTGCTGGAATCTAATAACAGTTTCAGGAGCTGGCATATCGCCTGGCCCTCCGAGCCTGTGGAATATTTGTCGGAATATTTATCTGCACTTTTAGACGATAATGAGCTTTATTCCAAAGCAGTGCTAACAGTTCTGAAGGGGGAAAGTCGCTGTTTGTTATTGTCACAATGTCTACAAAGTGGGCCCAGAAAGCATTGTTTGTTATTACGCCAAAGCAGGGTCTTGGATGTTTTTCCAGAGACTTGTTCATATATTAATGTCTAGCTGGGTGGGAAAAAGAAATTACTCGAGTGTGAGCGTGCGCACACACACACACACACACACACACACACACACACACACACACACACACACACACACACACACACACACACACACACACACACACACACACACACACACATACAAATATACGTACATATGCATACATGAATAAAAATAAAGACATGCTTTCATAGCGACCGTAGGTCGCAGTTTACTATCAGAACCGTCACAGCTTGTCCGTGTCTGTCTGGAGTCTGGACGTCAAGACAGGTAACGCCTGACACTGTGGTTCCCCTGACACATCACTGTGACATCACAGGTGACATCACAGTGATGTCAGATACTCAGAGCAGGGATCTCCTAACCTGACTGCGCCAGTAGTGCGTACCGCCCTACTTTACCATCTGAGATCTATCGGGCAGAGTTGATAACACTTGTAAAGTCCCAGGCTGGACCAATCAGCGGCAGCTACGGGCGTGCTCTGAGTGGCTCTGAGCCAATAGAGTCTGATTGCAGACCACGTGGAAACCCAGGAGGCGGATTCTGGGTGTAACGTCATGCAGACCCAGGCCCCATCCAATCACCTGCTAAAGAATTTGAAAAAATGGCCCACCCCTTACATCGGATCTGCCCGAGCGATCCCAGATGATGGTAAGCAGAGCGGTATGCAGCCAGGCATACGCACTGCTGCCATCATCTGGCGCAGTCAGGTTAGGGATCTCCATATATAGGCATAAAAGGGATTCTGTTGGGGATCTCCATAATATGGGCATAAAAGGAATTGTATCCCAGATGATGCCCTGGCCGCTGTTAGGAGAACCACACTAACAGAATCCATATATGGCCAAGACAGATTGCCTAAAGGGCGAGGTCTTACTTACACACACACACCCGCCTAGGGATGTGAATCTCGACCACTGAGGCGATACGATACGCATCACGATACACTCCCAGCGATACGATATAATTGCGATACATTGAAATCTTGCCGATACGATACATCACGATACACCCCTGACCCCGATACGATGCGATATGATTCACGATATTTTGCGATACACCCCTGGTCCTTACGATGCGATACGATTCACGATTCGGTGCGATTAAACACAATGCAAAGGATTTATATTAAAGCCCATGTAAATTTCCCCCCAAAAAATTACTAAAAATGCATTACATTTAATTTCCAAACAATTTATTGTTTCACTGTAGTACTAGGCTCTGTCTAACAATCCAACTTATTGAAATCTGGGAGAACACTCCTTGCTGGCTGGTAAAATTGTTTGATTAATACTATATCATTATTATATATCATTACATCCTCAACAGGTGGTCAGGGACCCCTAGGGTCCTCAGAGTTATGTGAGGCGGCCAAATATTAATAGTTAGTTTTTACAGTAACCAATTGAACCCTAGCAAGTAGCAACCCTATGGGGGAACATTAGCCAATACATTAACACTTATTGAGGGTTTAAGAGATAATAATTCATGGATTATAATGAATAACATAAATCCATCATATTAATAGAAAAGATAATGTGTGAACAAATAAACACAACATAGTAATGTATTAATGTCACTGATGAAATAGTGCTGTCAAACAAGTCTCTGACAAGTTTTAATCTGCAACAGTTTTATATAATAGCCTACAGTAGTCTAAAATAGCCTACAGTGGGGGTCCCTGCTTGATCTCTCTCTTCTCAGTTAAGGATCCTTGACCTGTATTATTATTATATTGTATGAATATAATCTAGGATTTTGCCATTTCTAGCCAAAATGTTTCAAAACGTAGATATTTGAGTCACAACGCGTCGCGTTGTGAGCTTGTAGGTCTGCTATTTAGGTGCGTGCGCGACACCGTCGAGCTGCCAAGTATAAATCAGGCTCCAGCCTCTCTTTGCAGAGGGAACAGCACTGCAGCAGCAGAAGAGTGTTCTGCCTGCTACAGTAACAAGTTGTGAAACAGTGTCAAATACTTTGTTTTAATCGCTAGCTGCACGCCCAGTATCGTTGTTGTAGTTCATACGTGTGTGTAGTTAAAGCGTGGAAGCTTCTGCTTTGTTTAAATCAATTCCGTCGCAGACTCGACAAGAAGAACAAACGGGTGTAGAATGTGGATCATAATATCACGCAGCGTGCTCCAGTCCAGTGACACAACAACGGATCACATCAGCGAACATTGGACAGGGATGTTATAAAGCTAAACGTGGTACTAATCTTGCATGTTTAACCAGTGGGCTCACGAGTGCTGTCTGTCTGTCTCTGCATTCCGTCGGGTCGGGTGTTCACTGCGCTCCGCTGAGCAGCTAAAAGACGCATGTCTGTAGAGTCGCTACAAGTGCTTTTTGGGGGGAGGGCTGATGGGGCATTCAATGCGCCTCGGAAACACAGTATAGAATGAAATACTATTATGCAAAAACCGATCCAACCGTGGAATGTACCGATCCAGGTCACTCACGATACGATACATCACGATTCCAGCCGTCAATTGTACCGATCCACCCTGAATGAACCGATTCACTCGTATCGCGCACGTTTGTATCGCGATTCCGATCCGTACCGGTATATCTTCGCATCCCTAGTATCTATCTATCTGCATCTCAACTCAACACAATTAAAAGCACATTTCTAAAGCATGTTAACATGACCAGGTCACCCAAAGTGCCTGTACTGTACAGATGCACTACAGTGTTCTATAGATGTAGTACAGTGGTCTGAAGATGCCTTAGAGTGGTCAACAGAACACAACAGTGGCCCACATATGCACTAGAATGGTCTACAGATCACAACAGTGGTCTACAGATGCACTTCAGTGGTCTGAAGTTGCACCAGAGTGGTCAACAGAACACAACAGTGGCCCACAGATGCACTAGAATGGTCTACAGATCACTATAGTGGTCTATATATGTCGTACAGTGGTCTACATATACGATATAGTGCAATACAGTGCTCTACAGATGTACTAGAATGGTCTACAGGTGCCCAACAGTGGTCTACAGATGTAGTACAGTGGTCAACAGATGCACTACTGTGGTCTATGCAGGACAGCCCATGCTCTGCAACAGCTTGCCCCTACACATCAAGAGCTGCCCAGTCGACTGATATGTCATGTCTTTATTAAAGACTTGCCTGGTCTTTAGCTGAGACTGGCAGTCTATGATTTTCCTTACTGATGCTAATGTTTTGCTTTTTTTGGTATTCATTGGTATTTTATTGCTAATGTCTTTATATATTGCATTGTTATGTTGTTTTCTATTTTAACTGTACAGCACTTTGGGTGACCTGGTCATGTTAAATGTGCTTTAGAAATGTGCTTTTACCGGTAATTGTGTTGAGTCGAAATGCAGTGGTCTAGATAGACAGACAGACAGACAGAGGAACCCTTGCCTGGAATCGAACCTGGGTCAACCAGGGGCTCTGGTTCTCCAGGCGGGCTCCCTAACCATTCAGCTATGCCGCCCCAATAAAGACATTAATAGAAACTACATGGTTCTTGAGATTGTCCTAAATTTGGCATGTCTGTACAGGGGAGGCTTTCACGCATTTGAATCATTAGGCATTTACCCCCCTGCCCGACAAGGTAGCATGACAAGGTTGGTTCCATTGGAAACTTGAGGTTGTGTAGAATCAAATCTTGGCATGAAACGGTATTTTGGCATGACATGTCATGCCAAAATAAAACAAAATAGGGTAATTCGTCTATGCATATCATTTAATGAAAACGTCATGTACTGTATATTTGAAATTGTTTGCAGATATCCAAAACTGTAGGCAAAATTAAAACCTGGCACTATGTTTTGAATTTGGATGGGATGTGTGTATCAAGCACCCAAAGCATTCATATTAACAATTTGAATAAAATAAAATAAAAATAAACTTCATTTGTATTGGTAAATGTCCTCTGGCCCCATTCTGCCTATTGAATTGCCTGCATTTTAGCATTTATTTGAGTATTGATGATCCATATATGTACATATTATGTCACTAGCCATCTCCCTCAATGCCTGAATGCCAAAATAAAACAGACAAATTGGACATTTGTCTGTATAGTTAAGACCTTATGTAGATTTTCCATTCTCTTTTTTGCATTTGCGATAATTCACTATAGCAAACACTATGCCAGGATAAACATACATGTGTCAATATTTCAAGTGGGGAACATCAACATTTGTTTACTACACATCTTGAAGATTGTAAAAATGCAAATGTTTGAAAAAATATATCAATAGGGGGCATGGCGGAGGAGTTGTTGTGGTCCAGTTTAGGCGAATTTTAACTTTTTTTGTGTTTATTTGGGTTTTAATGCACTAAAAATGATGGAACCATGTCAAATCTTCATATCAATCAATTCATCTCGCAAAAACGAACATAAAATGGGGTGAATGGTTTCTGTCGGATGTATAGTTCACAAGCTATGTTGATTTAAAGTTTGTATTTTTATAGCCGAAAATCCAGGACAGACACAACATATGGTTAAAAAAAACATATATCGGACACGAATTGGCTCTGGGAACATCAAAATTCATTAACTAGACACCTTAAGGATTCTAAAAAGGTAGGTTAGAAAAATATATCTTTCGGGTGCATGGGACCCATAGGCTCCTACCAGACTAAAACGATAATATCGCTTATCGTCCCATCCCTAGCGAGGGCCAAGCGTGATAGATGGACAGCCAGACGGCAGCTAGCTGTCTATCTATGTCTAATCAAATGTCTTGATTTACACCCAGACCGATACAGGCAGGCAAGACACTGACGGATTGCATCCATGTAAATCTCCGGGCAGCTTTGATGTGACTTGATGAGAAGGATAGGTGCATGTGTTAACACATGCATGGATATATGGAGTTTCTTTTTAAGGCCTTCCTTGAAAGAATCCAGCAACATAAAATAGCTTGAAGCTATATGCATGTACTGTAGGAGGGAGCAGGAGCATGAAGGTGAAAGGGCTGCTGTTAATGTTAGAAAAAAAAGAGCGGAAACGGAATTCAATCATTGCCAAACAAGCAAAATTAGAAAAAAACGCATCTCGTATCTTCTGCCTATCCTTCTCATCAAGTCACATCAAAGCTGCCCGGAGATTTACATGGATGCAATCCGTCAGTGTCTTGCCTGCCTGTATCGGTCTGGGTGTAAATCAAGACATTTGATTAGACATAGATAGACAGCTAGCTGCCGTCTGGCTGTCCATCTATCACGCTTGGCCCTCGCTAGGGATGGGACGATAAGCGATATTATCGTTTTAGTCTGGTAGGAGCCTATGGGTCCCATGCACCCGAAAGATATATTTTTCTAACCTACCTTTTTAGAATCCTTAAGGTGTCTAGTTAATGAATTTTGATGTTCCCAGAGCCAATTCGTGTCCGATATATGTTTTTTTTAACCATATGTTGTGTCTGTCCTGGATTTTCGGCTATAAAAATACAAACTTTAAATCAACATAGCTTGATTGATTGATTGAAGGCTTTATTAGAAGTTTGCATAGGAAAATGTACAGATTCATGACGGTACAGTTCACTGGTACAAGGTCTACTAAAAGGAGATCCATGAAAAGACTAAGCTTATTTCAACAGGAAACCATTTAAGTATCTCATATAACATTGAATGACAGACAAATAGAACACAGTACTATGCAGTAGATATGTAAAGAAAAAAAGAAAACAGTAGGTCTATACAATCAGTAAGTACAGTATATACAATATATACAAGGAAGGGGCAGGTAACAGTAAGTCTAAACAGTCAGTATGTACAGTATATACAAGGAAGGGGCAGGGAGGGTAGGGTTGGGCTAGGTTTTTACCAGTTGTGAACGGCTGCTGCCTGTAAGTGGTTTTTTAGGGCAATTTTAAAGGATGCTAGTGATCCACACTCCTTTATGGCCTTCGGTAAGGCATTCCACATTTTTGTGGTGTAGCAGAAGAACGAGTTCGACCCTTTCTTTGAGTTGACTCTGGGTTGAACGTGATCTGTGGCACTGCCTCTGGTGTTGTAATTATGGACATCCTTAACGTTTATAAAGTATTTTGACAGGTACTTGGGTATCATAGTGGTGTAGTGTATCTTGTACACCAGGCCCATTGCAAGTTGCTGTACTCTATCATCTACTCTGAGCCACCCCACTCTTAACTGGTGAGTAGCGGTGAGGTGAGTCTGATTGGGAAGGTTAAGCAGGACCCTAATTAGTTTATTTTGGGCTGTTTGGAGTTTAGTTTTTAGGGCTTGTGGGGCGTCACGATACCATACGTGGACTCCATAGTCAAAGAGGGGCTGGATTATTGCACCAGCTATGGTCTTCAGTGTGTTGAAGTTGACCATTGGGGCGATCCTCTGTAGGAAACGAGTTCGTTGGTTGATTTTTTGTATTACTTTTGAAGTCATCTTTTCGCTGGAAAGATTAGCTTCAAGGATACATCCTAAGTAGGAGATTTCGTTTTTTCGTGTTATGACCTTGTCACCCACTTTGATTGTGAAGTTCTCTACCTTTTTGAGGTTATGATTTGATCCAAAGAGGATGGACTCGGTTTTGCCCAGGTGAATTGATAATTTGTTGTCGTTAAGCCATGTGCAGATCTTACTCAGTTCAGAGTTAAGTGTCTTTTCAACCTGCAAGTGGTCCTTGCCCGAGACTAGGAGAGCCGAGTCATCCGCGAACAGGAACAGGTTGCAGTCGCAAGCAGATGCCATGTCGTTCACGTATATTAGGAACAACAGAGGTCCCAGTATGCTACCTTGGGGAACTCCACAGCTTACTGGGAGGGGGGGGGACAGGGTACCGTTAATCTCCACCACCTGTTCCCTCCCCACCAGGTAAGATTGCATCCAGCTCACTGCTGCGCTGTCAAGACCGATGGCTTTTAGTTTCTCAATCAGAATAGCATGATCCACGGTGTCAAATGCCTTCTGGAGGTCCATCATGACCATGCCACTATACTTGCCCTGATCCGCTTCGCGTTTGATTTGGTCAGTCAAATAGAGAAGGCATGTGTCAGTGGAATGGGATTTTCTGAATCCAGATTGGAACTCGTAAATCAGATTATTCTCATCGAGATATCTTGCAATCTGTTCGTAGACTATTTTCTCCATGACTTTGGATATGGAGCTAAGAATGGAAACGGGGCGGTAGTTTCCAGGGTCTAGTTTGCTACCTTTTTTATGCAGGGGGGTTACTTTTGCTAGTTTGAAGTCCTGGGGGACATGACCCTGTTCGATGGAAAGGTTAATTATGTGGGTAATGATTGGAGCAATGGTGGCGGCTGAATCTCTGAGAAATCTAGCTGGGATTTTATCAAGGCCAGTGGCCTTGTGTTGAGGTAGGGCGCTCAATTTTTTAAACACTTCATCAGTTGTCACTGTGGAAAGTTTAAAGCTGTCTTTACTGACGCCCAGTTTTTTGTAGAATGTATTAACAAATTCTTCACCATACCGCCCAGATGGGGCGACCAGTCTTTTGACCAGTGAACGGGCTGTGGTGGTAAAGGTTTTGTTAAAATGGGTAGCCACTTCACCTTTGTCAGAAATGAGAGCGGCGTCCGTTTTGATGTTTATGTTGTGGCATATGGTTTTTGATTTTAAGCCTAATTGGTTGTTAAGCAACTTCCATAGGTCTCGTGGGTTGTTTTTGTATTCATCGATTTTGTCGTCGATGTAGTTTTTTTTGGCGGATCTAACTAGGGCGGTTGTCTGGTTTCTAAGTCTCTTGCATTGAGCAGTAAGATGCTCAATGTGTTTTTTGAGGTCATGGTTGAATTTTTTCTTGAGCTTTTTGCAGCACTTTCGTTTTTCATCGTATTTTTTGTCTCTGAGTTTAGCTGATTCCGCAATATCTGAGTTATACCATGGCTCTTGGCGGGCTTTAACCCTGGTGGTATTCAAGGGGGCCACGTCGTCTAGAGCATCGGTCAATTTGGTTTTAAAGCCGCACCATGCTTCCTCGACATCTGTACACTGCAGCTCTGGGGAAAAGTCTACACCCGCTAGTTTGAGATTAAAAGCCTCACTGGAGTAGTTCTTCAGGCTTCTAGCAACGACAGTTCTGTGGCCACTAGCTTTGGGTTTGTGTATTTTCCGGGTAGAGTAGATCATATAATGATCACTAAGACCGCATACAATAGCCCCGCTAGCGGTGACTTTGGACTTGTCTGTGGTTACGACGAGATCTATGAGGGTTTGAGAGTGCTCTGTCACCCTGGTGGGTACTGTGACAAGCTGAGTGAGGCTGTATTGCTTGCATAACCCATCAAAGGACTTGAACATGGGTGCGTCTTTACGCAAAATGTCCACATTCCAGTCGCCCAAAATGTGACACTCAGTACCGTCCACCTTTGCTAAGCTCTCATCAAACAGCTCAAAGAAGTCATTCTGATCAGGTGGTCTATAGACAGCGCATACTAGTATGTTTTTTGCATGTTCAAAGATTACCTCAATCCATACAGTTTCAAGAGAACTGTGGTGTAAGTCTGGACGGGGCATAAAATTGACATCATTATGTACATACATGCAAACTCCGCCTCCATACCTGTTTCTATCATTTCTGATTACAGTATAGTTGGCAATTTCAATGCTAGCATCCGTAAACGAGTCATCAAGTTTAGTTTCAGAGAAGGATAAAATCTTTACCTTACCGTCATGAAACATTCCCTTAATTAACTCCAGCTTTTTGGGATTCAAGCTATTGATGTTTAAATGGACATGATGAAGACCTGGTTTAGCAAAACTATACAGAACTATACATCCGACAGAAACCATTCACCCCATTTTATGTTCGTTTTTGCGAGATGAATTGATTGATATGACGATTTGACATGGTTCCATCATTTTTAGTGCATTAAAACCCAAATAAACACAAAAAAAGTTAAAATTCGCCTAAACTGGACCACAACAACTCCTCCGCCATGCCCCCTATTGATATATTTTTTCAAACATTTGCATTTTTACAATCTTCAAGATGTGTAGTAAACAAATGTTGATGTTCCCCACTTGAAATATTGACACATGTATGTTTATCCTGGCATAGTGTTTGCTATAGTGAATTATCGCAAATGCAAAAAAGAGAATGGAAAATCTACATAAGGTCTTAACTATACAGACAAATGTCCAATTTGTCTGTTTTATTTTGGCATTCAGGCATTGAGGGAGATGGCTAGTGACATAATATGTACATATATGGATCATCAATACTCAAATAAATGCTAAAATGCAGGCAATTCAATAGGCAGAATGGGGCCAGAGGACATTTACCAATACAAATGAAGTTTATTTTTATTTTATTTTATTCAAATTGTTAATATGAATGCTTTGGGTGCTTGATACACACATCCCATCCAAATTCAAAACATAGTGCCAGGTTTTAATTTTGCCTACAGTTTTGGATATCTGCAAACAATTTCAAATATACAGTACATGACGTTTTCATTAAATGATATGCATAGACGAATTACCCTATTTTGTTTTATTTTGGCATGACATGTCATGCCAAAATACCGTTTCATGCCAAGATTTGATTCTACACAACCTCAAGTTTCCAATGGAACCAACCTTGTCATGCTACCTTGTCGGGCAGGGGGGTAAATGCCTAATGATTCAAATGCGTGAAAGCCTCCCCTGTACAGACATGCCAAATTTAGGACAATCTCAAGAACCATGTAGTTTCTATTAATGTCTTTATTGGGGCGGCATAGCTGAATGGTTAGGGAGCCCGCCTGGAGAACCAGAGCCCCTGGTTGACCCAGGTTCGATTCCAGGCAAGGGTTCCTCTGTCTGTCTGTCTGTCTGTCTGTCTATCTAGACCACTGCATTTCGACTCAACACAATTACCGGTAAAAGCACATTTCTAAAGCACATTTAACATGACCAGGTCACCCAAAGTGCTGTACAGTTAAAATAGAAAACAACATAACAATGCAATATATAAAGACATTAGCAATAAAATACCAATGAATACCAAAATAAACAAAAGCAAAACATTAGCATCAGTAAGGAAAATCATAGACTGCCAGTCTCAGCTAAAGACCAGGCAAGTCTTTAATAAAGACATGACATATCAGTCGACTGGGCAGCTCTTGATGTGTAGGGGCAAGCTGTTGCAGAGCATGGGCTGTCCTGCATAGACCACAGTAGTGCATCTGTTGACCACTGTACTACATCTGTAGACCACTGTTGGGCACCTGTAGACCATTCTAGTACATCTGTAGAGCACTGTATTGCACTATATCGTATATGTAGACCACTGTACGACATATATAGACCACTATAGTGATCTGTAGACCATTCTAGTGCATCTGTGGGCCACTGTTGTGTTCTGTTGACCACTCTGGTGCAACTTCAGACCACTGAAGTGCATCTGTAGACCACTGTTGTGATCTGTAGACCATTCTAGTGCATATGTGGGCCACTGTTGTGTTCTGTTGACCACTCTAAGGCATCTTCAGACCACTGTACTACATCTATAGAACACTGTAGTGCATCTGTACAGTACAGCACTTTGGGTGACCTGGTCATGTTAACATGCTTTAGAAATGTGCTTTTAATTGTGTTGAGTTGAGATGCAGATAGATAGATACCTATTTTCCTCCACACACATGAACATTGGAACCCTTGCCTGGAATCGAACCTGGGTCAACCAGGGGCTCTGGTTCCCCAGGCGGGCTCCCTAACCATTCAGCTATGCTGCCCCTATACAGACAGTAAAAAAAACGACATGGTTCTTACCCAACACTGCATGAGATTGTCCTAAATTTGGCATGTCTGTACAGGGGGAGGCTTTCACGCATTTACATTCACATAAATCAAGGTGAAAGCTCAAGGGTCCATTTGAAAATTGGTGATGGCCGTTTATCTCCAGGTGGATCCTCACATGATCCTCTGGATAATGGACTTCCTCCTTAAAAGGGAGCAGTTTGTTAAGGTCAACAACTCCTCGTCTTCAGTCCTGATTACATCTACTGGTGCCCCCCAGGGGACAGTGATTTCCCCAGTCCTGTTCTCCCTCTATACCAACAACCTGAGGGGCTCAGACAGTGCGAGCATGGCTGTGAAGTTTGAGGACGATACTGCTCTGGTGGACACCTCAAACTGCCCTGCTCACTTTGAAGAGGAAGCAGAGAAGCTCCACCAGTGGTGTGAGGAGCACTACCTCCAGCTGAATGTGAAGAAGACTAAAGCGCTTCTCATAAGCCCCCGGAGGAAGGATGATGACCTCGACCCTGTTCCTCAGCTGACACTGGGTGGAGAGCTGGTGGAGAGGGTCAGCAGCTACAAATATCTTGGGACCACTATTGACAGTGGGTTGACTTTTAATGACAACACACAGGCCATCTTTGCAAAGTGTCAGCAGCGGACCTACCTCCTACGGAGGCTGAGATATATGGATGTTGCCCCCCCCATCCTTCGCAGCTTCTACATCTGCCATATAGAGAGCCTCCTTACCTTCTCCTTCCTGGCCTGGTACGGGGGTCTCTCAGAGGCAAACAAGGCTAAGGAGGGTAACCTCAGTGGGGTCTAAGCTCTGTGGGATGCAGTGCTCTGCCCTTCAGCATCTCTACAACCAGAGGACAGTAAAAAAAAGCAGCAAAGATCGCGAGAGACCCAACTCATAATCTCAGCACCTGCTTCAAGATCCTGCCCTCGGGTAAGAGATATGACGCCTCTACACTCAAGGCAAAGGCCAGTGCCAGTTTCATCCCTTCTGCCATTAGGCTCCTCAATAAACACAAACCCCCTAACACCTGATTAGCCTCAACTGGACCAGAATACACACACACACACATACACAGGTGCCCGGATGAACTGGACATGGACGGACACATGTGCATGCACGCGTGCGTGCGCGTGCACACACACACACACACACACACACACACACACACACACACACACACACACACACACACACACACACACACACACACACACACAAACATAAGTGTTCCACAGTAAGAAGGAGGACTTTGCTTTCTTTTATTATATTATTTTATACTTTTTATAGAACTGAAGTACTTTGCTGGGTGTTTTATTGTATTGTATATTTATGTATTGTCTTGATATGCACTGATCCGAGCAAAACAAATTTCCCTTGTGGATAATAAAGATATCTAATCTAATCTAATCTAATCCCTTGCCAAAATGTTGTCCATCTTTGAATCATTAGGCATTATCCCCCTGCCCGACAAGGGGGCATGACAAGGTTGGTTCCATTGGAATGTCTAGAATCAAATCTAGAATCAAATCTTTGGCATGACATGTCATGCCAAAATATAACCAAATAGGGTAATTTGTCTATGCATATCATGTAATTAAGACGTCATGTATATTTGGGTTAGGGTTAGGGTTACTGTAGGCAAAATTAAACCCTGGCTCTAAAGCACCTAAAGCATTCATATTAACAATTTGAAAAAATAAAAAAATAAAAAAATAAATAAAAATAAAATAAACTTCATTTGTATTGGTAAATGTCCTCTGGCCCCATTCTGCCTATTGAATTGCATGCATTTTAGCATTTATTTGAGTATTGATGATCCATAAATGTACATATTATGTCACTAGCCATCTCCCTCAATGCCTCATGCCAAAATGAAACAGACAAATTGGACATTTGTCTCAGAATAATGTATAGTTAAGACCTTATGTAGATTTTGCATTCTCTTTTTTGCATTTGCGAAAATTCACTATAGCAAACACTATGCCAGAATAAACATACATGTGTCAATATTTCAAGTGGGGAACATCAACATTTGTTTACTACACATCTTGAAGATTGTAAAAATGCAAATGTTTGAAAAAATATATCAATATGGTGCATGGGGGAGGAGTTGTTGTGGTCCAGTTTAGGCGAATTTTAACTTTTTTTGTGTTTATTTGGGTTTTAATGCACTAAACATGATGGAACCATCAAATCTTCATATCAATCAATTCATCTAGCAAAAACGAACATAGAATGGGGTGAATGGTTTCTGTCGGATGTATAGTTCACAAGCTATGTTGATTTAAAGTTTGTATTTTTATAGCCGAAAATCCAGGACAGACACAACATATGGTTAAAAAAAACATATATCGGACACAAATTGGCTCTGGGAACATCAAAATTCATTAACTAGACACCTTAAGGATTCTAAAAAGGTAGGTTAGAAAAATATATCTTTCGGGTGCGTGGGACCCATAGGCTCCTACCAGACTATTTATCCTGATAAAAAAACACTCACGATAATCGTATCGTGGAGATTTAATTTATCGTGATATCGGTTCTGCGTCATGCACTGGGATCAATTCACCTCTTATTTGCCGAGCTGCATATCTGGTGCCACTTAAACCCTCTGTAATTGGTAAAAGGTACTTATAATATATACGTACTTGATACAGACTTTTTTTCACTCTCTATCAAATGTTCCGCCCCAGGATAATGGATTTTGATTATTGCGATAATATCGTAAATCGCGATTTCTTTTGTCTCAATAATCTTGATATGGAATTTTCATATCGTCCCATCCCTAGCCTTCGCTCATGCCTAAACCGGGCCTGTCGCTCTAAAATGGCCTACTGACTTCTGCACAGGGAGGGGAGGGGAGGGGAGGGGATGGTAAACACTGCCAGAGCAGTCATTTATTTCCATTCACTTTCTCTGTCTGCAGGCTTCCCTCTCGTGGGAAGAGGATTCATGCTAATTTGTTATAGTAACGCATTGAGAATCTCATATAATGCTGCATTGTAAAATCAATCTCGTCCTTGCCTCGGGCGTCTTCATCTGAAGCGGCCTGTCCCCATACGTCTTCCTACCTGTGTTGGGAGACCCCGTGCCCATATCAGTGTCAGCTCTCACTGGCCCTGAGCAGGGGCGTCACAAGGGGGGAAAAGTGGGACTGAGTTGCTAGGGCCCAAGGTGGAGGGGCCTGGAATTATTTTATACTTTAGCTATTGAAAAATAGCAGATATACAAGCTCACCGCGTGGCACCGAGTGCCGCACTGCGAGCTTGTAGATCTGCTATATTCTGAAATGTCGTGAAAATGTGTGCAAATCTTTGAATATATGTATTTTTTAAGCAAACATTTGTAACATTTGTCAAATTTTGTTCTGGGGGGGGGGGGGGTTCCTGGAAATAAATATTTTGAGATGGGGGTCCGTAGCCAATTTTGGGGGTCCTTCACATTGAGCACCACTGACATAGAAAGATAGATTTTTCCAAAAATGATCACAATTTAAAAAAAATAGCAGATCTACAAGCTCGCAGCACAGCACTCGGTGTAGGCCTATATCTGCTATTTTCCGATAGTTAAAGCACAAAATAATGAGTTCCCAGTCTAAATGGGTTAAACCCCCTCCCCCTATGAAGAACATTCATGGGGGACCCGCAGTGAATCCTTGTACCCAGGGCACAGAATTTTGGCGCGACACCCCTGGCCCTGAGTGACGCTCTCAGATCCTGGCAAAGATGTGCTTCCCTGAGATTTGCCCAAGTTCTTCCGTTGCAGAGTTGTTGAAAGAGTGTTTGTATGTGCGATGTGCATGTGCTTGTATGTGTGTGTGTGTGTGTGTGTGTGTGTGTGTGTGTGTGTGTGTGTGTGTGTGTGTGTGTGTGTGTGTGTGTGTGTGTGTGTGTGTGTGTGTGTGTGTGTGTGTGTGTGTGTGTGTGTGTGTGTGTGTGTGTGTGCGTGCGCCTGTGTGAATAGGAAAGGGAATAGGAAGTCTCTTAGCTTCCGTTGATGACTCCTTTTCTGGTGGCATTCTCCCCAGGATGAGATCTGACACCGGGGGATGTTCTGTAGTCATGTGTGTCATCATCGCATACGGATCATAGCGGATCTGATTAAACAGGGAGATGTCAAGGACAGACATGCTGTACATTCGTAGTACTGTACAGTATATTTGGAAGGATACTTGAACAAGTACTGCTGATTGCTGCTGACAGGGGAAATTTCACTTACGCACGATAGCAAACCTCAAAGTATTCTCTTCATGTGTTGTCAGTTTATGGAAACTGTATTAGACTTTAATACCCTTTTGTAGGACAGGATTGCTGCAAAAATGTTGCAGGCAAACTCCTTGTGGGTTGTTTAATCTGTGTTCCAAGTGACATGAGGGTGAGTAGATAATGACAGAATTTTCATTTTTGGAAAACTATTCATTGAAAAGAAACCCCTTTTTGGAGAGTTTCACACTCATTGAAAAATTACTTGCATCTATCCCTCTCAAAATGCTGCTCGTTCATAAGCTTTGGCTATTTGCATATTATCCACTGTGCCGAAATAGCAATTTGAAGGATGTGCAGTTTTGTGGAGTTTCCCCACAAAGAGAAGGACTACATCGACCCCTGATATCTGTAAATGTAAGCTCCCAGTCAGTCAGCCAGTAATTTCTCTAGTATCGATGTGTTTCTTTTTGAGTGCTGCAAACCGCTCCTACATTTCACTTTGTGTGTATGATACCTGTATTCATACACATAAGTAACTGACTTAACGGACACAGCGGCCCATACAAGGAGATATTTTGTGTATGTCGAGGTATGTCGTGTTTGCACCGCTCACTTCACACAGGTGAAAATTATTAGCAATTCAGCTTTTTCTACTAGAGTATCTAGCAGAGTAGAGAGAGAGAGAGACAGGAAACCACATCATTAAAAGTATTAATGTACTCTCATTATTTGAAGGTGGTCCCTTATAAGGGCAAAGAGGTGGGTGCCCTGCGATGCAGGTCCCTGACCCAGAATTGAACTGTGGTCATTGTGACTATAATTAGCACTCTCTCTAACCGCTATGGCAATGCCCTCAAACCTGTAATTTCTTTTCATGTGAGTGTGTAAATGTAATAAGTCGGAATTAAAATAATTTAGGGTACCAGGGGTTCCAAACCACTCCCACCCTCGCCACCAAGGGTGAGCATATTGGTGTTAGCCGCCATAGCATTATTTGAACTGTAAAAATACATTATTTTGGCAACGGCATACTGTCATATCCCACCCGCTATGTTTTTGCACAGGGTTTTAGTTCATAAAGTTAGGGTCCAGTAAATGATGCAAAGTTCCACGCATTAAATTATTTCTCACTTTCTGTGCCCCATAGTTCCCTGGAACATTTTGTTTAGATGGTCAAAGTTACTGCTATTAAATTGAGCCCTAGCCAATAAATTCACAGTGACTGGGTTGGAAGTGGACTGCTGATGTTTGTGGAGGAAATAAGTCGCGATCATGACATAGTTGGCTTGAGTAAATCTGGCAGCACGCTTCAAAAGAAGTCAAACTTTTTTCAATTTGCGGGAAACAGAACAAGATTTCGGCGGATGAAATTGTTTTATAATCGATGCAGCTCCACTTGAATTGTGAACGTTGGAGCCCGCCCGCTGTATACAGTGCTGAAACGGCAGAACTCCACTGTTTATTTTCATCATCCTCTGACGCACTTTGACACAATTTGTCTCGGATATTTCACCATTTCTGGCAACAGACACACTGTGGACAAAGTGTCTGCTATCTCTCTCCATTTATTAAAAGCCATCTGGTTGTGTTCGCAGTCCCTCAGAGAGGGATTATAGAGATTTGTACCTTCTAACCTCCTTAGCCAACCTTTCTTCGAAACTGACACGATGCTGGCAGATTGCGGGAAATTGAATAACGCAAATCTTGATCACCTTACGTTTCTGACACACAGGGCTGTATTTTAATTGTCTTAAGTAATGTATCAGCTCTTATGCCTTAACTTAAAGGCCTGTCCATACTGTCTCCGACCACAACACTTTTTGTCGGAGAGTTCCGACTTTCCGACGTGCAGCTTTCCAAACTCTGATTCTGGGTAATGCTTTTCAAAAGATGCGAGAGACGTCATTTTGTAGTTGAACCGGACCTTTCCGATGAAAGGTTTGGTGGTCGGAGACAGTATGGGGCTTTTAAGCCGTGACATCATTTTGTAGGCAGAGGAGAATCTGCCCCCAGAGCATTTTCTGTCCCTCGCTATTTTCAACAGATCCGAGACAAAAATAACAACTAAAGTATAATTCTAACACTTTCCTTTCAACAACAAAGAGAAGAAAAATTTGTAAATAGTAAAAATAGTAAAAAGATTCACGGAAACTGGGGGCAGAAATTCTCCTCTGCCTACAAAATGATGTCATACTTAACAGCCCCATGGACAGGCCTCTAAGTTATTAAGGCATAAGAGCTGCTACTTAAGACAATCAAAATAGAGCCCTTAGTGATGTTGGGCTGGTTAGAAAATCGTAGAGGTGCAATAAGTGCAGAAATGAACTTTGGGCAAGGCAGTGCATTTGTTCGGTCTCCGCAATGACGTCATTTTATTCTTATAGGACAACTTAGATTTTTTACAACAAGGGTTCATATTTTAGATTGTAATTAGAGAAAAGAAAAAGTGAGTGTTAAAATGTTTTCATTAGTTTCGTTCTATTGTTTTATCGCGTTTACCGTGCTAAAATGTGGGGCATGCGTACGCATGGGGGCATGCGTGCAAGTGGCTAAATATGTCTTTTTAGACACAATTAGCCAGCAGTTTCTTTATTGCTATTTACAGTAACACTTCTAACCCCCATAAGTCACATCCAACCATGAAAGGTTGCGTTGTATCTTGGGAATGGGCTTATTCTGTGTAAAATGGCATATTTAGCCACTTGTACGCATGCCCCCAACCACTGAAATAAGAGTCTCTAAAACAATAGAAAGAAGTAAATGAAATAATTTTAACACTCATCTTTTATATTCTTTAATTACAATCTAAAATATGAACCCTTGTTGTTAAAAAAAACTAAAGTTGTCCTCTAATACCTCACCGAAATAGTTTAGACAGGAAGTATGCGGCTGCCTTTAGACTGTTGTGGCCACTGCCACTAGATGTAAATTTACAATACGAGCCATTATGTAGATGAGACGAGAGCTGTAATTTGCACAGTGTGACAAGGCTCTTGCATTTAGCCTGATGAATAGAAGTGAACAGGTGTGTGAGGCAAGTCTATTCTTAAGGTGGTAAATGTCATCATTACGTTAATACAATACATCATTAAAATTCATTGCAGTCTGGTGGTGTATGTGTTCACTTATATAAACTCTTATGTAGCGATGTATTATGATATAGCGCAACAATACAATATAATAAAGTGAAATTAAATGCAATTGACACAGGTACTGAGTGTGCTGACAATAGCAGCCATACACCATTACACATTTAAAGATGCCCATAGGTCACACTTAGCAGATTGCAAGTAATAGATACTAATGCACATTGAGATAAACAGACATATGCTGCATGTCACCAAGGAGGAATTTATCATTTAATAGTAGCCTAATTAGCTGCAAATTGTGCCCAAGTGTAAAAAAACTAAATGAAGTACATTAATCATCTAAAGTAAATTGTATAAATTAATAATATAACATTGCCCTTCGTTGTGTCTGTTGAACAATTGCCACCTGGTGTCTGTTATTCTGTAACTGCCATTGATTGCCATTGATGTTGTTTAAAAAAAGAAAGATATGTTATCAATGTAATTATAATTGACACAGAGTACACAAGTTGTACAGATGCAATAGGCAGTTTTATAGAAATTGTCTAATGAGATAATTTACCTTGCAGTTTCGACTTTTAGATCTATTTGACACTATGAGCATCAACTATTACAGAACACAGTATAACCACAGAATTATCTTCAGTTTCTAGTGAACAATTGTCACTCTAAGTCTAGTAAAGGGGTGCTTACAAGTTAAAGAAAAAGAAAATATTATTTGTGCTGTCAGAAAAGCCTATTTTTTTTCTCAGTGTACTTAAAACTTAAGGACACATAAGCAACATGTTTAAACAAGGTCTTCTATAAAAGCAAACTAATGTTTTTTTTTTGTAAAGGTTTTCAAGGCACAAGACAACATGTTCAAAGTACATAAACAAATGCATTTAACACATATTCATTATTCCATTACTTCAGTGCAATGACCAGAAATGTGCATCATGATCCAAGGAAGCCGAGGACCTTTTTCTTTTATTGTACAACGATTTTACAGTGAAAATCAGACAACTGTTTCTGCCTAAAACAACGTCACAAGAGCGTGCGCAGTGAGCAGCAGGACAGAACCACGGCATGCATACAGCACTGTTTCCGCCTAAACGTCAAGTCACACACATGGGGCTGCCGGCTGGAGCACACACACTCGCAGAGCGGAGGACACCGACACACAACACACAACTGAATAAAGTGGGCGCGAGTGAACTGCTTGCCTAGCGCAATATAGTTGCCCAATTGGGGTGCTTGATTGTATAATATGATTCCACAACTATTAGGAGTTCGGATCCCTGTTTTATTATCGTCAACTGGTCCGGTTTGGTTTAGATTACCTCAGGCTGTTTATCCATCATAACAGTGACGAGCGAACCAAGACAGACAGCGCTAGCGTAGTTCCCTCTTTCAGCTGTGAAAAGCTGGATATGTGCTTTGCCGTATGACGGTGCGTGTCGAGTATAGCAGACATGCAAGCTCACAAAGCTGCAAGTTCCGACATGTCGTGAGCTCTGATATTTTCAATGCACGACACCATCGTATGACAAATACAACTGCACACAGCAGCGGAGGCAGAACGCAGAAGCAGCAACTAGCTGTCGTGACATTGTCAGATCATGATACCATTTTAAATGATTATGATTGGTTTTAAAGTTTGTTCTACTTTATCCAAATAATAATATTAATAATAGGCTTAATAACAGCATTTTCCGATGGCGACGGCGTGCAGGGACGATCAACTATGGAGTGAAAATAGAGTGCGATGCCATTGGAAGAACGCACGCATGGCTGTATGCTATTTACTTTAATGCATGTAATCACGGGTAACGGGGCGGGCGGTGGGTCCTTTTTTTTGACGGGCGGGGCGGATCTGGTAGATCTAGATTTTTATATAATCACAGGTAGACGGGCGGCCCACGGATCTGATTAATGACGGGCGTGCGCGGGTTGTCAAAATTGGATCCGTGCAGGACTCTGCGTGTGGGTTTGAACCCAAGTTTTCACACTGATCGGTCCAGCATGGTCAGAGATAAGCTGTCCACAGAGTGACACACACACGGATAGGGGTGAAAACATAATCTCCACCTCCTAGCCTTTCCTGACGGAAAAATAAAGATCTTATCAAATGGGGATCCATGATTTAATGCAGTGATTTTCCATCTTTTTGCCCTAAAAATAAATAATATATATATATACAGTATATATATATATATATATATATATATATATATAAGTGTATTGAAGGACCACAACAGCTTCACATGGTTTTGCAACTCAGAGTTTCATGCCATAGGTCAGGACAATCATCAGGCAAAAAGCCTGCAACAACAAGAAAGGACATACATGAGATAATATGAAATTTGTAAAAATACAGGTGTATCCAAAAATCACAAAAATCAATACATGAGTGTACTTCAGGTTGATAGCAGGTATGGACTAGAGTAACTCAGACTACTATCCAGTAAACAGACCAGGACTGAGGAAAGTTCTATACTGTACATGTGCAAACAAAAGAGCATAACTCACCAAATAAAGTACAAGAAACAACCAGAATTACATAATAAGTGGGCATGACCTTCTGGCAAGTAGAACATGACCTGTACTTGCCCGACGGGCAAGTGCCTCTGAGACCTTAGTGTCAACCCCTGTATATATAAAATGAAGTGTCAGAGTGTGTCACATATTACGTGCTGATACGTTTTCTGAAAAACGTTAAAAATATATTATGTTACTGTAACAACAACTCCAAAAGGGGTTCCCGTCTTGTAAGGTATACTATAGTTTACGAATAGGGATTCCTGTCGGTCTAAATCCTAAATGGGATAAAGCAGAATTGTAAAACAGATTTGTTTTCTCAGAAACGAGGTTGATTTTTCACCATAAATAAAAGCATCAACTATATGAATAGTTTGATGCGGATTTCAGAATAGCCGTATTTTTGTCATGCTGCTAAGTGCTACCGGTGTGTAAAGACATTAACACATGTTATCACTTTCATCACTCTTATCACACATCATACAGATGTCACACATGCCGAAAATAGGGACTCCAGGTTGAAAGTGGTTAATATAGGCCTACTGTATATACGTATGTTATAGATTTGTATATGGAAAATTAGTGTGTACAAAGTAGTAGTAGTAGTAGTAGTGATAGTAAATTACAGGGAGAACTCACAACGTTCTTTATAGATAATAATGCAATAATAATGTGTGGTTGTCACAAACTTCCAAGGCACACCGCTTGAGAACCACTGGACTAATGCATCACCCACAAACTAGAGATCCTTGAAATTAACAAGGTTTAGAATCACTACTCCAGAAGACAAGATTATAGGAGGGAAGTTCCAGTATAAGAATGGGCACAAGGAAGATTAAAAGAGTTTCTTTTTCTTTTTTCTTTTCCAGTCCATTATCCATTCCCTACGCTTGATGCTTAATCATCTCCACAGACTTGCTACTGTATGTAAATCCCCCACTGAAAAGGCAGTTATAGTTTCTTTAGTGTTAGCTAATGTGTACTCCGTCGTATGACAGTGCTACAAGCTCCCAGTATATACATTTACTGTGCTTCATCCCCCTTGTTTGATGAAAGTCCAGTGCTCTTATGGATTGTATTATATTATCACGTGGATACTTTTTCTTATCAATAAATGTTATTAGCTGCAGTTAGAACAGCTGCCAGGCAGAGTGGACACTGTACTCTGAAGACTATGATACAGTATATTAAAACCACAGTATTCTCCTCTTTCATATGTAATTCCCCCAGCGACCCAGTCACTATATGATTAATTTGTTTCGGCTCCATTTAAGGCCAAGGTATTTAACCCTTAAACCATTGTTTCTTAACTAGGATTAGAGTGAGCTAAATTCATACTTTGGCCTTGATAACAGAACCCTATGGCCTCCGGTAAATCAAACACAATATTCCTATCCTTTTTTCAGAACCTCTTGTGAATCCCTTTTGGGTGCTGATGAACTTCTGCTACATTATAAACCATCCAGACCTCTGAGGTCGTCTGGGTCAGGTCAGCTTTATGTCCACAGAGTCACGTGGAGAAGCAGCTTTCAGTTTGTGTGCACAACTCCCAGAGAACTGCAGAACTGATACTCTGTTCTTTTAAATCAAAGCTAAAGATCTTTCTGTTCATACGCTACCTTTTACTGAGGTTTTTATTCATTTATCAGGATATTATTCTGTAATTGTATTCTTGTATTTTAACTATTTAAACCACCAGAGCGGTTTGGGGCGCTTTGCGGCCCTCACACCTACAGTACAGTATGTCACACCAGTGATCTGATCAGTAATCAGGTCAGATCACTGGTGCGACATACTATAGGTGTGAGGGACTCAGATATATTATGTCTGAGTCCCCCCCTTTGTGTGCATACTGTATATTGAGCTGACTGATTTGTTTGCCCCTGATGCCATGACGCCACATTGAGGTTAACCAACACACTCCATATTTGGGCGTAGCTGCATTGATTATATGGTTATGGTTGAGTCATAGTGACATGAGCAAAGTGGTACGCCAGCCCAACCGCCTGCCCGGAGTGCCCACTGGCCGAAATATGGCATTTATATACTAGTTGAGCTGTGTTTATCCCGGTCGCCATGATGTCACTCACAATGAGTCATAGTGCCGGTGCCATGGTTTGTTTATGGTTATGTTGTCAATCATAGTGATGTGGCCGTCGTTTGTTTATGATTATGTCAGAGTGATGTGACCGTGGTCTGCCGGCCGGGTGGGCCGTCCCACCCTCCCATTAGCCAGTGTTATTATTGGATGGTCTGCTTGATCTGTTGAGAGGCCCGTTCTGATCTCCCAGACCGGTAGGTCTAACGGATATGGTGGCCCACCTTGTCTTAACGCACGCATTCTTTCGTGTAACGTACTTTGTTTTGCCTTGTTGTTGAAATGTGCTATACAAAGAAGCTTGCCTTGCCTCGCTGCACAGCTTGAGAAGCGATTCTTTAAAGGAACACCACACTTGTGATGATACTAAGCTAAAGCACTCAGCCAGCTTTTACGTTTGTATTAAATTCTCATTTCTCGTCTCCTCCTCGCCAGCCTCCTCCATTTTGGGAATGTTGAGTGAATTATTTCCGTAGCAGCGAGGTGCCACAGTGGCTCAACCTGTTAGCGGGTCCACCCCCACAACTGCAACAATCCCCGCTTCAGTTGCTGCTTACAGGACTGTGGAGCATTTCATTCCTCCTCCCTAGCCTCACTTTCCAGTTGGCTGGAATGCCCCCCCCAAAATAAAATGAAATAAAATAAATGACTAGGGGTTTGTTTGAACTGTAAGAACCACTGGCTTATGCAGCTGTCAGCCGTTAAATAAATGAACAACATTCCTTTTATGGTTTACAAGCGCATAGCAAGTTAATCAGTTCTGCCGTGCTTTATAGCTCAAACTATGGGCCAATTCCTGTTTTTGTCTGCATTTATTTGCGCAGCAATGTGCAGGTGCGACCAAACATTCCTCTGTATGACATTCAAAGTGCTGCATTAGCAGACACAGACAGAGTGGCAATATAAGGATGAAAAACAGGTAGGCAAGGCCTACTGTACTTCGTTGAAACATAAGTTATGCAATCATAACATTAACATTTAAATTAACTTAATGTAAAGCCTGAGTTATACTTGCCGATTTGCGACGCATATGTCGACTTATAGAGCATCGCAGTGAGGTGTCGGAAGTAAACTGCCAATTCATTTACCCCATAGGGGATTTCATTATCAGCCATACAATCAAACAATTCAGTGAACACTTACCATTAGGCTTGTGGTTGTAAAATGGTTCTATATGCTCCTGTAGAACCCCCGAGTATGTATGCAATCACTCTAGTTCTAGTAAAAACATGTTTTAATAAAGATCGCACGGAGAAGAACTGCATTACCCATACTGCTAAAAATGTACATCCGGTGAAATCAACATCTATGATTGGTGGAACTTCTTCTTCTTTTGTGTATCTTGCGGTTACCATGGGAGTAGCTACTGCCCCTGGTCTGCCTGGCGGATTATTGCACTTCAACAGAACTCTGTAAGTGAGTGTCTTTCTTTTACAAATATGATGCACTATTTTAAAGATGGAGACAAGAGCGTCCACAGATATGGAAATCACTTAATGTCAGGCCATATGCTGGCCTGGATAACTAAACTGAGCGTGATTTAAGGGATACCGTATTTTTCATGAAATAAGTGTCATTCACAATGCATTCTGGGAGTGTAGTTTCTGCAATTTTGAAAATAATAATGCATTAAAAAATAGTATCATGATTCCTCACAACTAGCCGGGGTGGCTTTGTCAGAGGCTTAAAAGACGTTAAAAAAATACTTTATGAAATGTCTATGGAAGAAATGAATGGGGAAAACGCTTCCGACACCAGATTGAAGACGGGGTGGGGCTTCAACTGCGATGCTCTATAGCTCATGTACTAGAGGTCAGCAATTCTTTCGTATTTGGCACTGGCGCACAAATATAAATCAGATGTAAAGAAATCATAACTCTAGAGCGACATAGATCTTATTTCATTAAAATAAATAAACATCCGTACAAAGGGATGTATGTAAACAGACACAGGGTGTGGGTACCCCTTATCCCTTGTTGCACTACTCTCATTGTCATTCATGAGCCTCACTGACATTCTTATCAGACCTAGTTTTACATACATGCACACAGAATTTACCACAGCAGGGATTTAACACTAGCTGGTGCCTGGTTTATTTGATTATTTTCTTCTTTTTTTTTTTGCAGTCTGGCTGCAATCAGTTCATTCGTTTTATTCAAACAATGCCTTGACAAGACAGAGCAAATGGGGTGTGATAATGTGCACTTGCGCACGTGAGCACAACGTCCAAGGCAGAGGCAGCAGCCAAGGCTGCAGCAGCACTGCCTTCCCCTGCTCACACCACACCTGTCACTCCCTGGAACAAAATGCACAGCCAGGTGGCCAATTGCACAGGAGATTGCGTTCCGTGAACGTGCACTCCAAACATTTCACAAAGGCAAAACTGCACTGAATTCACTACGGTGAAAGACATTGTTTGGGTTTATTTGGGTTTTTATCTTTTCTCATTTGTTAACTCATTTCCTCTTTGTACGTATTGCTGGCAGGTGAATATTCTGAATTGAAATTCTAAACGTGGATTGTAGGCTATAAGCTACTATGAGGTGCACACTTCCTCTTTGAAGGAAGATCATGGTCACATTTTAAACTGCTGACGATGTAAGGTCATCATATCACCCACCCATAGCATAGTGGCTAAGACGCTTATCTCCGGAACGACTTGTGCTCCTGCATGCTTGCCCAAGGATCGAAACCCTCCCCCCAAGATTCTCTCCTCTGTCTGCCTTACACCGCCTCATTCTCAGCTTTTCTACTGTGCCTCTCAATAAAGGAAAACACAAAAGGGACTAGACTGCCTGCTCCCCCTTTGGAAAAAGAAATATAATCAGGCTAGCTTGATATTTCACTGAGAATGCAGCATTCCTTTCTCTCTTTTTAAGCACGGTGTGAAGAAGAGTACAGGTGCTGAGATTCCTTCTTCACATCACCCCCACCACTCACACTGGAGAAGTTCTTTCCGCCTCTTTGTGATGTGGAATGTCTACAGGCTGTTATATCTCGGCATAAGCGTAAGAACCGATGCAGTGATACAGGGGTTGTGTGTCAAGGCGAGGATCAAGAGGAACGATGAATAATGACTGCCATGATGATGATGACTATGACGCACTAGAATGCTAAGAATGATGAGGCTAGTGATGCAGCTGGTAATGAGGGGGCTGATGATGGCACCGTTGCCTCAGCATCCCCGTCCAGCCAGAGTTAAAAGGATTCTGCAGGGTGTCCTACAGGGCTCATGCAATGATGAAAGACTCTGCCAGGTTTTTGGTGTTCTCCTCCTGACCCTCCGCAAATCCCACTGATGCAACATTTTCAACCTCCCAGGGATCTACCCCAAAATACCCCAATCCAGCGGTTCTCAAACTTTCTCATGTGACTGACCCCCAGCAATTTACCCCACAAGAGAAGATTTGTGTTATTGTCTTATTTTTCAAGATGTAAAAATAACAGATCTACTAGGTCACACCCACAGTGTGATGCTTTGTGAGCTTATATAATATCGTTTGAATATCTAAAGTATAAAGTAGGACTGTAGGGTTAAAGTTCTATTTAACATATGTTGCTGGGGACCCCCTTAATGACCCCTGGGGGTTCCAGACCCCACTTTGAGAACCACTGCCCTAATCTGGTATGTTGAAACGGTTTAGTACGGTACTATATGTATTCCTGTAGGATTTTCTTAGCTAAAACTATTCTGTTGCCGGCAGTCCAAAAGCCAGAGACAACAGTATGTTTTTGCCCCTGAATGTCCGTTCGTCTGTGTCCCTGTGTCTGTCTGTGTGAGCGGCTAATCCCTGTCACAATTAGACTGATCATTGTGAAACTTTACACACTAACTCCCAGTAGGCCAAAGAAGAACCTCTGCCACATATTTTTCACATCAGCCTCATGGTGGAGCTATAAAAGGCTGCTTCACATTTTGGCCTGTAACTCTTGAACCGTAGGTTGTATTATCAAAACCCCGGGTCATAACGCTACTCCCCATATACAGTAGGCCCACATTTTGTTTTCTTCAAAACACAGTTTTTGATAATACTCCTTAACAAAAACCCACACAAACCTATGGCGTATTGTGATCAAGATGTATCAGAATATTCAGATTCCATCACAATTGACTATACCTGCTTTTCCAAAGCTTGCGGCTATCCGATCTCGCGTTGTTTAATTTAACTTTGAAAGCTACTGGAATTGTCTTTTTCAGTAACTATTTCAGTGCACCAGCTACAGTCCCTCGTCACCATTAGACCCCTTGTAGACACCATCGCTATGTATGCCACTAATAGTCCAATTCACAAAGTGTGAAAGTCATTTTTAAGTGTTAGTATTCTCAGTTTATAGCATCTTTATTGATTAAATAGTTTCAGCAATACACAGGGTGATCCATTCATCATCGTTGTCATGTGGAATGTCCTCCCTTATAGTGTTTGCACAGTCTCCACCATAGCATTTTCAGAGAGGAGTGTAAGGCAGGTGATTGAGCATGTCCTTTGAAGGTATCATATACAACAGCCAGCAGGAAAGAACTGTCCTGGGGCGCCCGCTGGCCTGGTGGTCAAGGCGCATACCACATACTAGGCTATGATGCCTGCTGGCGTTGCCGGTTCGATTCCCGATCCGGACGACCTTTGCCGCATGTCATTCCCCATCTCTCTCCCCATTTCCTGTCAGTCTACTGTCCTATCAATAAAGGCATAAAAAGCCCAAAAACAAATCTTAAAAAAAAGGAAAGAACTGTCCATAGAGAAATCACAAGCAGTCACTATTGGCCTGGCCTAACACACATGTTTTTTTTTTTAAAGATTTGTTTTGGGGCTTTTATGCCTTCATTGATAGGACAGTAGACTGACAGGAAATGGGGAGAGAGATGGGGAGTGACATGCAGCGAAGGTCGTCGGGAACGTGATTCGAGTGGTATGCGCCTGGACCACTTGGCCAGCGGGCGCCCAGTTAATTATTTTTTAATGATGATTCCTAGGTTGGACGCTGTCTGAGTAACACTAGGGACAAATGTTGTGTGACTGACAGACCGACAATATTGGCTAAGTTTATATTTTTTACTAGGATGTCTTAAATTAAACAAATGGGAGGAATTAACAAGGATTCTGAAACATTGGCCATATTCCAATCCTTGGTTTTTCATAATCAGAACAGGAAATACCTTTCAGAATGGTCTACATCTGCAGTTAATTATTAATTGTCACCGTATGCTGAGAAAAGAGCAGGAGTAAAGCGATAAATGTAATGATGACTGACTGAGACAGGCATGGGGTCAGTCTAGGGTCTCCCAGCTGAGGAAAGACCCTGGATTAAAGTCAGAAAAATATTCTTTTGGCTGCTGTAAAAGTGTAATAAATGAACTCAGAATGTTTTAAATCCTACAAAACATGAACAAATTATAGAACTCTGACTCTGGTACTGTTCTGGCTAGTCTGAAAATAGATGACCCCCCCCCCCCATAAAGGGGGTGGGGGGTGAATTTTTTTACCCCATCAATTTCTGATAGTTTCGACTCCGAACCAAGATCAGAAAACAAAAGCACAAAAACAATTGCTTTTTTTCAATCACAAAAGGCAACAATTTGCCTTTTGTGATGCGTTTTTCCTCCAGTCTGTACAATGGGTACAGTGGTGTTTTTTTTTTTCTGCTCAAACATCACAATAATACATTTAGTCCATTTAGTCCATTTCCAATGTCTTTCACGGAGCAGGACCTCCATATAAATATCTTCCCACACTGCCCATCAAATTGTTACCGAAGGTTCAGTTCACTCCATAGAGTAGCAATTAAAACCGTTTCCTCTCTTGTTTACTTGCTTTTATGACTCAGTATATTTAATACTGATAAAACAGAGTGATGATTTGCACAAACCTCCATAGTTAGTATTGAATATAAATGCATCTTTCAGGAAAATCATAAAATGGTCATTTCGTGCAAATCAGACTAAAAGTGCCACATTTTGGGCAATGATTTACTGCCACTGATTAACGTGTTGAAGACACAGGCAGCGGCTGCTCCTCACTGACCATGTGCTCTGACCGCTCTGGTGAAATGTTTAAAGTCTGATTCAGGGTTCTGCAACCTTTTTGTCTTGAAAATTGTGCCATGATTAGTCAGCGTGCCAAATCAAGTTTAATTATGACCCCACATATAAAATATAATATTTCCAACAGATTCTGATTATCCTTAAATATATCAACTTCTTTTGAAATATTTTCTTTCACATCAGGACATTATAACAATCATTAGACTACAGTATATCTCCCAGACTCCCCAGTCAGAGTTCAGGGTTTGAATGGATGTAGAATTACGTGTGGGATGTAATTTACTTGTGAGGGGACTATATATTTTATTTTACACAAAGTCCTCTCTCTCACACTTGTGCCAGTGATCACCCTCCCCTGTGCCGTTCTTGGCACCCCTGCCTAAGGTTGCCTACACGATTTATGCTCACAACGGTGTCACACAAAATACGGAATATGAGTCGAGCTTCAGGCAGATGTGTAGGATGTGTGTCTCAAAGAGTTCCAAATCGCCCAATCGCCACAGGAAATGTCTAATCGGTGTCGCCACAGGAATGTGACAATTGACCCTTTGTCAGCCTTCTGATTGGTCCCTGTGACTGGCCAACCAGAAAAATCTTTCTCTTTTGCTACCGGGGGCGGAGTTATGCAGTGGGACAAAGTCCACCTTCTTCCATTAATATTAACTCTTATTCTGCCAGATGTTGTTATTTATTATTGGGTTTTGTGCCAGCAAAAGCACCTTACCTTTGCGATGATATAGACAAAGGTGTATTCTTTTTTTTTTTGAAATGTTCTCTTAAAGAGTGTGCCGTGGCTCTACCAGCAGTAGGGGGCAGCCTCATGCAAGAATTAATGTGAAAATGGTCTTAGATCGACTCTTGCTTGTCAAGGCTGTTCAAGGCTGATGAGTCGCTACAGAGCAATAGATCCAGAGAAAAACACATGGAACAGTGTTGTGACTCCATTGATGTTAACGTCCAGTTGGATTTTAAGAGTACTTTTATGGGAGCTGTTTCAACGGTAGACACCCGCGCGACACCTCAACAGGTTACAGACATCAAACCAAGGTACAAAAGAACGAGCCAAAGAACGTACAATTGGCATTATCGGGCCGTCAAAAATGGGGCGAACGGGAACGTTCAAAGCGTGGATAGAGTTAATGGCGAGAGTGTAGTCTTAAATTGATATTTATTTATATTTTTATTTAATTTTTTGCTTTGTCATGATAAACATTTTGGAACAAATTGTGAATACACAGTGAATATTTGTTGAAATGATAAAATAAATCGCTATGTGGATTACTAGTCTTGCATAGAAGTTCTCCTGCTAGATTGCTGCATTGTGCGGTGATGCGCGGTACGGCCACGATGCGGTATGGCGTGGCGCGGTCATAGCGATTTCGATGTGTATAATGAATAAGCTTCAACAAACTATTAGTAGTTCACATGAACGATATCGATGTAACTAAGAGATTCGATTGGTACATATATTTTAAATGGGCAGAATTACAATTAAAATACATTTTATGTTGAGGGCGAGATTATAGTTCCACAACTTCCTGGTATTTGTGAGTCACTCAAGATGCACTGCGCTCTCTCTCTTCTCTGTCCTCTGCCTGTTTCAGAGGATTAAACTAATTAAAACATGTATTTTAGGGGGGAAAACCCTGTTTTGCAATATAACTTGTTTTTATGTTCCTTTTTTATTAATATCACGTAGATGTTTTTCTTTTGGTACTTTAAATAGCAATAATGAGGCTATGAAAACGACATGGGGTGGGACTTTTTTCCCATTCACTTCCATTATAAAAATATTCTTCCCTGGCTTTGTTGTCCCACCTAGTAACAGAACGACATTGGAAATCCTGGAATCAGCCACTCAAATGCATACAGTAATTCAATACAAGACAACCTTTTTCTATTTAGTCTCTGCTCTGCCAACAAATCTGAAAAAAAGAAAAAAAATCTAAAAACACGCAGCTACCTAGGGGCAGTGGTGTAAAGTAACTTTGTACATTTAGTAAATACTTAGTACATTTACTTAAGTACTGAACTTAAGTACAGTGTAGAGGACATTATACTTTACTTGAGTATTTCCAAGTTCCAATACTTTTACTTCTACTCCACTACATCTCAGAGTCAAATATTGTACTTTTACTCCACTACATTTATTTAAAACTTTAGTTACTGATTACTTTGTAGATTTAGATTATTATTACAAAACATAGATTTACTTGTGGTACTTATAGTACATTTTGATGCCAATACTTTGTACTTTAATTGTAACAGAGTATTTCTATGCAGTATTGATACTTTTACTCAAGTAAAACTTTTGAGTACTTTTTCCACCACTGCCTAGGGGTGCAGAAGCTGAAGCTGATGTGCTGAAGCAGCATCTCATGAGAGAAATTGCTACATTGCCTTGCACAGTGTCTCTCAGCCAATGTGTCCATCAAAAAGTGAATGAGAAACAAACAAAATGCCCTGCTACAGGCAGAGGAGGCATGTGGAAAGACAAGCCCCAAGGGTGTTGGCAACTTCCTAACCTTTCACTCTTGTTCAGTGACAGTACTGTAGGTAGGCTCATATTTCTTTATGCCATTCTGTAGTATGTATGTTTTTCTAGCAGCAAGACTATTGCTTGTTGTTCGTGACAATTTGGCTCGCCACAAAAAATGAAACATTTTCGACTCCCAACTGTTGCTAGAAACTTTTTTGGTTTGTTTTTTGTTGACAATACATTTTCTCAAGTGACACTTGTGGAAAGGGTCATGCGACTGTTCCTCACTGCCAGATCTCTATGCTTCTATAGGATGTGGGTGGATTATGTTGCTAGCCTCTGTGTACACTTTCAGTAAGTGCAATTATCCACCCATGTCGCTATACCAGCCTCTATAGACTATACAGTAGTTTACATTTTATTATTTATGGCAGTGGTTCTCAAAGTGGAGCTCGGGGACCCCCAGGGGTCCTTGAGAGGGTCCCAGGGGATACCCAGCTAAATTAGATTTAGCATAAAAATCACTTTAACCCTATACATCAGTGATTTGAAAATAGCCACAAAAGGTTTTACACTTGAAGGAGGTGGATTTTTGGGCTTTATCGAAAAACTTTAATGCACAAATGGGGGATGGAAACACTTACCAAATAGGGTTTCAGGTGGAAAGCATTTTAAACAGTTTATAGCTTAATATTTTGTATTATAATTAGCCTATATAAGTATATAAATTATTCATAAGCAGAGGCCATGTTGGTTATAATAACCTAATGCATTTCCGAATGCATGTAACCCACATTTCAACTGTAGGCCTAAAAAAGAATAAGTTCAGATGAAAAATAAATGTATTCTAATGAATGTTGTAATTTCGTGGACACGATCTAATATTTTAATATTTAATATTAGATCTTAATAAGATCACCTCTCATCATAATGCTCACCTTCATGAATGAGTTATGTGCTCAACTTGCGGCTCCATTAATTAAAGTCTTGCTCTTATTCTGTGATGCTTTTTCCTCATTTGTAGAAACTAATAACTGTATCCATCTTTGATACTCGGTTGAAACTTCCAAAAAAAATAGTAGTCCATCATTTTGGGTTTATCATTGTGCACAGTGCGGCTTACCCGGTAATAACTTCACAGAATGACACATTACTTAGTGAGTTACTTGTCGCTCAGGTGGGCAAATATGGCAGAACTGGTACTTTAGAGGTGAATACCAAGTCCGACCCAATTGAAGCATGTCTGCAACTTAATGTTGTAGCATGATTGAAAGACTCTACAGCTAGAGAACTTGCAGCCCAATGGCTTACCAGGCAGGCCATGTAAAATAATTTTGTTCAGCCTAAATGAGGAAAAATAATACTTGTCCAATAATATGCATCTCAAAATAGCGTCACCTGCTGCTTATCTCATGAACTATCTCCCAATAATCGCTTTTTTTTCTTTTTTTTTAAGATTTGTTTTTGGGCTTTTTATGCCTTTGTTCGATAGGACAGTAGACTGAAAGGAAATGGGGAGAGAGATGGGGAATGACATGTGGCAAAGGTCGTCCGGATCGGGAATCGAACCGGCGACGCCAGCAGGCATCATAGCCTAGTATGTGGTATGCACCTTGACCACTAGGCCAGCGGGCGCCCCCCAATAATTGCTTTTTATTAGTGGATGGAAACATGCATACGGGTAAATTCGCATTTAGTTTTTCCTGAATATTTTTGAAACGATTTATGGAAACCCAGTTATTGTGAATTATTGCGGCTATTTCAATATAATAGAAATAAATATAAAATTTTAAACATTTTAACAACACATTTTCTATGGGACCAGCATACAAGATTTGGCACAAAATATTTTCAGATGGGGCTCTGTGGTCAAATCATTAAACTAGTAAGACGGTTCAGGGATGTGGACATCAGGGATCTCCATATATGGGCATAAGATGGATTTGTTCCCCTGGCATCACAGGGATCTCCATATCTCCATGAAAGGGATTTTGTTCCCCCTGGCATCACAGGGATCTCTCTAACAGGGCATCATTAATATTGATGACATCAGGGAACTCCATATATGGGCATAAAATGGATTCTGTTAGTGTTACATCACAGTGAAGCCAGAGCGTGATGTCAGAGTGGCAAACCCATTCTGGTAGAGTTGTTCCCCTGACATCACAGTCAGAGCGGCAAACCCATAGACACATGTACACGTGTACACGTCTACACACGGACAAGCTGTGACGTTTCTCATGGTAAACTGCAACCTTGGGTCGCAATAATTTGGGGGTCCTTGACATGAAGACTTTGGAGAACCACTCTGCATATAGATACAATCTAGAAACTATACTATAGTTTTACTATAGAAACGATACTATAGACTTTGGAGAACCACTCTGCATAAAGATACAATCTAGAAACTATATTATAGTTTCTTGATGCTATCTTGATGCTGATCCCTTTGGACCGCTCACGCCTCTCAACTGCTTACCAGAGCTCAACCATGCCCTCATGCTACAGTTTGCTTTGTCTTGCTACAGTGTACAGTATCATCGTTGTCAGTAGCCTAGTTGTTTGCATCTCTATTGCATGGAATGCCTCTATTTATGAATAATAAGCATCATAGATTCCCCCTTGGCTTACACACAGCGGCCCATAGAGCTTTGTTCTGGTTCTGTGTGGTCTTTATCTCACAAGATAATCTCCCTCTCTGTCTGAAATGTTTTACTCACAAAGTTGTACATGCATTAAAGATAACTGCTGCTCTTTATTTCTGGAAGAAAAGATTGCTTAATGTAATAGACTGCACATTTTCATGTAAAAGATTTTGTGGCATTCCGTACAAGTTGATTAGCATAATAATAACTAAATGCGTACTGGAGTTTCTGACATGTGGAAGTTTGGATATTCAGAGAAACTACAGGCTACTTTCATTTGACTCATTATACCGAAATCTTTCTTGTATAAAGAGAGAAATTCACTGTGGGAACACCAGGGGGCCAGTTGTCCGGATTTAAAATGAAGCAAACACGGCCGCTAATTGCACTGTTCTGGTACCAAAAGCAACATGTTCTCCATAGGATTCCAATAATTTTGATGATTCTTCTTCGTGTGCTTTATGTTCGGCAAGCTCAAGACAATGTCCCAAGTATCCCTGCGGTTGCACGTGACCGTTGGCAGCCAATAGCATTCCTTGGGTACCATTAAAACAATGATGGCAGACCCCATACAAGGGCAAAAAAAGCTTCATTTTCGCAGCATAGAAAGCAATGGGTTCCCGCCGTCCATATTCTTTTTACAGTCTATGGGGAACACACATAGATGACTTGGCCAATTTAGCTTTTACCATTATGGCAAAGTTCTGGACATGAATCTGACTCAAGACCTGTGCTGCATGTCAAATCCCCATAAAATAATACGTCAAATACGCCAGACTTCAGAGATCAAACAGGCAATTTTGTGACCCGTGGTGATGGCCCACTGTGACCCATGTGACTGCTCCATCTGACCAATTGGGGTCAAATT
This sequence comes from Nannobrachium achirus, assembly GCF_963921795.1. NCBI lineage: Eukaryota > Metazoa > Chordata > Actinopteri > Myctophiformes > Myctophidae > Nannobrachium > Nannobrachium achirus. The sequence continues at coordinate 21,960,946 of NC_137826.1, read as the reverse complement.
GCAGTGAGGCCGGATGAAGTGCCCTAGGACAGCTGTAGCATTAACATGCTTCCCCTACTTAAACACATGCCCTTGGATATGGGACAAACTATGACAGCATCCTGGGGCTCAGCTTCATTTGAAAGATGACCTCTGATTAGGGTCAAAGTTTTTAAAAAGAATATAACCTAAAGAAAGAGCCATTTCATGTTTGGTTGCACAGAGTAAAGTAAGATAATGAACATCCTTTTTTTATTTATTTTTTGTACCCGCATTATACTATTGAGTTTTGTAACTGAGAAGTGGCCATTACTGTACATGTCTTTATTATGTTGTTCTTTCTCTGCAGCAAAAAACCTGCTGTGCCAACCTTTGAATCTGGTCTGTACAGGGCATATTTAGGAAGTAATTGGTACAAAACGTTGGCAGTGTTAAACAGTCAGTTGCCCTATTTATTATTTCTGGATTTTCCTAAGTGCCATTTCCATGATTTGTTATGTGGTATGTTGTTTCTTTTTTTATTTTGTCCTCCAAATTGTTTTACGATGAGTAAAGATTATTTAAACATTAACAAAGGATTTGTGGGTATACTAAACTGTCAATTAACTTCCCCAGCCGCTCATTCCACATTTCTCTACTCTGGTGTCTTATAGGGTGGTGTGACGCTGAGGATTGTTGGAGTCTGCACCTGTTTCTGCTTGGCTGTATGCCTAGTGAACCACTGGGGGCCTGACTGGAACACTGCTGGATGGAGGCCAGCGTACTTGGTGGATGGAGAAGACGAAGAAACAGAGTACTGAGGATCCGTTCCATTGTTTGCTCTACTTCCCAGCCACATCCCAACTAGATCAGCAAAACGTCCAGAAACATTCCCATCCCAGCTTGAGGCCCCCTGCACTCTAGATCTATATATATATATATATATATACATAAGGCTCTGCCATGTCGCAGGTACATTCTCAATAGTCATCTCTGCAATGCGTCTTCTAATTTATTCACTCTTTCACATGTTGCCAGATGGAGAGACTACCAAAAGAATCAGGGTAGAGAGCTGAAGAAACTCACCTCAGAGTTTTGGAGAGACAGATTCCAATTCTTCTTGCATAGTTTTGTGGTAAAAAAAACAAAAAAACGAACAAAAAAAAGAACGAATAAAACAAAATAAATACAACGTTTACACAGGTTACGCCTCCTGTCATCTGCGGTGGATTCATAACACGTTGACTTCAAAGGGGCGTCAGCCAGTAGCCTAGAATCATGAGGAGGTGTCAGCGCCAGGGTTCGCTATCTTTGTTCCTAGTGGGGCTGGTACTGACTGTAATGGGTATGGCGCTGGAATACGAGGGGGTCCCCGGTCAGTGGGCGCGCTACGGCCAGTGGGACGCCAGGGCGTCGGGTCAGCTCAGCTTCATCCTGAAAACCAACGTCAGCAAAGCCCTGGTGCTCTACTTGGACGACGGCGGGAACTGCGACTTCCTGGAGCTTTTGATCGCGGACGGCAGGATGCAGCTGCGCTTCACCATCCACTGTGCCGAGCCGGCCTCGCTGCACACCGAGACGCGCGTCAACGACCGCCGCTGGCACCGCGTCCTCCTGGTGCGCGACCACAGGCAGACCCGGCTGGTGGTGGACAACGAGGACAAGGTGGCCGAGGTCAAGTCCAAGCGGGGCGAGATGGTGGTGGCCAGCGACCTCTACGTGGGCGGGATCTCGCCGGACGTGCGTCTCTCCGCCCTGACGTCCAGCACGGTCAAGTATGAGCCGCCGTTCCAGGGCTTCATCGCCAGCCTGAAGGTGGGGGAGGCCGATCCGGTGCTGCTGGACGGTCAAGGTCTTCATAACGATCTGGATTATCTATGTGCCTCGCACTCTCCCTGCAGCAACGGAGGGCTGTGTTCCATCCACAGGGGAGAGGTCCTGTGCGACTGCACCGATACCGGCTACAGGGGGACGTACTGCTATGAAGGTGAGCGAAATGCACACAAAAACAACGTTTTCCAGATACTGTACTTTCATAAAGCAAAGTTGTATTTTTAAAGGAATCCTGTGGGGATCTAATTATAACACATTGCCACTGTCTCAGCTGGCTCCCATTATCATTATGTGCGCGTGGGACAGTTTCGGGCATCTATATTTGAGGGGCTACTTTCTGTTCGTGCACAGTAAAATCTTGTTAATTTGAGAAATTGTGTAAAGTTGGATCCTCATGGGTCAATTACAGTTTTACAGAGTTACGGTAAATGAACGTTCAAGTTTTTGCTGTGTGATTGGGAGTTTCAGAGATCGTTTATGTAATTGTTGGTGCTGATCAACCAGCACCATTACACAACCTCTGGAAGTGAGATAAAGTAACCATTGCCGAGCCATTGAGGCCCATAGGGCAGGAGCCACACTACTGTTTCTGTAGAGTGAGGCAGCATGATGTACAAGTACTGTACACCCCCTGGACATGATGCTAGTACAGTATGTCGCAGGGACTTAACCCTAATCAAACCCTTGATGCTGAGTGCCAAGCAGGGAGGCACTGGGTCTTTGATATGACCGACCTGAGCAAATGAGCTGGTTGGAAGTGAGATAACGCTGTGTTAATTCTGTTGAAGCAGTCAATGCACGATGTTTGTTTATCTTAAAGGCACCATCAAATGTTTTAATTTCTACTTAACTGCACACTTAGATGAGCTAACACACACACACAGACACACACACAGACACACACACACACACACACACACACACACACACACACACACACACACACACACACACACACACACACACACACACACACACAAACACACACAAAGTCAGGACTGCAGACTCGCTTCCTTTTTTCTGCCGCAGTATGAGAACTCACCTAAGACTCAACCTTACCCCCTAGCACCCCTCCTTACTTTTATTATCACCACTTGTTGCCTTGCTATTTCAATGGATGCTACATTGTTTGTTTGGCCGCACGGTTTAAGAATACTTACTTTGTAGCCCGTAGCCAATAGTTTTTTCTCTTTGCACTCTATTTACGTCATAATTTACCCTGTCATTTGCTGTCTACGTAGGGTTCATACCACTTACTCTCATCTTGCACTTCGCTGGTCACTCTGCTAATTGCCTAAATTGCTAATTGTAATTGTTAAGGGAGGGTACAACCTCATGGAATTTAAAAAGCGAACCTCTGTTCGAAGTGGAGCTGTGTGTGTGTGTGTGTGTGTGTGTGTGTGTGTGTGTGTGTGTGTGTGTGTGTGTGTGTGTGCAACAGCGCCCCTCCCTTAACGTGTGGTCAGAAAAGGTTACTGCAGGCTACAGACAGACACGGAGACAGACAGACCCACACACACGGCCACGTATAGGGAGCTCCACACAGCTCCAAAAAGCGGGTCAATTACAACATGCAAAATGCTCCCTGACAGTGTATTGGGACGATACAGTACAGCAATGGTTCTCAAGTTTCTCAACCTTTTCAGGCCCCGGCTCCCAAAATAATCATGTTTTAACTGGGGACCCCACCACCCCGACGAGCACTAAGAGTTGAGGCATTACATTTTGTATAACACAGTTCTATTGTGAAAATAGCCGATCTACATGCTCACAACGCCTCGCGTTGCGAGGCGTTGTGAGCATGTAGATCGTCTATTAGATCGACCTTTTTTGGCCATATCGGTATGCACCGATATGCGACGATATGCACCGATGACCGATATGACCGATATAACCGCTATGGGATCGATATGACCGATATAATCGATATGGGACCGATATGACCGATATAACCGATATGGGACCGATATGACCGATATAACCGATATGGGACCGATATAACCGATACAACTTTTTTTTAGGGGCTAGTGAAAGTTACAAGTATGGTTTGTGCGATATGAAATGTGAGCTTAACATAATACACAGTTCAAGGACTTTTGGGGAGAAATGAGACTACAGTCCAGTTAGAGCACTGCAGATTGTCTGTGGCTCTTTAATAAAGACATCGGTTTAAGAAAGCAGCTGTCTGAATCTGTAGTATGACTGTCACTGTACTTTTTCATAATCATATTGGTGCAAAATCTTTACACAATCGACATATTAAGTAAAAGGCATGTTTTATATATATGTATATATCGGTATCGTATCGGTATTGGTGATGGTCCCCCTCCCTAGAATCGGTATCGGATAACAAAAAGTCTATCGGTCGGTCACTAATCTGGGGACCCCCCAAAAATAATTTGGGGACCCCTCTGGGTGTCCCGACCCACTGGTTGAGAACCACCGCAGTACAGTACTGTCTGATGCTGGCGTCAGGTTCACACTCCCCCCCACCAGCTCCACTTTACTGTATCTTAACAGGTCACAGAGGATGTCCTCTCTCTGTCTACAACACTAGAGATATAATTCACACCACTGTCCCTCTTCCCTTCTGACCCTAACACGGAGACATTATACCAAATGTGGAATAATTGTCTGTCAGGATGAAATATGTACAGTACAGTACCGGGTACAAAGAACTTGAAATGTGGAAACTGAACCTATGCTGCGTTACCTTACCTGCCTGTCAAAGGTACATTATTTAAACTTTAGGTGTCATTGCCAAATGCATAAGATTGGCCGAATGGATATACAGTAATACTGACTTGGCTATAGGGATGGGACGATATGAAAATGTCATATCACGATTATTGTGACAAAAGAAATCTCGATTTCCGATATTATCGCGATAAGCGAAATCCATTATCCTGGGGCGGAACATTTGCCAAAAAATTGCAGATCTGCAAGCTCACAACGCGTTGCAACGCGTCGCGTTGTGAGCTTGTAGATCGGCTATTTTTTGGGCAAAGACATTTAATAGAGAGTGAAAAAAATACGTATATTATAGATGTATATTATAAATGCCTTTACCAATTATAGAGGGTTTAAGTTGTGCCAGATATGCAGCTCGGTAAATAAAAGGTGAATTGATCCCAGTGCATGACGGAGGACGATATCACGATAAATTAAATCTCCGCGATACGATTATCGTGAGTGTTTTTTATCACGATAATATCGCTTATCGTCCCATCTCTACTTGGCTATATTGTTCACAATTGCATCCAGTAAAATAGTATATTAATGAAAGCCAAGTGAGAGTTGACCATGCAAACAAAATGATTAATAACTTCCCTTTTGAGAATTTTATAAATGCATATCTACACGTAGGTCTACAATATAGTTTGCAAAGGGGAGTTTTTGTTGCCCGAAAAAGGGACGACAGTGGTTAACATTAAAACAATAAAATGAATTTCGGCAATGATAGTGGGCAAAAGAAATGTGTGTGAGTAGAATAGGTTCGAATAGAATAGAACCTATTGTCCAGTCAGCTTTGAAGGTTGTCCTCAGGCATTGTTAAACACACAATAACATGATTCATCACCCCTTACATCAGTATAGGGACACAGATTGTACACAGACTAGATTCAATACACATTATATCCGTGATGATGGCCTCACTTCCCTGGCTGCCAATTAATTTTAGAATTGATTTACATGTTTTACTATCCAGATATAAGGCTTTATGGTGCAGCGCCCAATGACATTTCTGAGTTGCTGCGTCCTTCATAGTTCAACGGCCTTTAAATCATCGAGCTTGGACTCGCGTGTGACAGGGTGGCCTAGCACAGTGTCACCACCCTGTTATCATCCCTGTGTCATCCATTGTTCAATTCCCAGAGCCATGGCAGATATGTCCTTTCAAAGTGTCTTTGAGCGAGACACTGAACCCCTAACCTGCTCTCTCCTTGTTAAGCACACTGGATAAGAGCATCGGTTTTCAAATGATAAAATCTGTTGATTAACATAAGGAGCCTTAAAAGAGTCTTGATTAGCATAAGGATGCAGCAATGCTTTTTATTTAAAGGCTTCTGGAGCCTGTAATGGGCTCTTGGAAGATAGTATGACATCTGTCTGTGGCTTTGGGTACTATATTATAGATCTTTTTAAAGTCAGCTTGAGACCATTTGTAAATTAGGTCGAAATACTGCATGGCTTCAGGTGGCTCTCAGACTTCATGTGGCCAGTCTATGATATCAGATTATGTGTGCCTTATCTATGACATGTAACGTCAAACCTACAACAATGACATGCCCAAAAAAGGAATGCCAGGTTGAAAGTGGTTAAACATAACGTCGTTGTCGGCTGGAAACCTTGTATGTCCAAGACCGTTCATTTTGTATTTATCATTTTAAAAATGAACTAAACTAGTGAAAACAGCCGATCTACAAGCACACAACGCCTCGCTCCACTGTTGTGCGACAGCCTGGTGTGATGAAGCAGGGCTTTGCTTGGTGAAAAAACGTACAAACTTGAAACTTGGAGATACGAGGTTTCTGCCCGACAGTGACGATAAAACCATGTTGAACGTAGTTAAACTAAAACTTAATTTGGGAATTTACAAATGCTTCCGACATACAGTGTACTGTACAACTAAAGTGCTGAAAAAGCACAAATTGTATGTCTGCCCCCAACTACCCTTTCATCTTGGCAGACATATATATATATACATATTTCCTACTGTAAATCAGGTTTGTCAAAACCTATATAGCTTGCTGCTTAGCCAAAATGCAAATTCAAAAACACATTTTAAAGACCTTTTAAGGTAGCACTTTACAATAATGACCTGTTACAAATCATTTATAAACATTTATAAGCAGTTTATAGATGAGTAATAAACATGAACAACTTGTTTATTGACATTTGTAAATGTTTAACTAAACATTTATAACTGTTTTAAACATCATTTACATGATATTAGTAAGGTATTAGTAAGTAGTAAACTAATCATGAATAAACCATTTATATACATTTGTAAATGCTTACTAAATCATTTATAACCAATGCTAAAATTCACATAATGTGTAGGTAGGAATGCATTTACAAATGTCTGTTAAGGTGACCTCCATGTGTTGTTCATGTTTAATATACGCTTTGTAGATGTTATCAAGAGCCCTAATGTAAAGTGAAGACTATTCATTGCGACCATCAGGTTGCAAGTTACTATGAAAACCTCCCCCGGCTGTCTGTCAGTCCCTCTGTCAGTCTGTCCGTCACATCACATCACATAACGTCACGTCACACTTTTGCCCTACTCTTATCTCCGGCACCGTTTCCCCTATCCATGCCAAACTTGCCAAACTGCTAAACATGAACAAACATGGAGGCCACATTAACAGACAGTTGTAAATAATGAATAGTCTTCACTTTACATTAGGGCTCTTGATAACATCTACTAATGATTTATAGTAGGGATGAGGCCGAATATTCGGCACCGAAAATTTTCGGCCGAAAATGGCTAAAAATGCATTTTCGGTTTTCGGCTGGATAGCTTTTAAAACCGAATAGTTGAGCACCGAATAGTGTGAAGGACAGGGGTCTAGTTGGGGTCCTCAATAGGCGGACCGCAGTCCATGTCCGGACCGCGCCGCACCTCCGTCCGGACCGCGGCACATTTCTGAGAAATCTCCGCACAGTTGTATCTGACGATCGGACTGACTGTGTGTGATGTGTGTTTGTGTGTGTGTGTGTGTGTGTGTGTGTGCGTGGGTGTGTATGTGCTCATTCGCTCAAACACATACACAGGCTCACAAGACACACCCCTACGCCAATTTGCAAGCCCACAAAGCGTCGCGGGTGCAACGTGCTGTGGGCTTGTAGATCAAAGGTTTTCCTTCCCTCCGAGCTCCGACGCAGTCTGCTCTCCATGCTGCTCCCTCCTCCCCTCCCCTCTTCACACACTCATGCCGCTCGCTGCCTTAAAAAAGTTGCTAAAACCTCTTGGAAACCATTGCTCCCACTGGATTAATAACTTAGAGATCTTCTACCTTTGGCTGTTCAATTGGAGAGGACAACAGCAACACATTAATATCCACGATGTAAGGCTCCAACTGCTTGCAGACGAGAAATGGTCGCGAAACTCGCGATGCATCATCAGATGCGTCTTTAACAATGTGATGTGTCGTCGCATATTATTGCCAGCTATCCTAGGCTGTTAGGTTAATAACTATGACTCGTTGACCCTGATTTGACTGGTCATTTGACATAGTCAATCAGCACAGTCTGGCTTGTGCAGTACGTGTGTCAACTAACTGAATGTCAAGTAATCCTCTCCCCCTCACGCTAAGTTCCACTTTATTTTCCATTCTGAACGACAAGCCTAATATTGCATTTATGCTCTTTAGTTTCCAATAATTAAACTATAAGCCAGTGTTTTATTGCTACACAATAAATGTAAATAATGTAGCCTACTCTACATGCATAAATAATTATCCATTCATCCATCCATCCATCTTCAACCGCTTATCCAGCATCGGGTAGCAGGGGTAACAGTTCCAACTGAGATTTCCAAAGTTCCAAATAATAATAATAATAATTGCACTATTTTGACTTTGTTTTATGCTAACATTGCAAAGAGAAAATATTTTATTTTGTTATGTGTGCATTCAAAAGTGAGAAATAAATGTTTTATGGAACCATATGGTGATTATTATTTAAGTTAGGTTTTGCCATAATCAGGTAGCTTTACAACAAAGGTACAGCAATGGTACAAACATTTATTATACAAAATAAATTATATACATGTATTATTCGGCTATTCGGTATTCGGTATTCGGCGGAATGTTTCCAGTATTCGGTATTCGGTTTCGGCCAAGAATTGTGTATTCGGCACATCCCTAATTTATAGATATTTAAGGAATGTTTTACAAAGCATAACCATGAACAAACAAGGTGGCCACATTAACAGACGACAGATGTAAATAACCAGTAAGACTCCTAATTGGGAGATAAGCAACCTCATGGTGGCGCTAGAAGAGGGGCATGTGAGAAATCAGGGGCGGAGGTTGTGGTTTGGCAGCCAAGGAGTGTGTGCAAAGTTTGGCATGGATAGGGGCAACGGTGCCAGAGATAAGAGTAGGGCCAAAAGTGTGGCGTGGCGTGGCGTGGCGTGGCGTGACGTGACGTGACGGACGGGCGGACATCCCGTGGAGGTTTGTATAGTAGCTTGCGACCTCACGGTCGCAATGAATAGTCTTCACTTTACATTAGGGCTCTTGATAACATCTACAAAGCGTATATTAAACATGAACAACACATGGAGGTCACCTTAACAGACATTTGTAAATGCATTCCTACCTACACATTATGTGAATTTTAGCATTGGTTATAAATGATTTAGTAAGCATTTACAAATGTATATAAATGGTTTATTCATGATTAGTTTACTACTTACTAATACCTTACTAATAACATGTAAATGATGTTTAAAACAGTTATAAACGTTTAGTTAAACATTTACAAATGTCAATAAACAGTTTGTTCATGTTTATTACTCATCTATAAACTGCTTATAAATGTTTATAAATGATTTATAACTGGTCATTATTGTAAAGTGCTACCCATTTGAAAATATATTTATGCGAATTGAACTGACAAACAGATGACAGCTTCCTGTCCACAGCTTTTAGGGGACATTGTCACAGACTCTTCGTATAGCGTTCGAAGATTGTGGAATAGTTTTCTGGCCAAGACAAAAAATTCAAAGAAAATTATAAAATGTGAAAACTAGAAAGGGGTGCATATCTCTGTCAGGCTGGGTTGCCTAGCCAGGGCTGTGTAAGTCATGGGTTGGATCTGCCAGGAACCGAGGAAGCTGCAGGGGGAAATAGCATATCGACGTTGTCGGGTGGAAACCTCCAAGAGTCAAATTTGTATGTTCTTTCGCAAAGTAAAGACCTGCTTCATCGTACAAGGCCGTCGCACAAAAGTAGTGAAAACAGCAGATCTACAAGCACACAACGCCTCGCACCGCGAGGCGTTGTATGCTTGTAGATCGTCTGTTTTCACTAGTTTAAATCATTTTTAAAAAGAAAAATGCAAAACAAACGGTTTTGGACATAGAAGGTTTTCACCCGACAACGACGATATCATACAACGTACTTGCCTGGCTCCAGCCCATAGACACGGAGTGGACTGTTTCTCTGGTCTGGTGTTGTAATCTGAATCAGCAGTTTATCCGTCCGAAATGGCTGCTCCTCCAATGAACGCAGGGGGTGGGGGTGGGACTAACAAATATCCAATCCACGCAGCAGTTGAAGCACACACACACACGCACGCACGCACACACGCACGCACGCACGCACGCACGCACGCACACACACACACACACACACACACACACACACACACACACACACACACACACACACACACACACACACACACACACACACTGATTTCACCAAGCTGTTAATGTTGATTACATGTTTCTGGTCGCAGTTCTGTGTGGAAGCAGTCACTCGCACAGACAGACACACGCGATGTTTGTTGCCAATTGGACTAAACATCTGAAAAGTAGTAGCAGTAGCTGTACTGTTAGTAGTAGCACCGACTGTAATCATAATTGTTCAGCAGTTACAGAGGTAGTAGCTCCATGTTATCATTTTTACCTGACATCTTACTTTCATTTGGCCTTATTCTGGAAGCTGATGGCAGTAGAAACAGAGAATGCCATCTCTTCCTTAGTTTCTCAGAGATTTATTGGCCAAGAGCTCTGCAGTGTCAGCTGGAGGGGAGCATCTCAAACCTATAGGAGCAGAGAGGTGAGATAAGAGACACCATATGACCAGAGACTTCCAATGAATAGCTGCCTCATCCTAGAAAAAACTAGATTTTCCTGTGCCCAGTCTATTAACATGCCAGCTGTGTGTCCATTGATATAGCAGAGGTTAAGACGACCACCTCAGAAACCAGTTTGCCCCTGCTGGGCTAGGATTGAATCCTGCAAGGTAGAGCCTTGCTCCCCTACCTTTCTGCTTTCCTACTGCCGGCCTCAATAAAAGAAATTATTCAAAGGTCAGTGGGCTGCCCACTGTCCTCTAAAAAAAAAAGAGGTATTTCATCAATCCAGGCTAACTTTAAGTTTTATGAGATTCAAAAACCATGCTAGTATGGGATCAGTAAGGCTACTCTCTGTAGTATACTGTGCACATATGCTATCTATCGCTCCTGAGCAAACAAGATATGAAGCTGAACAATGAATATGAATAAAGCAAAATGCAGGACTCGGGTCATCGCTGTGAAATGACTGTACAATTTAAACAAATTGTAGATTTAAGCATAATGACAAAGCATGTATGCATAATTATTAATTAAATCCTCTAAATCAGGGGTCTTCAACAGGGGTTCTGCGACCCCGCGAGGGATACTGCAGGGGGTCCCCGAAATTGTTGGAGTAAAAAAAGTTGTATATATTTTTATATTTATTTTAAAAAAGAAAGTAAAAAATGTAATTTGTCTTTAAATGTACAAAAACATGTTTCTGTCTCTTGATTATTGTGTAATTGACAGATTGTTAGTATTGACATTGGTTCTCAGTAAATAAGGTATGCTTGTAAATGGCAGTAGTACGGCCACTTGTACATGCATGTTTAAAATAAACATGCATGTACAAGTGGCATGCATGTTTAATCTAATGCACAATAACATGGTATATTTTATACACATGAAACACAATTTTATACAATTATGTTGTAGCCTCACCCCCACCCTAGGAAGTAGGGGGTCCCTGCTCCATCTCCCCATCAGTTTGGGGGTCCCTGGCTTGAAAACGTTGAAGACCCCTGCTCTAAATGAATGGATCAATAACCTCTTTTTCTTCCAGAATGTAATAAATGCTTATCTAGACCTTCTATACTGCTCAATGTTTGAACAAAGAGTATAACAAATGTATTTGAACACATTGTCAAACTACGGTATGACCCCTGCTTGTTAAATATATTGATGATTGACATAAAATGTTAATGTTATGAGTGGGCGCATTATAGTGTAGGCCTATAGTTGGATAGCGGATGATACTTTAGTAGGGGATTTGACACACTCGACCTTGCATAATGAGCACATTCCCTGAGAGCACACAATTTCGTAGCTAAAAGCAACGAGTGGCTGATGTCTGATATGGATGTCTGCCAAATGATAGTGCCTGTACCGCATGTTGGTTCATCTGTAGAGGGACTGTGTCCTGCACCCATACTGCTCATTTTGTTAGCAACACATCTTTTCTTAGGCAAAAGGCATCAGATGATACTTAAAAAAAACTAAACAATTATCACCATCCTGTGTTCAAAGGATATGGAATTTAGCTTAGGCAAAAGGCATCAGATGAAACTTCAAAGGAAATGGAATTTCAATGCTACTATAGGAAATATTTTTCATTTGTTTTTGCTACTGGGAGATTCGTATTTATTTTTTTCCTTTTTTCTTCTCACAAATTTGTCTCTCTGCCACTTCGGCCCTGTACTGCATGTTGACTCCTACTGGTTGGTTTGTTAGGGAGGGTGTAGACTGCAGCGTAGATGCTGTATGAAAACCTAGATACCTCATTCGCTGCTGCAGTTCATTGGAGCTCTAAAAAGGGGAAGGCAGAAGTGCGGCAGGCACACTGGCACACAAAGTGGCTACTGGCCAATCAATCACAGTGTGTCTTTTCCGGGACATGTCAGAATCTAGGGTGCGTTCGAATAAAGCCACCAGAACCGAGAGGGAGAAGTGAAGCGCTTTTGATGGTGGCCGTTCTGGTACTGCAGCTTTCTACAGCCGGGGCCGGGGCCGGATACGAACAAGCTAAAACGGTTATTTGTAAAGTTGGGTTATCAATTCATTCAAAGCATGTTTATGAGCGGTGCAAACCGCTCCTACGTTTCACTCTGTCTCTTTTAGTATGGAATGTATTAGTACAGATCTCCATGTATGGAGACCCGTGTACACATAACTTAAACTGTCGTCACGGACAGAACGGCCCATACAAGGAGATAAGCACGTGTGTCATGCTTGCACCGCTTACTTCGCACAGGTGAATAGTCGGGTAAAGGGTGTGTTTGGATTCAGAAATCAGGGAAAAGGGTTACTGAAGCCAAACAAGTTTGAAAAACGTTTCCCAGAGCAGAAGCGCCAGCGCTGGTCAACATGGGTAGCTAACCGCCCAGTTGAGCCCTCTACCTGCTGCTGAAAGACTGACCGAAAAGTTGTGTTGGAAGCAATTCTCAACATTGATTGGCTCCAAACTAAAGTTTCCCAAAGGAGTTTGGTTGGAGGTAATTGAGGTGTGAGAAGAAACCATTATGAACACACATTGGTTTAGAAAGCTATTGGTGAGCAATTATTTTGCAGATGGCTAAAAACTAAATAAAGGTTTTAGCCAATATTATTATGATGCCAACTTTTTTAGCCATCTGCAAAATAATGGCTTTCCTCAACAATGTGTTCATAAAGGTGTCTTCTCTAACACCTCTCAATTACTTCTAACTGAACTCCTTTGGTGAAACTGGCGGGGAGCCAATCAAAGTTGAGAATGGGGCTGTCTTTCACCCACGTTGCCCAGCGCTGATGCTTCTGCTCTGGTAAACTTTGTGGGAGCCAATCAAAGATGAGAAGACCTAAACATATCCATTTGCCAATATGAGCTTTGGGGACATCTGCAGTAACTGGAGGTTTGTGGGGGTGCTGAATCAATTCCAACCATTTGTTTAGTAAGAATGACTCGGGTATGGAATCAGAAGAATTGGCAGAACATTTAGAAATGTGATTATATTGTAATGGCAGCACTCATTTGCATACCAGCATGCCACAGGTCAAGTTTATCAATTTAAGAATAGTTTAATTGTGATCCTTGACCTTATTTGTTCATTTAGGGGCCATATTGGCTGATTTATAGTGAAAATAGATGTTTCTATAATTGGGGCACCAATTCGCATATAAATGGTATCAGTAGAGGACATTTTGACAACTTTTTAACATGGCTCATCATTTTGTACACATATTTTCTAATCTAAAATAGCTGATTATTGATTGATTGATTGATTGATTATTTTATTAGACAAAAATGGAGAACAGTACAAGTATAGTCAATACAATTCATATGTAGTACAGTGCAAGTACAGTTAAACACCCTGCCTAAAAGGAACATCTCAAATAAGACCTTTTACGGTATTTTTTACGTTGAAAGCCCTCTGTATTTAATTCATGGACATAATAAATAGCAAGCAAAAAGCAAAAAAAAAAATCAATAATATCGCAGTTATAAAAACACTATATGTACAGGATCGGGGAAACAAGGGGGTGGGGCTAAGGAAGGGGGGGGGGGTGCTCACTTCTCGCCTGTCTATGGGAGAAGTGATAACTACCTCCTCCTCTGGCCTCCTGAAAGGTGAATTTTCAGGGCAGTTTTGAAGGATGCCAGTGGAACACTGCACTTCACCGGGAGGGACGAGGACATGGTTCTGTTGATGTCAACCATTTGTTCTCTTCCCTCCTTGTAGGATTTCATCCAGTCTACTGATGTGTTATCAAAACCAATCACCCCTAGTTTATTCAGTAGAATTGAATGGTTTACTGTGTCTAACGCCTTTTGGACGTCCAGCATGACCATGCCGCAGTATTTGTCAGAGTCAACTTCACGTTTGATGTAGTCGGTCAGATACAGTAGGCATGTGTCAGTGGAGTGGGATGTTCTGAAGCCAGATTGGAATTCAAACAGCAGTTTATGCTCTGCGAGATAGTTGTTGATTTGCTCTTGGATTAATCTCTCCATAATCTTTGAGATGGAACAAAGGATGGAAACAGGATTATAAGTGTATTTCCTCCCATTCAGGACACAAAATCAGATGAGTTTGTTTTTGTTGCAATTAGTGGGAGGTCAAGTGACAAAAAACAGAAACAGACGGAAACGAATGATCCGCTGCCTGTAGTGACCCCTGTAGCTGAAAGGAGAAAAACTAGATATGGTTAGATCAGTATATGAAATGATATGTAGACTATTAGTGAATATGAAACTGAATACAGTGTCAACCAGCCTTCACTAGTGAGTGCCTGGATAATATTATCATTCTCATAAACACATTCTTATGCATATGATACAAGTCCCAACTTTATTCTTTTTTTATAATTTACAAATGGTTTAATCGATAACTGAAGGTCTGGCAAGTTGAAATAAGACTGCTCAGCCTTCACCTGATCTTTAGAAAAGAAGCCATTAAGGGCACTTAATTAGTTTAATCAAAGTTACAGTGTCGTATTTCCACCTCATTTCACTCCTCCCCATTTTCAATAATATGGGAAATAAAACGCATTCCTGCGTGGTGCCTCTACTTAATATAAAGCTGGTTATTTGCCTCGACTTCAAATTGATTCTGCAGAAAACTATTTAAGTACTATTTAGGCAGGCACTATTTAGCAGACATTCTTTTCAGAACAACTTACAAATTGTAAGGTTGGGGTACATGACTTAGTTAGTCAACCAACAATCGGGTAAGTGGTCGACTAATTAACAATTTTGCTGCCATTTTAAACATAGCTGTAGTAAGCAGCTGCCAAATTGTCCTTACCTTTTAACGTGGGCACGCGCACGCACCGTGCACAATCTGTGCGCGACTCATCTAGTAGACGTGTAGACTCGGTGACAGCTTTCGAATAAAAAAAAAAACATTGAAATAGACATATCCGTTGCCACGCTGTATCCCTGCTTATCCGCCAGTGTTTACATGAAAAAACATTGAAAAAAGACAGCTGTGCGCTATGGTAACACGTGGACACGTTCGCGCACAAAACGCACGATACTGTATGTGCGGGGATCATAATCCAGGCGTGTAGAGACTGGATCAAAGTTTCCAAACGCAAAAATCGGATCGAAAAACGAGCTTTCCATCGCCGAGTAGCTTCCTCTTCTGTTACAATGTAAACCAATGGAGACTATGGCCCAGGCGCAGACCGGATACGGAAAGCTAGATCCGGTCCAGACCGGAAATGACCGGATACAGTTAGGGGGGCGGGCCTAAAGAGCCAGAATCAGCGAAAATCAGCGATAATACTTTTATGATTAAAGCTAATTAAACTTCCGGGATCGACGGGCATGACACCGCGGTACAGCGGGAAATCTCCGGTTTCGACGGGGATCGCAGAGTATGAGTTAAAGTGCTTAGCATGTGCTCTAAAGTAACGAGGGTAAGTAGACATCAACCTGGGGTCAAACAAAGTAAATAGCAGCCTGTATTTAGATTTTCCTTGGGTAGGCTAAATTTGTTAAAAAAGTTATTTTCCGCCGTATATTCTTTGTTGCACGCCAAATAGCAAAAATAAGAAATGTTTCGATTTCTTTTCACCTACAAGGACATGCCCAAAATACTGTATGGACACACAGGTTGAACATGTCTAGTATACTGTAAAATATGAATGAACAAATCAATGAAAAAGATTCTACATAATGCTGGTCTGCGGCAAGTGGCTAGAGATTGTTTTCTAATAACGGTGAGACTTGTGTCCACACTTCCTATATTATGTCCTCTAACACTCCTCCACCCCATGTCCTTTGCTATGTCCTGCATAACCAAGCTGTGGAGGATCCAGATGGCCCGCTATGGATGAGATAAAATGGTTGCTTACAAAGCTTAGAATACTCTTTCCCACACATTTTTTGAAGTCACAGCACTAAAGCATTGTAATGCTTCGTCCCCATTATAGGGGAAGGGAATAATTGATGACATGTTTCACACAGGGACACTGAATATAGGTGGAAAGTTATAGGCCCATGATTTAAGCCCTTGAAGGCACTTATAGACCTTTTTATAGATGTGTTAATGTTTTTTTGCTATTGTCACCTACTACTGTATCGCTAATCCCCCCTTACTGGCTAGAGTAACAATGGCAACTGCCATTTTCATAACTGCAGTTAGAAGTCTGACAAACAGGTCTTCATTTTGTGGTGATTGGGGTTGCCAACCCTCTCTTAAAAATATAGAATTATTCCATAATAAATGGAAGTAAAAACTGCATTCCGTATTGAAGGCATACGGGATGCATTTTGTTGTGTCTTTGAGAATCAGGAATAAATGAGATTCCTGCTCTTTCCCGCCTGTCTGTGATGGCACTGTTAAGTTTATAGGGCTGTCAATGAATATTCCATATTCGAATATACATATATTTTTGAATATAAAAAAACATAGGAATATACGACTTGTAGAAATTAAATATTAATTAATTAATTTTAAAGGTCGGTGCTCGTGAGTTCTTGGGCTCTGAGACCCTATAACCAATAGCAGCAGCTGCACCGTTACTTTCTTCCTCCATATGGCTGACGGGTAGAGATTGCAGAGGGCTGCCGTGCAGAATAAATAACAGGAGGAGTCACGCATTACTTTAAATGATTAAAACTGAAAAACATGCAATAATGACCAAAGTCGACCAAAACAGATAAAGTGATATGAGTCCAAGCAATCTAAAAAGCGCCATATGAAAGTTCTTCGGTTTCTGTCAGTAAACAGCACAGGGCGACAAGCGACCTCGCCCTAAAGGGTGGACGGACAGACAGATGGACGGACGGATGGACGGATACGGTCAAGCTGTGACGGTTCTGATAGTAAAATGCGACTTATGGTCGCAACAATTCCACAACGACCAACATGAAGCTTTACCATAACAGATGACACTGGTAGAAATGATGTCAATGCAGTGGAAGATGTCTCCATACTGTGATAATATCATGTGTGGCACACACCATCAACTTGTCAGTATGTTAAGGGCTTGGGGTCAGAACCATTGAAACCCCCAATGAGCCGGCTGAAAGTGGCAGCAAAGCATTTCAGCAAATCTACCACCGACAGCTAACTCCTCCAGGACAAACAAAAACGGTTGGGATTGAAAACAGAGGAGCTGATCAACGACTATCCGATGCGTTGGAACAGTACTCATGACATGATCTGCAGGGGATCAAACCATCGGAGCAGCTGTGTCAGCTGCGTCAGCTGTTATATTTGAGAAGAAACTGCCTAGAATGGAGCCTAGAAGTAAATGGTCCCTCACGGAAAAGGTGAGCACTGTCATGAAAATGAAATGAAATGTCATTGTCATGAGTCTTTAAAAATAGGTAGAATAGTGGGCCTAATTGTAACATTATAATGGCCCTCTATAACTAACATTTTAATTTAAAAACACCTTAAAAGTTTTTATTTATTTTAGAAATGGTTCACTCAATAGGGAAAACTCCCATTGCGAGTTGATGAAAATGGCAATTGATAATGGTAATTTGCCCTTGTGTGGTCCAGCACTTAGAGCACTATGGAATGTGTTGAATACAATAAAAATATTTAGAATATTGTTTTGATACTCATATTAACCTTAGGAAGTATTAGGTTTAGAGATGCACAATCATGAAATTATGCCCGATATCCGATAACCAATATTTTACAGGCTCATATATGTCGATACTGATTCCGATACCGATATGTATTAAATTATTATATTATAATGCTATATTCTTATTGGAATCGGTATCGACAGATATGACACTGAAAATATCTAAATGTAATATTTGTATTTAAAAGAATCCAAGTTGAAAAGCTTTCCCAGAAAACCCTGATTGAATCTTCAACCTTCATCATTACAAAGGTTTTTTTCAGCTTCACATTCAAATGTGAATATTATAAAACAAAATATCGGCTAAACCGATCAGTTATGTTGATATTGGTTCGATACCGATAATGCATTTTTATGGCCGATATTGCTGATACCGGTATGATGGCCCGATTAATCGTGCATCCCTAATTAGGTGGGTTTTATTTTTTTATTAGCCCATCTACTTGTGACGGGAGTGGCCCCTATTGAGTGAACTATTTCTAAAATAAAGAAAATATTTACAGTGTTTTATAGAGGGCCATTGTATTATTAGCCAGTGATCCCCAACAACACTTTGTCAACGGACAAATACCCAACTGCATCGGCTCTATACTAGGGCTGTCACGATATGACATTTTACATGACGATTAAATGTCACTCAAATAATTGGCGATTAACGATTTAATTGTGTTTTTGTCGTTGATAATTACATTTCTGTTTGGCTTTTAGGCTTTGAAGTTGTACATGGTAGATATGACACATAACCTAAATATACAAAGAAATTACTGACATATTTGACAACTTAGTACTTAAAAAATAACTTTGATAGTGGAAATAGCCGATCTACAAGCTCACAACGCGTCGCGATGCGACGCGTTGTGAACTTGTAGATCTGCTATTTCCACTATTTCGGACATTTTTCAACATTCACGATTAGGACGATTATGACAAAATAATTGCGATAATGTCAAATAATCACGATTAGACGATTATGTAATAATTGTGACAGCCCTACTCTATACCATTAAAACCTGTTCTGCTCTCAGTGGACCATGACGCCAGACGGTCCAGAACCACCCGCATTGACAGAGAGGAAGACAAAGATCATTGTCCATCGTGGAGAAGCGGTATAGCGAGGAAAATGACATTTATGCTACAGAGACTAGCAACCTGGATCCATGGCTTCAATTAAAAGAGGGGCAACATGGAGGAGATGAAACAGAGCGTGGCAGGAGACCAAGCCTGGTACCGGACAACCCTGTGATCAGTAATCCCCTGGGAAAACTGCTCTAACTGCTATCTCTAACTGCTATGGGCAACTCTTCAGGGACACGCATTGCACAATCAGGCCAGACTAGGACAACACTCTGCTGCTTCGAAAAGAGATGTTGATGTACTGTATGAACAAGAGGATCCAATACCTGCTCCACAAAATCATTTCATGTGGTGGAAAACCTCTGGGAGATACCCAACAAAGAGCAAAGCAAACTTTGCAAAGTCTCTCCATTCCTGGATTCTCAGTGCGACCCGAAAGTAAGAGTATTTTCCTCTAGTGGGAATATAGTGAATAAAAAGAGGCAATCGAAAATGACTGTGTCTTGTGTCCTGTTTTTTTTTGGGGGGGGGGGGGGGGGGGCAAATAACCTGTAGCTGCTTGGTATATGATCACGTGAGACAAGATCATGTGAAGTACTGTAGTGCTCAGCCAAGCATGATTATCTTAATAAAATCTTGCAGTGTGTGACGTGCCATTATTTTAAACGTGTAGTGTGTGCATGTTTATGATTATAGAGAAGATAGTCTTATAGGATTACCCTGTAGTGTGTGATGCAATCAGATTTCCAAATTGTTTAAGATTTAAAACTCCATTAGTATAGTGTGAGCTGGGCTTAAATCACATCTTCCGAGTCAAACCACATCATCCAAACACAAATCTGCACTGGTATCTTGTCTGTGTAAACCCAGGAAACGCTAACTCAAGAGTCAAGAATGGAGAAGCGTTATTTGTCACGCGTTCCTGATGTTCACCCTTTCAGCACCCTCCGCACGTCCCGCACGGAGAGGATTAGCATTCCTGTAGCTTCCTGTAATGGTTACTGGGCCCTCCATGCCAGCTGAACCTTACATTGTAGCATAAGAATTGTAGATGAACACATTGAAAATCTTATCTATGCATGTAAAAATAATAATGAATCTTAGACCAAAATTGTTGTTATGAAGCAGTTTTGTACATATTGGGGAAGATTATAAAGTTCATTAGGTCCATTATCTAAAGGGGGACTACAACCCCAGACCGGCGCCAGGCTTTTTGCAGCTGTAAGCAGAATTTGATTTGCCCCTGAGCTTTCTCTCAACTGGCAGAGAGAGAGAGAGACAGAGAGAGAGAGAGAGAGAGAGAGAGAGAGAGAGAGAGAGAGTGTGAGAGGGAGAGTGAAGAGAGAGAGAGAGAGGACAGGGAGAGGGAGAGTGGAGAGAGGGAGAGAGAGAGAGGACAGGGAGAGGGAGAGTGGAGAGAGAGAGAGAGAGAGAGAGGACAGGGAGAGGGAGAGGGAGAGGGAGATTGAGAGACAGGGAGAGAGGGAGAGAGAGAGAGAGAGAGAGAGAGAGAGAGAGAGAGAGAGAGAGTGAGAGGGAGAGTGAAGAGAGAGAGAGAGGACAGGGAGAGGGAGAGTGGAGAGAGAGAGAGAGAGAGAGGACAGGGAGAGGGAGAGTGGAGAGAGAGAGAGAGAGAGAGAGAGGACAGGGAGAGGGAGAGGGAGAGGGAGATTGAGAGACAGGGAGAGAGGGAGAGAGAGAGAGAGAGAGAGAGAGAGAGAGAGAGAGAGAGAGAGCTATTCCTTATTAAGACCCCATTCATTTTGATTCAAGTTTTGCCATTAATTTCTGAACATGATTATCAGGTGGCAAAAGTTAACCATCAGCTTTCATATATAGGTTATATCTTGTAGGAACATTAATATTTATGTATTCATGCCTGTCTCTATGGTGCCAACTACAGCAACCAGACTTACAAAAAATATACATATACATCTGGGTCAGTCCCGAATTACAAGCAGCTGTCCTGAATCCTGAATCCTGTCCTGTTTGTTCCCAAACCCAGTTTTAATTAGTTATAGCTTAAAAGTGTTTCTTTTTCTTTTCTTTTTCTTTTTGGGCTGTGTACAGTACTAGTAGTGCAGTGAGTGAACTGATAAACAACTACTCGCAATGGCAGTTTTGACATAACATTGTGACATATTGCCTTTTTTATTTTTTGCATTTATGGAGGGAAAACAAACCATGGTGGAAGTTGCACAACTTGCAGTCGCAAGCAGAGGTGTCAATTGGATATGGCAAGGTATGGCAGCTGCCATACCTTAGCTACAGGGGGAAAAATGAAATGTACTTCTTAAAATAAATTCATCATGCCTGTTGCTAAGGTATGGCAACATGACTGGTGTCACTAGTCATGTTGCCATACCTTAGCTTTTGCTGAACCGACGCCACTGGTCTCAAGGAGACAGGAAGTGAATCTGCAGGAAGGCAGCCACAGAGAAGATGACAGACAGAAGTGATAGACACTGTACTGATACAAATAAATGGGATGAAATGAATTCTATGTAACAGTGTGCTGTGAGACCATAAAGCACAACGTTTAGAAGAAGCATTAGTCATTAGTTAGTGCACCCCGACTCCCCCACAATGTCTACAGAAAGAGACAGAAGGAGGCAATTTTAATTGCAGCTCAAAACGGTAAATAAAGCCAGGAGGAGGAACGTGTTGACATAACTCTGTTATTCGTAGCTGGTGAGTGAAAATAATTCTTAAGCTACTTTTTTATTACATCTGGCTGGCTATAATTGGGGAATAAACATAAATTATATTAATTGGCCCATTCATGATGCACTCTTAAAGATTACCTACATACAGATATTGCTTTTGGTACGTAATGAGCGCCTGCCAAAGGGAGAGTACGCAAGCGAATTAAAACAGGAGAGATATGTACTTTTGTTGTTGCTCTGCACCATTAGCTAATTTAACCCTCTCCAACTACGTTTACAATATGAGAACTGTCGCACCCAGAGAATTGAGAGTGTACTGAATAGAGAGTGATATTGCTGGTGGCTGTGCCGTACCTTGTACACCTCATGTACACCGCCTAAAGGTTACTTCTGAACTGCTTTTAGAGCATATAAATTGTGGTCACCGTCTTAATGGTGAAATAGTTAGTAGATCCACCCAAAAGTCCATTCTAATGACCAAAAAATATTCTGTATTATCTGAAATCCCATTGCTTGATGTACCTCTTCCTCAGCTGTTTCATTAAATGGAGACACAGGCTGTGCTTCCCTGTTGAATGAAACAAACACGGTGGACGCAGACCAATGTTAATGCAGTACTACACTATTATGTTTTATACACAAAACACAAACTGTACATACAATGAAAAACATTTGAAGTGAGAAACAGGCAAAGCAGTAACATAAACATGATTCAGCATTTGTCTTGTTGTTCGTGAGTTTACATCTTGGAGTTTAGATCCCATAGCCTGAGGGGACAAATGCAAGCTCTGTGGAGATGAAACATTGAGCTGGGAAACTCTGAGACTGTACCCAGCCTCTGATTCACTTGGAAACATCACAATAAAGGTAGCAAAAAGCCATTTAAGCTCGACTTCTGTCTTGTAATGATTATGGTGGTTTAACCTGCTGTCATGTCGTGACTCCTGACTATGATTCAAGGGGTTTAACGGCTGTCATGACGTGACAATGGCTCAGGGGGTTTAGTCAGGGTATAAACTCTAAAAAGTTGTGCCCTACAAAAAAGTTATGTCCCCTTTTCAGGCGCCCCTTCATCAACTTAAGCTGGCACAGAGCCTGTCTCTACATTAAGCTGATAGTGTGGCCTGGCACACAGGAGACATTTTGCTCTGTTTTGTTTTGGGAAACGAGATTTAAAATCGTAGCCTCTCAGTATCAGTGGTGCATGCATGTTCCCCATGCACATATTTGTCACTTTTCTCCTCAAAGCCACATACTGTAAACCAGTGTTCAGTCACGAATCGACTACATCAACTCCATGAACTCTGTGGAGTTGAAAACAGCAATGTTTGAGGGCACTGGTTGCTAAGCTATCATTGGCCAGTCTGTAATCAAGCGGAGGCTCTACTTAGCGATATCTGAATTTAGTCGCTGCCAATTAACCACTTTCAACCTGGCGTCCATGTTTTGTGCATGTCATTACAGGCGAAAATGTTCCAGAAATGTTCACAATTTGAACTGCTACCTTACAAAAGTAGTAGCCTAGTTCTCCAAGCTCACAACTCCTCACAATCTGGGGGAGATAGCCATTCATCTCCCCCTCCACTAAACACTATGTCCCCCAGATCACCCCTCCACTAAACAGATGCCCTGACAACACTAGGATAGTGCAAAGCTCCACCGGCTGTGTGTCTGTCTGTCAGTCTTTCCGTCACGTCACGTCACACTTTTGCCTCTGCCACCGTTAACCCTATCAATAACAAACTTTGCACACACACTCCTTGGATGGCAAATCACAACCTCCTACAGATTTTGGCCTAAAATCACGCAAATCGGTACACAATATCTCTAACGTCATGTCATCAACATGGATCTGTCCCATTTTCCCTCCTGATTGGCCACGACTGCCTTCTAAAGTTTGTGTATGCGACGTGACAGTCGCTTATCTCCCGATTAGGGAGTTTTACTGGTTTAAGGCCCTTTAGACCTTCAGTCTGGGGACCCTGCTGTTATATAGTAAGTCATGTTCTTTTTCTGCATTTGCCCCAGGAAATAGCCAAGCTGTTACTTAGATCTGCTACATTTTGAAAGATAATAAATTCTTTCTATCGTTAGTTTTAGCCAGTTTTTGTCTGTTTTAAAAGCTTGCCAGCCATCAGGACCCGGCGCTTTATGGGGCTTAAAGTGTGAGAGGCAACATGCCATCTCACTCTCTGATATCTGCCTCCCAGCAGGGCGTCTGGTATCTCTATCACACATTTTCCACTTCCCCCAGATGCCCGAGGAAGGTCTTTTGTGACCGAAACGTTGGCATTCCTAATACATTCCTAATATTTCTACTCAGCAGGTTAGGCAGTGTTCTGTTTTTTTCTATTGTTCCTCACAGTCCCACTTCTAAAAATCATAATGACACATTAAGGTCACTTACAGAGGAAGGACATGACCATTGTATTGTCACACTCTCAAAAGCTCTTGCTCTGCCACAGAGGTAACTACTTATACCTTATAATACTTCCTTGGCCGGGGTCCACCAGGAGTCTACTTGGCCCCTTCCTTTTTTCTCACCTGACCTTTTTCCCCCATCTACACCCAATGTCTTTTCCTATTACGACATGCCCTGGCCTGAATAGAGATGATTGGGTTCCTGCGGTTAAGACTTTCTTACACTTGTCTGGGAGTCTGTACAAAACAGACCAGCACATTTTTTCCTTTAATAATCACACTTGGCTTTCTGTGTATTTCTTTTTAACTCTTTCAACTCAGAAATGTGTTCTTTCTACAGTTTTTCCACAGGAGGTTGGTGGCAGCTAGTCTCTCAAGAACAGGAACAAAACACAGAGGGCGGCGCAGTTTTCCCTTTTATTTGACGATGGTTAGCCAGATTGGGTGGCAGCTAATGGGGATCCGATTGTGAAGTGTGATGTCACCAATCGTGCAAACTTATCATGGTCCAATATGAAAACTAGTGTGGTTGCTGTAACGCAAATTTTGCGAATGAATTTCATCTTACCATTTGAAATTAATTCACTAAATAAATTAATGGCCATATATGGAGATCTCTGTGTAAGTCCTTGTTCCGTTTATGCCCATATATGGAGATCCCTGATGTCATCAATATTAAGCCCATATCTTGGAAAGCCCATACAGTATATGGACTTAGTCTGTGTCAGTCTCATGTGGTCTATGATGTCAGACATCTATGATTTGGGAGAAGTTACATTTTTAATTAAAGTCAATGGAGAAAATTAATTCACAAATAAATATATATATACATATACATTAAACTATGTAACCTATCTCTTAGCAAAATGCACGCATGTGTGTCCCGATGAAGCCAGTCGATTTGACATATGGCCCAAGTGCGTACCACCAAAACAGTGGGAGGAGTAGCGCGTCAAAAAAATGTTTACTTAGGGGATGGAATAAAGTTGGACAAGTACTATAGACTGGTTTCCCTACAGGACAAATTTGTGTATAATATTTTCTTTTTCATGAACATAACCTTGGGCATGCAGTGATGAGATGCAGCACTCGACCGATAGCAACTATGATACAACTTTACCACCAAATCAGAATGTTTGTAAACAAACGGGGAGGGGGGTATGTACTGTATGTATTTCTCGATGGATGGACTGTATATGGTGCATCCGCCCAGCCTCCCTGCTGTGGCAGACAGCAAGCAAATTGAACAAAACATTGACAATTATACTGAAATCATGCTGTGTTTGGGGCTATAAAGCCAAAAGCTCTGTACGTAATGAATTAGGACTGGGCTTTTCCATTTTATCTCATTTGAAGTCCAAACACACACAGTCACTCCACATACACACACACAGTCACTCCACATACACACACACACAGTCACTCCACATACACACACGGAACAGAAAGTTCTGTACGCTGCATGCTCTGTGTGCATTCATTCCGTCACTGTCACACCATGTAATATCATGAAGTTTATAAACGTGGCCAGCCTGCAAAGAGAACTTTCTTCATACCAGGAGTTGAAAGAAAAAGAGATGGGCAGAATTATTGTGGAGGGCCGGGCCAAAAGATGTGCTCCACGCAAACTAAACACACAGCTTTACCTCCGACTTCAGTAAATAAATACTTAGCAGTCAAATCTTTGTTGAAACCCCAGCATTCGGCATCGATTTTTCTTTTTTTTAGCCACTTTAGCCATTTTTGATGGGTAAGGTAAGGCAGGTCGTCTTGACGTGTGACCAGTCTGACCACCAGCTTGTTATAGAGACAACATCCAATGATCACGCACATGTGCTGATGTACGCGTTATGTCCATATGTACGTGAATAAAAAACTTCAAAATTAAATAAATGCAGCTTTAGTCCATGCATGAGGTAAAATTAGAAATTTAGTTTCTTTTGTCAATTGCCATTAACCCCACAAGGGCCGGTCAGAGTGAACCAAAGGGCCGCATACGGCCCCCGGACCGCACAATGCCCAGGTCTGGGCTATACACACCCAGAGGTGCTGGTCTTATAATAAGACAAAAAGGTTAAAAAGACAGATTACATACCATGGATAATACTGCCCCAATGCCACCTTTACACCATGAAATACATTTTTGGTTGTTGATTTGATCAACAAAACAGAAAAAAAAGTAAAAAAAAAAAAAAGAAATAGCAGATCTACAAACTTAAAATGTGTTGTGACATGTTGTGATCTTGTAGATCAGCGTTTTTATTATTTTCATTTTTGTCTTGAGTTGAAAATAACGGTTTAACATTCTATTACTATTGCAATTAACAAACTGTGTTGTGTTTCTCTTTGCTCTCCTGCAGCTCTCCAGAAAGCAGTGGAAGGTAAGTCTATAATATCATTCGACTTTGTCCTGTTTTACAAAATTTGCTATCACAGCATGGGTTCTACTAGGGTCTTGACTGTTGGCTGTAATTGTCGGTTTGGACTGCAGTTATGACAACTAAACTGAGTTGAATTGAGATAAATTACCACTGCTAATTAGGTCAGTCACGCAAACCCACTTAATCTACTGAAGCATCGCAATGTACATAAAGTATGCTTGAGGTGGCTGGAGACGTGTGGAACAAAGTGAGTTTCACACAAATGGGAAGGAATTAGTACACACTGTAGCAAGAAGACATGACTGAGGGCTCTTGGATAATTATATTCTTAATGTCTATGCCCGTAAAATCTCTGTTGTTGTTTTCTATGTTATCTTTGTTAAAGTCTGGACATTCACTGCTCATTGCCTAAAGTCATGACTGTTTCTTTATATCTGCTTATCCAGATTCATATTTAACCCAGAGAGTGGCCGTGTGAAATCAGTACTATGTGCTTTCTTTGTTTACACTGGGAAAAGCCAACACTGTCTCACCCCTCAAAAAAGACATATTGTGTCTTCTTGGGACAAATGTAACCAAACATGAAGGGGGGGGTGATAAAAAGCCAGATGTTGACTTTTGGGGAATATGAGTTACGATTCTGTCCCTATTGGGACATAACTCAGCGTTGAGTCGGTTCAAGCGGTGTTTGCAACGTTCGGCACAGCAACTCACTCTCTTTAGCTCCCTCGGAGTCGGCGGTGCCTCCCGTGGCTCAAGTCTGCTTGCTTGTTCCTGGAGTGCAGAAGTGCCCGGTAAGGCACTGTTTGACTGTAAGGGAACCTCCTTCAAGTCACCATTTGACGTTTGGTCAATAACTAATAAGTCACAATATGACTTTTGGGGGTGAGAGTGTTGGAAAGGCCAGCTCCACAGTTGGGCTTGAATACACAAATAATGACCTTTACCCATTGATTAGCACTATTTTATCTGAGCTGCTGCAAGGATGTAAACTGTCCTCGTGATCTGGCTGATAAGTATAGTGAACAGTATGTCAGATACTTAAAGTTATTTTCAAATATATTTTCAAAACTTTCATGGTAATGAAACTGTCATCATGTGGCTCACTAGAAATTATTTCTTAACTTCTTGACTTATTTTTGTTGGCAAGGATAGGGCCATTTGTCTCACCTAATTAGTTGCTAAGTTGAAGTAATTCATAATTAAACATCGGCAGTCTCAGCTGAGGCACATGAACTGCAAATGAGGACCCAGCATTTACAAATGCAGCCGTCTCCGAATTTCTACTTCTTACTGAATGTTTTTTAAACTGCTGTTCTGCTCTGCTTCCAAGTGGATTTGACGGGGAGAAATTACATTTTGGCGTCTACAGCCACGAGGAGGATTGGTTTGGTGACTTACCCAGTGCATTAGAACTGCTAATGCAGGATAGATGCCCAATTCATTCATGAATGGGCACTTCTGCAGTACATTGGCCACCTCTGGTCTAGAGTAATAATGTGGGATAGATACAGGATACATTAGGGCATTCACGAATAGTGATTTTTAGTATTCTAATTATTCGACCTCAAAGTATTCGAATAGTCGAATATTCGACAGGACTGGCCAAACTGTCAAATATTAAGTAAACAAGAGGCAAACATTGTGAAAATAGCCGATCTACATGCTCACGTAGATCTTGAGCATGTAGATCTGCTATTTTCACAATATTTATCTGTGGAACCGAGTCACATTAAATGTAATACGTACAATTCCAAGTGCTCCTAGGGTGGGGCTCCTAGGGTCCCCAGTTCAAATATGTTTATTTTGGAGGTCACTGCCTAAAAAGGGTTGAGAACTCCTGGTATAGAGCATTAACAAATTCATCCACCAGGGGCACTGACAACTCTCATTCTTATGACTTCCTACAAAACAATAAAAATAAGCGAATATTCGACTTCGGTGAACAACGTCGAAATAGTGACTTTGATATTTGAATATTTGGTGATTGCCCTACAGGATACATCTGTAAAAGTGGACTCCTTACAATGGCTACCACCACTGAAAAAGGGAGAGTTTTGTTTAGTCTGCAGCAGAGCGGCGCATCCATCACCCCCTATAAGGGTTTCAGGTTGCGGTGACAGGACGCCCGACAAGCCCAGGAGACCCGTGATAGGTGCACCGGACCACTGCACATGATAAATCACTGCTCCTGACTTGAAGAGCGGCCGGTCTGCACACATGCATACACACACAAAAACAACACGCACACACGCAGGCCCGCCGTGTGAAATCTTGCTTTTCCTTATGACAGTTCCGTGTTGATGCAGGTGACAGAAAGAAAAAAAAAGAAAAAGAAAATGAACGTTGTGGAGCATTAACATATCCCCGTTGTCGGGGCGAAACCTTGTACGTCCAAAACCGTTTGTTTTGTAATTCTCATTTTAAAAACGATTTAAACCAGTGAAAGCAGCCGATCTACAAGCACACAACGCCTCGCACCGTGAGGCGTTGTGTGCTTGTAGATCGTCTGTTTTCACTACTTTAGTGCGACGGCCTTGTATGATGAAGCAGTGCTTTGCTTTGCCAAAAAAAACATAACAATTTGAAACTTGGAGATACAAGGTTTCTGCCCGATAGTGACGATATATTGCTATGCAGAATCCATCCACAACTGCAGTAGCAAAACCAGAGTTGCTTTAGAGACGTTTAATATGCTTAAGAGTAAAGTAAGGGTCTCGAGCACCAATCTAGGTGTCTTGTGTTTACAAGGCATGCTTCAGTAACAGGTAATAGGTTTCGTTTCAGAAGGTCTGCTTCCAAAACGTAGGATTTATAGGCACTGTTAATTCCAACGGCGACAAAACAAAAGACGGTATGACCACACGCTCAGAAGATAGCCAGGAATTATTAAATTGCATCCTGCAAAGAGAGCGCATCAGAATCCTTATTGGATTAAAGCTGTGACACGGAGACAATCCTCTGTGCAGAATGCATGAAAACAATGATGACAGTGAAAAAATGCCTCTCTTCAGTCCTCCTTTTTTTCCTCTATCCATTGCACAATTCAATGTGACATCCGGCAGCAAGTCTTTGTGGTTCTTATTTCTTTGGGGCTACAGTAGACTGCTCCATACATTATAGCTTAACACCCCCCCCCCCCCCTTCAGGCAAAGATAGCGACGATGGTAACCCATATGCTATATTTGGACTTTGAACGAAGGGGTTTTTACAATGAGTGCTGCAGGAACAGTCTTTGTTCGATGTTCGGAGGAACTTCTGCTTTAGCAGGGAACACCTTGGAATCAGATTGATGCTGCAGGTGAGTCCATAGCGTTGTCTCCGTAGACGACTCCCGTTCGCATGACCAAGGCAGACGTAAAGGCCATGGCGGGACGTGGTCCGCAGGCCAGAGGAGCGCAGTAGCATCCTCTTGATTTGTCGTGCAGGGCAGAAAACGGGCCTGTGAAAGTGAGATAAGGACGGCCAACGCGCTCAACTGATACCGAACAACAAAGACAGAAAATCCCTCGCACATATAGAAAAATGCTCACTGAAGGCGGTTGGAAAACGTAGGCAGACGTAATATTAAGCACACATGTCACGTGCTGCATTCAGCCACATAAGCCCACAATAGCGA
Source organism: Nannobrachium achirus (assembly GCF_963921795.1). Lineage (NCBI taxonomy): Eukaryota > Metazoa > Chordata > Actinopteri > Myctophiformes > Myctophidae > Nannobrachium > Nannobrachium achirus. The sequence continues at coordinate 21,930,614 of NC_137826.1, read as the reverse complement.
CATCAGCTAGTTTTGCTCTTTTTTTCCCTCCCCACGAGATGCCGGGTGTCAAGTGTCAATAGTCAATAATAAGATAGAGAACAATCAATTATGGAAACTAGAGAGAGGGAGAGAAAGAGAGAGAGAGAGAGAGAGGGGGGAGGGAGGGAGACAAAGGCGGCTAGCTGTGGCCAGTGGGGGACAAAGTACAGTACTCATCCCCAGTATTTAAGATACTCCTTGTCAAATATTAGGCCTACTACAAGTGAAAGTTGCTCAGTCATATTTGTACTTGAGTTATAGTCTTCAAAACTGCATGCTTTCAAAAAAGAAAAAAGAAAAAAACTTTATACATTTTCCATTGCTGTACTGAAATTTAGGCATTAAAACAAAACGAAATCAATAATAGTGAAAATAGCCATTTCAACTATATTTGTAAATAGGGCTATGTGGTTCATCATATTCGTCATACATTTCCAAAAATACGAATACTCAAGTGAAGTACAGATACTCAAAACATTTGAGTACGCTAAATAAATGTACTTAGTCACTCTCCACCACAACCCCAGAGAACTTTGTAATACAAGGACAGAGCTGGTACTAGCAGGCCAGCATCGTCCAGCAGCAGTGACCTTGGTTTAATCCCTCTACAGCAGGCTTTTTCCCAACCTCTGTAATGCAGTACTTTCACGGAACCCCAAACTTAGCATGTTTCTAAACCCCGATGTGATGGGCTTCTCCTCCTCCCAGAATCAAGGAGCCTCTAGGACTCGGATGCTTTTTAAATATCGTCGTTGTCGGGTGAAAACCTTGTATGTCCAAAACCGTTTGTTTTGCATTTATCATTTTAAAAATTATTTAAACTAGTGAAAACAGCCGATCTACAAGCACACAACGCCTCGCACCGCGAGGCGTTGTGTGCTTGTAGATCTGCTGTTTTCACTACTTTTGTGTGACAGCCTTGTATGATGAAGCAGGGCTTTACTTTGCGGAAGAACGTACAAATTTGACACTTGGAGATACGAGGTTTCTACCCAACAGTGACGATATATGGAGGCTAAAGTGCAGTGAATACAGTATGGCTAATGGGCGTTCATTTGTATTTCTTATTTGGCCTTAAACTAAAGGAGGGTTCCCTGCTCTCTCTGATTTGAAATGCCACTTTGATTTGAAATGCCGTTTTAGAAATGCTGTCAGTTGGCATAAGAAAAAAACACATTAACACCCAGCCCACCCCAAATTATTTAATATGTGTCACTCAGAATTACAGTATGCAGCCTGCTGGCAGACTGTTGGTGTAAATGTTTCAGACTTAGAGACTCCTTATTGACCAGTCTCCCTGACATGATGAATGATTAGCCTCATTTTGCGTATCTCACAGAACATGATAATTCCCACTTTAAAGATTGATCAAAACATATCAATAGAGATTTCTCTACAGTAATGCTGCCATTTCACTGTTGTGTTTATAATGCTGAAATAAACAGATGATACCGAAAAAAGGCACCTTTTTCCTGTCTCCTACAGGTTGGTCAGAGGGCCTTTTCGGTGGCAGTACTAGCTAGGGCTGGGCAATTAACCGAAAATATATCAAAAGCGATAATTACCAATAATTGACTTAATCTTGCTCATGTACAGTAGGTTAATTATATACCAATAAATGAAATAAAAAACATTCTAAAAGATTTTTGTAATTGACAAAATTGATTATTCTGATTAAATACTTAACCCTGTATTTTACTTCATTGTACAATGCTGGCATACAATAATAGCCAATCTACAGTACAAGCTCACAATGTGCCACATCATGACTCTTTGTGAGCTTAAAGATCTGCTATTTTCATTAATAGTAATTGAGGAAAAAGGTTAAAAAAAAAACTTTGGTGTCACGCTTATCGGAAGAGACAAGGTTGCCTGTGCTTTCCCTAGAACTGATGGTAACAGTTAGCAGTGACAAAGGGACTAGAATACACAGGGGATCTGGAAATTGGCATAAACGACTAATCTGGGAGAAACAGAAAAACCAATTGCCGCGGGCATGCCCCCAGTCCAGCATTGACCAGTGACCACCGAAAGACAAAAGAGAGACGGGGGAGACGAGAGAGGGTTGGCGAGTTGGATCACCAACATGAAGGAGGAAACATAAGCTTGTTACTATGCCAACACAAGAGACGGCTGGCCTACAGTAAATATCTCCATGCAGAACAGGCATCATGGCCCTGTGAAGGTTTTCATGCTCAATATCGTCACTGTCGGGCAGAAACCTCGTATCTCCAAGTTTCAAGTTTGTACGTTTTTTTTTTCACCAAGCAAAGCCCCTGCTTCATCACACAAGGCTGTCGCACAAAAGTAGTGAAAACAGCCGATCTACAAGCACACAACGGCGTTGTGTGCTTGTAGATCTGCTGTTTTCACTAGTTTAGTTCATTTTTAAAATGATAATGCCAAAACGAACAGTCTTGGACATACAAGGTTTCCACCCAACAACGACGATATGCATTTAGTAAATTATAATCTCGTTAACGTTTATCACGTAAGGAGAAAAAAAATCTGACTGAATTAACAGTCTATTATTTATGTCTCGGTCTGCTGAGGCACATGTTTTGAATAACATCACTGTGTAGTGTGTAGTGTACATACAGTAGATGTTTAACATGCCTGGGTTCAACCTTGCTTTGCTGTTTCATGCAAGGTCATTGGGTGTACCATAGAGGAACCGGGGCATAATGTATGCACAGTAGCCTATTCACTAACAAATGGATCAGCGCTATAAATCCCCCATAGGGTGCCCCCTGATGAAATGATCAATCTCATCCACAAGTTAATTGCCCTCGCTTCCTCCTACAATCTATGCATTTGAATCGCCTGTGATTAACCACGGTGTTCTCTGGGTAAAATGTCAGCTTCAATTCTTTTCTAAAAGGCATTACAGGACACTTGGCTGCCTCTCAACACCTTGCTGCTGCTGGTTGGGGTTGAGGCGACTGTGAGGCCTTAAAGTGTTGACTATTATTGACACGAGAATCCCACAAGCAAGGTGATTCCATTAAAGTTGTCAAATAATTATCTTTCACACACTAGGTTATTGATTTTTGGAGTTCTCTCTGGAACATCGCCTTGTCACACAGTTTTTTTCTTAAATCTTATTAAGCCATCTTTGTTGCTGAATTGAACAGAATCCTGCAGATTACTGATGGGTACGGTTTTGACGTCTGCGGTGGGGAAAACCTTGTCAAAGAGCTGTGTGTTTGTTTTGTTTGTTTAATTAATTGGATAAATGACAATTAAATGCTGTAACAAAATTACAATCTGCGAAAGCTGTCCTCCTCAAGTAAGCATATGTGTTCCATTCGGGGAAAAAAGCATCTCTGTGAGCAACAGTCTCAAGGCGTTGCATTGATCAAGATGTTTTTTTTCCTTACCTTGCTCCTCCCCTCCCTCAAGGTATCTGTCTGTTTTTTGGTTTTATTTTTGTCCTCTTTTGTTTCGTTTTGACCTCTCCGACATCCGACCCAAACCCCAGGATGTCTGTCACAAACTGCAGTCCAACATTGTGACAATGCTTTTGATTTCTTCCCGGGTCCTCTTTTATGAACTTCCTGTTTTCCGTATCCTTTTTTCTGTTCTTTCCCTCAAGGTCTGGCGCACCTGATGCTAAAACGCCAAGGTATGGGGCCTACCAGTTTTGCTTTTTGCTTATCCCTGACCGCCCGTTAACCTTCCATCTTTCCCTGAATCCCTGCTGTCATTTTAGTTTTAGTGTGATGCATCCAGTATTTCCCTGTCCTCTCCTCTCTCTCTTCCATAATACCTGCCTCCTCATTCCTGCTTTCCTGTCATATTGTGTTGTCTGTGCTCACTCGACTTTTTTTCCCCCCCGTCCGTCCCTCACACCCTTGTCCTGACCACTGCCTACCCAGCCTCTGGAACGCCACCATTGACCTCTGCAGTGTTTCACGAAGGTAATGCACCAATTATGCTCACAGCCTGGCCTCTGGCTTGGTTTTCACGTGGTCTTTTTCAAAGGGAACATATTTATATACGTCAACCAGGGGTGTCGCACCAAATTCTGGGCCCTCGGTACAAGGATTCACTGTGGGGCCCCTGTGCTTTAACTATTGAAAAATAGCAGATATACAATCTCACAGCGCGGCACCGAGTGCCGCGCTGCGAGCTTGTAGATCTGCTATTTTTGAAAAATCATGGAAATCTTTGAATATTTCAAATCCTTCTAAGGTTTTTTTTTTTTTAAAACCTATGTTTCGATGTCAGTGGAGCTCAAACCTTTTCATGTGAATGACCCCCAAAATGGTATGTATTTAGCCACGGACCCCCATCTCAAAATATTGAGTTCCAGGGACCCTCCCAGAAGCAAAATTTGAGTTACAAATGTTCGCTTAAAAAATACATTATATTCAAAGATTTGCACACATTTTCCAAGACTTTTCAAAAATAGCAGATCTACAAGCTCGCAGCACGGCACTCGGTGCTGTGCTGTGAGCTTGTATATCTGCTATTTTTCAATAGCTAAAGTATAAAATAATTAAGGCCCCTCCACCACCTTGGGCCCTAGTAACTCAGTCCCACTTTCCTACCCCTTGTGACGCCCCTGACTGCAGGCCCCCACATGAATGTTCTTCATTGGGGGAGGAGGAGGTTTCGCCCATTTAGACTGGGAACGCATTACGCATTATTTTGTGCTTTAACTATTGAAAAATCGTGAAAATGTGTGCAAGTCTTTGAATATTTGAAATCCTTCTAAGGTTTTTTGAAAAACCCATGTTTCTATGTTAGAGGTGCTCAAAGTTTTTAATATGAAGGAACCCTTCATGCACAAGAAGCAAAATTTGAGTTACAAATGTTCGCTTAAAAATTACATATATTCAAAGATATTTCTTTCCACACATTTTCATGACTTTTCAAAAATAGCAGATCTACAAGCTTGCAGAGCGGCACTCAGTGCCACGCTGTGAGCTTGTATATGTGCTATTTTTCAATAGCTAAAGTATAAAATAATTAAGGCCCCCTCCACCTTGGGCCCTAGTAACTCAGTCCCACTTTTCCCCCCCTTGTGACGCCCCTGACGTCAACACTATTCACAGCAGGCTGCAGGTATATCCACTGCAGAAGATATCAGAAGCCTCAGTAAAGTCCTCATTGTCTGTGAAGGAAATATGTTTTGTCAGCGAATGGCAAAGTGTAAAGTTGACTTTCATTCAAATGCTCCAGAGTTACTACGAATTGTGATTACTCAACTATTTCCTTTTGCTTGTTAAAATGATCACAAGCACGTGTAGTGTGTGAAAGAAAGTTGTTTGTTGTTACATTATTTATTCTCGTCTAATTGTGCATACCTGGGATGCACAGTCACACGTGCATCTGATTTCAGTAAACATAAAGGATATCGATAGTGTCAAGTTATTTTTTCTAGTTTTTTTTGTTCACCTTCAGTGGCAGCTCATCGAATACCAGAAAACTCGAACTAAAACAAACTCAACCTCATTTGCGCGGCCTGTGGCCTTAAGCTAGATGCAGTATCTAGACCAAAATCTAATCTTTGCTTCTGGGGGTCCCTGGAACAAAATATTTTGCGATAGGGGTCCATCCGTGGATCAAAATATTTTGAGATGGGTGTCTGCGGCCAAAAACAATTTTTTGGGGTCCTTAAGGGTGGGTACTCGGGGCCCAGCGGTGGGCCTGGTCGCCTGGAGCCCAGCCGGGCGGAAAAGTTTCTAAGTCCAGAGTATCACCAGGTCCCCGCGGAGCTTGCGGCGCGGTTAACCACTGATAGGCACATTCTACAAATGTCTTCTAAATCCTAAAAAAAACCTTATGTTGCTATCAGTGTTTCTCAAACTTTGTCATGTCAAGGACCCCCATAATGATATGTATTTGGCCACAGACCCCCATCACAAAATATTTTGTTCCAGGCACCCCCAGAAGCAAAGATTTGATTTTGGTCTATTCTGCATCTAGCTTAAGGCCACAGACCCGTTGGGAAACGTGTGGTCGTGCGAATGAGGTCGAGTTTGTTTTAGGTCGAGTTTGTTTTAGGTTGAGTTTTCCTGTTACCGCCAGCTCATCTACTTCTACCTGACAATTACAGAAGAAAGCAGTGTGGTGAAATTGATTCATCTCATATAGGACCCTTTGCGTTACATCTATCTATAATTTCTAAAATATTTTTTTACTGCTGCTTGGTCAAATACTCGATTCTCACATTCTCAAGAAATGTTCCCAATTGCTGTTATGAGATCTAGGTTAGCCATTTTTTGCCACGGTGATGCATGCCAGCAGAGGCTCATCCCTGTTAGCTGTAACTGCTGGTAAACTGCTTTTTGTAAATGGAGTGAGCTGATTTGCAGTGATGGAAATTCTAGCAGAGACACAAACTGAGTTTTTTGATGCATTTTTAATGGCACTTTCCAACTGTAGTGCACTCACTGGGATGTGAAATTTAAGCATATGTGCCGATACAAAAATAGCATGTAAACTGGTTTAACTAGTAAACAGCAAGTATAGTCGTCCCATACTGAGAAAAATGAATTGATACATTTAACTTTAAATGATACAATAACTGTCTAATATGAATAAAGGACAATAAATAAAGTTTTGCATTAGTTTTCATCTGTCTGAAATACCAAGGTATTATGACACATACAGTAATGACATTAGACCTGTGGTTCCCAATTTTTTTATCCTGTGACCCAAAAGAGAAATTAGAAGTTTGCCCGGGACACAAACTAGTGAAAACAGCAGATCTACAAGCTCACAACGTGACGCTTGGCACCGCGTTGTGAGCTCACTACTTCTTAAACATTTGTTTTCTGATTTTTGGAATTTCTTACTGCTTTTTTGGGAATGTTTTTTGGAAATGTTTTGAAATCAATATTAAAAAAACTAAATAGGAAACAAAAGATTTAGGGACCCATACAAATGTGTCCCCGACCCACAAATGGGTCCCAACCCAGTGTTTGGGAAACAGTGATTATTTTGGGGGTCGTGGCCTTAAAAGGTTGAGAACCACTGCATTAGACAACACAATGAGAGCATTGTATTTTGACTGTGGTCTCAGCTCATTTGGCACTGAATTGCCCTATACGCTATAAAGCTGTATAGCTGTTCCACAGCCAGTAGGTGAAAATATACACTAGAAAGCTGTGCTTTGCCAGGAGGAATGCCCTAATAATACAGCCATGAAAGTAGCACTGCATGTAATTAGCAGTTGTGCTGTACAATACATCACCTCTACTGTCTGCCTCTGTCTCTCTCATACACAGTCAGCGAGAGAATTCCTGGTGTCAAGTATCACCAGTTGATCAAAGGTTGCGATTCGAAATGTGTTGCATTTTTGCCGTCCCGCAGTCACTCCGTGAGAGGCAGAAAGATCTGAAATGTCTTCGACATTCCGGCTAGACACACGGTGACAGTCGATTGTACATGAGACTGAAAAGTAATGACTTGTAGGAGGAGATGTACACAGCTACAGTATATCTGAAAGGTGGCAGACCATGCCAGCATTTATAGGACATTAGTGTGTGTGTGTGTGTGTGTGTGTGTGTGTGTGCGTGTGTGCGTGTGTGCGTGCGTGCGTGCGTGCGTGCGTGCGTGCGTGCGTGCGTGCGAGAGAGAGAGAGAGACAGGGAGACACTGCATGAGATGGGGAGAGATAATAGACAGATCAAATCACCCAAAACATGTTATTTTCAAATCAGAAACTCTTCATCTCTGTCATTGCAATCATTGACAGGTAAAACCTCTTGGACTGACTTGAATGTGCTCACTGGTACAGTATATTGTCGCATTTTTTAATGTACAGTATATGTAATGTTAATCTAACAGCAGCTTGTGCCAGCATATTTACATTTCTGTGACCACCAGTCTAATAGCCCTACAGGATACATATCCCATAGACTTGAGGGTGCGATTAGTAATTCACAAAATCACACTAGTTGTACAGTATGTGTCATACACACGTACACATAGATGCAGGGGCGATCGCATGATATCATGGCAGAGATCATTATTCTTAAATATTATTTGAATCTGACAGTAAGGGCCTGTTTTCACTCCCTTGAAAAAAAAACATAAATCCATTTAAAACTATTTTACATTAAAAAAATGATAGTAATGTCTTGTTGAAATGAGACATTCCAGCGATGGTGGGGGCTTCACTGGCCCTTTGAGTTCTGGTGGTACTGCTTAATTTGTTACATCCGTATCCATAAACCTTCCAAAAATGTGCACAAAGACAAAAGAAATGAGGGGCGCCCGCTGGCCTGGTGGTCAAGGCGCATACCACATACTAGGCTATGATGCCTGCTGGCGTCGCCGGTTCGATTCCCGATCCGGACGACCTGTGCCACATGTCATTCCCCATCTCTCTCCCCATTTCCTGTCAGTTTACTATCCTATCAAAATAAAGGCATAAAAAGCCCAAAAACAAATCTTAAAAAAAAAAAAAGACAAAAGAAATGAACACAGAAAAAGGACAGATGGGTATTTTGCAGTTTTTTTTTAAACAAAATAGATGATAACCACATCAATGAACATTTGGCAAATTTAAAAAAATTGGTGAAAATGAACATACTGCGAAAATAGCATATCTACAATCTCACATTGTGATACAGCATGTACAGTAGGAGCACTATTTGACATACAACTACGGTATATAAACGTACTGTATATGGGGTTTAAGTGGTTAGGATGGTAAGGCCAGATGTAGTACACATATAATACTGTAGGTGAACCCCCCCAGGGACAGACGTCATGCTTGAATGGATGCAGGCAAAGAAAAATGAACACTTAAAGCCATAAATGCTGAAACAGTAGGGAAGGTTTTCAGTTAGCAACACCAGAGGTTCAAGGTTGTTCTTTATTGTTACATCTTGTGCACAGCACATGTACATAACAGTACTTTACTCAGACAATAGCAGAATAGGTATTAGGTAATCTATTCAATTAGGCCTAAGGGAGGACCGGTGAGCGGGCTGGACCACGTCGTCACGCTCTCGTCACCATGACTCAACCATAACCATATAATGCAGCTATGCCCAAATATGGACTGTGTTGTCAGTGCGCAAACAAATAAGTCTGCTCTATATGGGCACAAAAGGGGGCTATGTGTGATGTGAGCCTTATGAGGGCCGCTATGTGACCCCCTCCTGTAGTAATAATAAACATAACGAAAGAGAGAAAAACTAGGTAAAAGAAAAGGGTGGTTTTATACTACTGTAATAGGATAATAAAGAAAATCACACCTAGTGTGAAGTGAGCGGTGCTATTTATCAGTTAATTTTATTTGTTTGTGCCAAGATGTAGGCCATATCTAGGCCAGATGTAGGCCACGCTTCAGTTTACTTAACCCATTTAGGCCTAGGATTATTGAATGCTTTAACTAACTGAGCTCCAGTTAAGTGAAAAGGACCTTTTCTTTGACGATGGCTGGCCAAATTGCTGACATAGAAACATAGGTTTTTCAAAAAAATCTTTTTCAATTCAAAAGACACTTACAGTATAGAATCGGGTCCAAATTCGAATTTTCACGATTTTTCAAAAATAGCAGATCTACAAGCTCGCAGCGCGGCACCGCGCTGTGAGCTTGTATATCTGCTATTTTTCAATAGTTAAAGCATTCAAAAACTTTAGGCCTAAATGGGTTTAAGCCCCGGACATTTCTTAACACGTTTTTCCCATCGGTTTTTGACCGCTGTTCCAGGAGTACCGTTCAAAAATATATCAACGTATGTTTGTACAATGTACGAATGAGCTTTGCATATTATTTGCAGATAGATCAGAAATATGTCAGAAATACTGACATGCAAATGCCCCTTATCAATTGTGATGCATGATGTAGAAATGTAACTGCAATATTAAACAAAGAAAGATTAATTATTTCTATATAGAAACATATTCTGGTGTGTTTATTATTGCCATTCATTACACTGTTTCAATATGTTCAAACCACATTAGATCTGTTCCCGCCAGATCGAAATATCCATTCCCTTACGAATTGCTTCTATACAAGTATAATGAAAATAATCCACACCCAGTGTCCATGCATGGCGACTGTTTGTTTTATTTTGTACGATGGTGGCAATTACAGCCAGATACAAGAACACTATTGATTGTCAATATTGATATGCATTGCAATAGACTGGAGATAAAAGGAACTGACCTCAGCTCAGTTATCAGCTTTTATTTATTCAGGTCACACTCGTCTGCACGATCAGTTTTTTCCCCGTTCTTGTGCTGATTAACAGCAGCGGAGGTTTTTCATAATGTATAAGTTATCTCCATGAAGGAATTTATACACTAGATGTTATGCGGCAGGGACGTGCTGGCCATTGGGAAAAGCGGGACAACTCCCGAAAGGCCGGTTCATTCCCGGCCGGTCTAGGCCGGCCCGGCAATTAGGAAAAAAATAAAATAAAATGTCTTTGTTCCATTTTGGGGGCTGGGCGGCCAACAAAGTAAATCTTCAATGTCGGGCAGAAACCTTGTATCTCCAAGTTTCAAATTTGTAAAAGCCCTGCTTCGTCATACAAGGTCGCACAAAAGTAGTGAAAACAGCAGATCAACAAGCACACAACGCCTCGTGGTGCGAGGCGTTGTGTGCTTGTAGATCGGCTGTTTTCACTAGTTTAAATCGTTTTTTAAATGATAAATACAAAACAAACGGTTTTGGACATACAAGGTTTCCACCCGACAACGACGAAATATAACTCATGTAATTGGCCCACTGGCTTGTCACTTGTCATGATCTGAAATGGCAAATCTTTGAGTAGCAGCAGCGCTAGCGCACAATGAGGGCCTCTCCAACTCTTTTTCCCGGGCTGAATCAGGGGCCCAGCACGTCCCTGTTATGCGGTCTTGAAGTATGATACCGTCGCTGTCGGGTGGAAAAATGTTTTACTTTTCAGGAAATGTAAAAGAGAACTTGTGTTACAGTGATCCAATGTAGTTATTATATTATTTAGTCACGAGCTCTGGTTAAAGACTCTTCACTGGTTAAATATTTATAAAACCCGCAGACACACTCAACCACTTTCATCCTGGCATTCCCATTATTTTTGGGCACGTCATTATGGGCTAAAATGTTCAATTACAGCAGAGCTACGTGTCGGGCTTGTAGTGCTTGTAACTGTTTTTGCTACTTTTGCACAACAACACTGTCATACATGAATATATAATGGGACACGTTAATTTATTAAACCACCCACAAACATAAAAAGATGGAATACACAAGCCTTCTTCCTGACACCAGCAATGTGATATTTCTGCATTAATTTTGTGAACATTCACACCTCTACTCTCTTCCATCGAGGGACTGAAATAGTGTTTACTGTCACACCAGGGATGTGCTCCTCCTCCCCACGTTTTGGAGGGGTAGATTTTCACATGGTTGTTGTCGGGTTAGTTTTGTATTAATTGAAGTATGACGTTGGTGACCAACTCCGTAGAACAGGGGTGGGCAACTTTGATGATGGCGAGGGCCACTATATTTCCACCTTCACTCCAGAGGGCCACATTGCATATTGCTACGTTCTACTTTGTCATTCTAGTATCTCATACAAAAGAAGCAAAAATAGCCGATCTACAAGCTCAAAACGCATCGCAGCGGAATACTGATTACTTTTTTGTTATTTATTAATTGGAATCCTGAAATGTAACATTTTGATTTAATTTCAAACTCATTTAGTTACATACTCATGTTAACTTTATGAACTTAAATACAAATACATTGGACATAAAAAAAGAAATTTTAATACTACTATACTAACTATACTATATAGACTGAAGGAATTAAAGCAGGTCATGTTTGGAATTGTAACAGCTGAAATCAATAATATATCAGTATTCCGGTATCAACCTGCGGGCCGCATTAAGCGAAGGAGGGGGCTGCATGTGGCCCCCGGGCCGCCAGTTGCCTATGTATGCCCTAGAAAATAATTCAAAGTAGTGAAAACAGCCGATCTACAAGCACACAACACCTTGCACCGCGAGGCGTTGTGTGCTTGTAGATCAGCTCAGCTATTTTCACTAGTTTTATGCGACAGTCTTGTATGATGACACAGGGCTTTGCTTTACGAAAGACGTACAAATTCAAAACTTGGACATTTCTGCCCGACAGTGGCGATATGGTTGCTGAGGGGTGGAAACCTTTTATCACCCAAACTGTTATTTTTCAGTAAATGGGGGTAAAAAAAGAACCTTTGTTCCAATGGATCCAGTGTTGTTCAGTCTCAAGCTCTTGTTAATACTTTGTATTGGATAGGTATTTAATAAACCCGCAGAATTAACCCTAAGTGGTGTAAAGTAACCAAGTACATTTACTTAAGTACTATACTTGAGTGAAATGTTCAGGTGTTTGTACTTTACTTGAGTATTTCCAATTATTTTTCTTCTACTCTAAATCTAAATATTGTACTTTTACTCTTGACTTTATTTGGCAACTTTAGTTACTACGGAGTTACTTTGTAGATCGATTATTAATACAAAACATATATTACCCACTTCAGCCTGTTATACATTTCGGCCATTTGAAAATAGCAGATCTACAAGCTCACAATGCGACACATTGTGAGCTTGTAGATCTGCTATTTTCAAAATATTTGTATACATTTAAAAACTTGAAATGGGACATTCTGCATAATGAGTACTTTTACTTTTGGTACTTTAAGTACATTTTGATACCAATACTTTTACTCAAGTAAATGTTGAATACTTGTAACAGAGTATATCTACATTGCAGTATTGATAATTTTACTTGCTATAGTCAACTTTTTCTTGAAAAACGTACGCTAAAATAAAAATAATCTTTCGAAAATATGAAACGTGTGTGTGTGTGTGTGTGTGTGTGTGTGTGTGTGTGTGTGTGTGTGTGTGTGTGTGTGTGTGTTTCTATTAAAAAATGACCACAAAAAGCGTAAAATAATGATAAAATAATCATTTTGGCCAATGTCAGGCTGACTTTGTTTACATCCCTTATCAATCCATATAAAAGAATAGAAGAGGCATGTAAACAAAGTCAGACTGACAATGGCCGCTTTTTTTCCTTCATTTTTTAATAGAAACACATATGAAGCTTAATCTTTTATAAAATATTTTCGAAACATTATTTTTATGTTTTTCAAGAAAAAGTTGACTATAGCTCCTTTAAGTAACGAATGTGAGTACTTTTTACACTACTGTTAACCCTTTTTTCAAACTGTTTTTTTTATGCTTTGTGATTGTGCATTGAATGGGCACGGCACCAACATCCACATCTATAACACTGTCAGAATGACGTTGGTGACCAACTCCTTAGAAAGAGAGTCACCAGACCAGAGTCACCAGGGACCACCACAGCACCCCTTGTGACATTCCTCTGGGCTTGAGGGTCCATTTTCTGCCTTAGAACAGATAACACTCCTACAAGCCTCATTTGGACAGAAAAGCTCAGAGAAAAATATTGTACGATTCCCCAAAGACATTCAGCCATTCATCATCACTGGAGAGGCCCTGGGCTGTACATCAGTATGACATAATAGATTAAAGTCTCGGTACTATGGAGACTAGCTTAAGGATAGAGTTTATCACTTTGAGAAATGGTGATTGGGTTGAGCCACGCCAAAAGATAACATTATTCACCCATATGAGCTTCTTGAAGCAGATGCGTATGCTGCAAAATTATGCTGCTAAATACTGTAAGTTATTCTACTGCTTCAGCCTTCTTATCTGTCATAAATACCCCCTCCAACACCTGTCAGAATCTGTTCTGAAGGAGTCTAAGGAGGTGTAAATGTAATAAAACTGCACAATTTAAGGTATCAGTTAATGACAGATCCTGGACAGTTATTGATTGCAAAATGAAAGTTCTTTTCAAACGATGAGAAAACACTCCAGGCAACGATTAAGCACAGCCAATGCTATTAGGAAGATGCTCTTGTTATGATTTTCACGGTTCTCTAAGTGAAAGTTATTCTTTGTTCCTTTCATTGTTTTTGCCAGAGGATTATTATTGGCAAGGCTCCACACTTTTCCATGGTGAATTTACACAAACAAAAGAGACGGTATTGGGTTTATGGAGGCTGACATAAATGTGGCATAATTGACAACCACGTTTTAGCCAAAGACATTTAAACTAGGCATTTGTAATGGTGATGACAGGAGCCTTGATGTGATATAAAAAAATAAAACGCTCATTTCATCTACTGTACAATAACCATCAGCTTTTCTGATGATTTTGAAATACTTGTATAATATTCCAGGATGCCTGTCATTGCCTAAGGTGAAGGAACAAAGATAATAATAATATAAGCAAATCCTGGACTAATGGGCTTTATCCAACTTGACAATTGAAAACTTTGTTTTCATATGCATGCACACAATATGCCAGGATTTTAACTTTGTGGAAGGAAGGAAGGAAGGAAGGAAGGAAGGAAGGAGTGTTCATTTTGACAACAAATTTTGAGTTAGTTTAGTCAGTCTTTTGAATATATATATTTAGTTTTAGTCACATTTTAGTCAAATTAAAAGATTTTAGTCTAGTTTTAGTTGACTAAATATTGTAAAGTTTTAGTTGACTTTTAGTTTAGTTTATTTAGTTAACTAAAATGTATTTTGGCAGGCCTTGATGGCGTCGTAATGGCTGATTTTTGATCTGCTATTTTCAGAGCGCGACCAAACATAAAATGACTTGTCTTTTAGTTCCTTTTTACGGTCGGCTATTTGTTGACGATATTGTCAATATATTTAGTAGTCATCATAGCTTAGTTTTTATCTAGTTTTTATTTCGTTTTTGTCCATGAAAAAAGGTAGTTGTCTAGTCGACAAATATTTTTCGTCTTAGCTTTAGTCAATGAAATTAACACTGGTAGAGAGGCCATCTGAGAATCAGAAGGTCACTGATTTGACCCTCAGCTCTCCCAGTCTTATGTGTAGAATAGGATAGGTAAATGAAGAGGATACATTTCAGGTATGTGCAAATGTGCTTTGTACCCAACAACAACAACAACTAAGCCGTTGTTAAAAACCAACAAAGGCCTGCATGTAGGTTTGTTTATTATCGACTGTATGGATTTGATGAAACGAACTCACCAGATTAAATTACTCTAATAGAATACAAGTGTAGAGTTGTTTGTATTATTTCATTTGCATTAAAGATATCCCAAAGAGAAAAAAAAAGTAGGGATGTCCCGATACCACTTTTTTGCTGACCGAGTACGAGTACGAGTACTTCATGTTGAGTACTCGCCGATACCGAGTACCGATACGAGTACAATTAATAATACAAAATGTATTTAAATTACGCTTTTTTTTTTTCCTCTAAAAAAATATATTATCCAATTTCCGCAACTATAACATAATGTCAAATTATTATTTTTTTCTGGTATTCTCAGAAATGCATTCATTGATTTAGCCCACAGCAATCTGAGTTCCCAGAGGTAATTTCTTCCACCACTAGGTGGCGAAGCCCACAGAATCTCTATTCTCTTCAATCAATCGTCTTTTTTCAGCTGTGCTACACTGGCAGGCAGGCACGTACACACATTGACAATTTGACATCAACGGGGGCTTGAGCCCCTGCCAGATCAGTCTGTAAAAAGTGTCCATGAATGCATTTTTTTACTATGGTAAAAAATGCAAATGTCCCCGGGCCCTTTCCATACCATAACTGAAGGCTGCATTCAAGAGAATTGTCCACCAAAAGGCCTTCTAGAAATATCAGCCCCTGCCTCTCTAAAATTTCTCTGCACGTCCCTGCAGACAGACACACACTTCACCGAGAGAGCGAGCTTGCAAGACAAGAGCGACAGAGACAAACAAACAAACACACACACACAGCTTTCTAGTGGGAAGTTTAACTTACCTACAGTAGCCTATACTTTGCAATTTGCGTGAGGTGGTGAAGGATATATGAAAGAGATTCAACTTTAGAGGTAAGTTTAGCGCAACAAGGCATGCCGTGATGCTGATGCCTTTAAGTGGTCGCAGCTGTATCGTTGGAGCACTGGTGCCTCGTTCGCAGTGCGGCACTGTGAGCTTGCATATCTGCTATTTTTCAATAGCAAAAGTATAAAATAATTAAGGCCCTGGCTTTCACCTTGAGCCCTAGTAACTCAGTCCCACTTTTCTCCCCCTTGTGACGCCCCAGCAGAGTATCGGGCGCTGCCGTGAGAAGTATCTGGCGAGTACGAGTACAGCAAAATAGGGTTGTATCGGGTCGAGTACCGATACCACGAGTACCGATACCGCATCCCTAAAAAAAAGTACTGACAAATTGACAATTGACTGCATGTTCAATGCCTTATTCAAATTTTAAATATTTATTTGTATTTAATCAATGATGAATATACTGTGACCTTTTTTCTTATTGTTTTGCATTCATTGTGAGGGATAAGAATCCTTGGTTGAAAATGAAACAGTTTTTTAAGACCGGGTGTTTGCCAATGCACTGGATAATATGCCTGGCTTGATGAAATGTGGATATTTGATCACACCTCCCCATCAAAGAGGCTTCATTGAATGACTCTCGGTCCAAAACACTTTGAGAGGACTCAGCAAAAGAAATGGTGGCACCCAGGAGCCAATCTATCCACACCATGCAGACCTACAAGTGCTGTACATTCACTGGTGTGATGCCACTGCACATACTGTACACTTAGGCATACTACTGTACTGTACGTACTGTAACACACAGAATATCACCCAAATCTCCAAACTCAAATTAAATCTCAACAGCAACAGGCTCCTGGGACGTCTGACCCTGTTATTTCAAAATAGCCCACTCAGCTGTTCAGAAGCAACATTGTACCAGCATTCACAGACTGAAAGAAAGGTTGGGAGCGAGGGGAAGAAACAACACGGGTCATGAACTGGATGAAAACCCATGGTGTTACAGTAAGGCGTTTGCTTACTGTACAGTATGTGATACACATAATAATTGGTCGGAACACCCCAGGGTTGGCCCTGGTCCGAAGTTGTTCTATGTCCACTTCCCTGTCAGATTATTTCAAGACCAACCTTTGGGTTGTGTTCCACTGGGTGAGAGTCATCGGCATACAGTATTATGTCTTCTTTACCGCATAACTCGTGATATGCACGTGTTCAGCATTAGCACAAGTGAGGAAGAACTCTACAAGATCGCTACTCGTGAGATTACTGTTGAAAAGGCCTTTCTATCCATGTTTTCTCATCCAATGTAGTCCAGTGGTAGTTAGGGCTGTCACGATTATGACATTTTACATGACGATTAATTGTCACTCAAATAATTGCGATTAACAATTTAATTGTGTATTTGTCGTTGACAATTACATTTCTGTTTGGCTTTTAGGCTTTGAAGTTGCACATGGCAATCATGAGACATACAAAGAAATTACTGACATATTTGACAATTTTATACAAAAAAAAAAAAAACATTGATAGTGGAAATAGCCCATCTACAAGCTCACAACGCATCACATCGCGATGCATTGTGAGCTTGTAGATCTGCTATTTCCACTACTTTTTGAAAGTGTTTGTAACTATATTAACATTTTTCAACATGGAAACAATTATGATGATTATTCAAAATAATTGCGATTTTTGCGATTAGACGATTATGTAATAATTGCGACAGCCCTAGTGGTAGTTACTAAGTGCACCACAACATGTCTCCCTCAACATGGCAGTACGTTAGTCGATAAAGGTAAGCTAAACTTGGAGCCCAACGATTTGGAAATGTCGGTCTCTGAGATGTTTGTCCTCCCTGCTGTTCCTCCCTATAGGGCAGGAGGAGTCTGTGGCCACGTTCAAAGGGAACGAGTTCTTCAGCTACAACCTGTCTCAGACACCCATACAGAGCAGCCTGGACGAGATCACGCTGTCCTTTCGCACGCTGCAGCGGAATGGACTCCTGCTTCACACGGGGAGGTCGGCCGATTACGTCAACTTGTCCCTGAGGAACGGTGCAGTGTGGCTGGTCTTCAACCTTGGCTCCGGCGCCTTCGAGGCGCTGGTGGAACCCGCCAATGGCAAGTTCAATGACAATGCCTGGCATGATGTCCGAGTGACACGCAACCTCCGCCAGGTACAAAAACTCAAACACACACACACACACACACACACACACACACACACACACACACACACACACACACACACACACACACACACTCACTCACTCACAGTGCTCAATTATTATTGTCACTCAAATAATTGCGATTAACGATTTAATTGTGTATTTGTCATTGACAATTACATTTCTGTTTGGCTTTTAGGCTTTGAAGTTGCACATGGCAATCATGACTCATAACTTAAATATCCAAAGAAATTACTGACATATTTGACAATTTTATACTTAAAAAAGAACATTCATTGTGGAAATAGCCGATCTACAAGCTCACAACGCGTCGAAATCGCGGCGCGTTGTGAGCTTGTAGATCTGCTATTTCCACTACTTTTTGAAACTGTTTGTAACTATATTAACATTTCTCAACATGGAAACGATTATGACGATTATGCAAAATAATTGCGATTACCAGCATTGTTCAGCATTGTTTTCACAACAACACGGTCATTATGTCAGCACTTTAGTTGCCAAGAATTTTCCCTGTCGGACGTATTCATGAGAGACCAGTTATATAGTCATGCTGTGATTGAATTAGTTGCTGCCTGTGACTTATCAGTTCATCTCCCAGAACTGGAAAACAAAGCTAATGGAAAAACAAGCAAATTACAATGTTTACTTTATCATTACAATTAAATTCTTTCTCGCCCGCTTTCCATTTGTCATCATTTGTACCTCAGTGAATCATAGCACAAAGTCTTAAGGTGCACTTAATGAGCATTTAATTACCACGATTGTGAGTACACGCGTAAACTGCTGCCTCGATGTCATATTTCCTATTGGTATGTTTTATTATTATGGGAGCCTGTTCTTCCATAGATAATCCTAACTTCCATTTTCTTCCACAAAACGCGTAACACAAAGGTCATTGACCGCTGCATTTTGAAGTATATTGCTTTGTTGGAAATGACTGCATTGTGCCCTAATATGCAACTTGCTTTTTCGGCATTGTCATTAAGAATCATGGTCTGAGGGACTGATTTGTGTGTGTGTGTGTGTGTGTGTGTGTGTGTGTGTGTGTGTGTGTGTGTGTGTGTGTGTGTGTGTGTGTGTGTGTGTGTGTGTGTGTGTGTGTGTGTGTGTGTGTGTGTGTGTGTGTGTGTGTGTGTGTGTGTGTGTGTGTGTGTGTGTGTGTGTGTGTGTGTGTGTGTGCGCGCGCGCGCGTGTGATTCCTATTAAATTGTAGATGGGGACAACACAAAAGACTTAATCCATACATTCCTATCACATCTTAATGTATTGGCCATTTCAACTCACTGTGTTGTCAGAAATGGTATTGTGCCAATGTGCCATAAAGCACCCGAGGCACCCAAACAATTAGCTGTCAGCTATTGTTTTGTATTATTCTGATGACAGTGAGGTGAACCAATATTGTAGCAATCATACAAGTGAAATTGTCTTATCGCAGTGCATTAGTCATCACTTTACCTATCATGACATGTTGTTGCTGGCTGCACAGCAGTGCTCTTATTATGTTCATAGCGTCTCATTTAAGTCAAACCTGGCTTCGAGGTTTCGCGATTAAGAACACTGTCCATCGGACAAAACATCGATATAAGTTTAGCTTCTCTCTTTTTAGAATTAATTTGGATGAATGTCATGATGCTGCATTAGCAGCTGTGTTGGCCACACTCTCCAGTTGCTCTCCAAATGTACCACCAAACACCACTGGGAGCAGTTCACCTACATGTACAGTATCCTAACACTGAGAGCCAGATGAAAATGAAAATTGTCCTTCATGGAGGGCTTTGCATGTTCTAATTTGACTTGCTGATTTGAGCACTTTACACAGGAATATGAAAAACAGAAATTGTTTGAGGCACATTATATACTCCTATAGGCTACATTATTACAGTAGATGAAAAGGCGCTGCAATTTGAGGCACTCTAATGTTGCTCTAAAACTAAACCTAAACTAAAGTGTTGGTATTGTTTTGCTACAATGGTAGCCACTGTAGTAAAGAATATCGGCCACTCAGTCACGGAAGTGTCCGTCATGATCTTTTATTTCATTGGCATAGGTACGAAACACATGTGTTGTACTGTGTGCTTACCTACAGTATGCTATAAATTAATCGAAGTGCAGAAAGAACATTTCTGTGAATGCTGGTATTCTCCACAAATGCAAAGGAACTTTTCTAGACAGTGCAATTGGAGTTGCGTTCGCATTTGTAATATAGCCACTGTAGTATAGGTCTCAGTGTATTTTTCCTTAGTTAGTACTACCAGCAATTAATGAAAGTTCTTCATCAACTGATGGTGAGAAAACGCTAATGTTACTGTCGCCGAATTAGTTACATTTTCGCTAGAAAAAGGCTTTATCAAAAATTAGTATCATAAACCATACAGAGCCACCTCCCCGACAATATCACGCATACCGTTTGTTTATTTTTGGACCACAATGCTTATATGAGACGATTTTAAGATGACCCAATGTTATTCTCCATAGAGAAATTACTTCCGTGATCTGGGGGATGAGCGAATGACGTCATGACTTCACTGCTCTATTATTATTAGTTGTAAATAAAACACAAAACGAGGGCTTCTCAACACATTGATCTTTCCTTATAACCTGATAATAATCAATCCATACAGTCCATGGAAAGAACAAAAATGCCACAGTAATCATTTACATATACGAATATGTCTGTATTAAAGCTACAATCCATTCATAAATGCAGTGCAGTATTGTACAGTACAGTCAGGAATACAGTGTAAATATATGCGGTAGGTGTCGTGACATGTAACAATATAAACACAATACCACAGAATGTAAGACAAAGGCAAGGTAAAAACAAAACAGTACACAACAAGTACGGTAAGAGTGCATGTGCAATGTATGAATAAAACTAGACTCAGCGTCTGTTTTAAGAATACACTAAAATACAGTGGAATTTAAATAAAAGAGAATACTGAAGTTGACATGTGATATTGCATAAGAACAACAGCAATGTGGGAGACCTGGATTTGACACCAGAGAAGGCTTTAACTTTTTACTGGATGTTGGCCAACGGGATAAATAGAAAAGATATTGTGCCAACGAGCTCTGTTGCCAATCCTTGCTAACGATAGCAAGCTATATACCGCTGGAAATTCCTGGATCCAGCAATTTATCCGTTGCAATCCTGTCTGTACTCAACGTGGTTTTATTTTAACGCCATGCCACCATACAGTATGTCAGCCGTGTCTCCCCTGTGCATATAGGTTCTGTAACACCACCCCCCCCCCACCCCCCCTGACACTATATTCTGAAGCACCCCATAAACAGTAGACCTACAGTACAAGGTCACAACACTTTGTGAGCTTGTAGATCTGTAGTTTTTGGCTTAAAGGGCAAGACCACTTTGGAAGAGGTTTGGGTTGTGTAGTTACCTTGCCATGATGTTCATCTCCAAAGGTGGAGATCCACTGACTAGAAATTGATTAATTAAAATATGCTCCAGTGAAAGGAGTCAGCTTAGGTGGTTCGGGCATCTAGTACGGATGCCCCCCGAGCGCCTTCCTAGGAAGGTCCTCGATGCACGTCCCACTGGGAGGAGACCCCGTGGCAGACCTAAGACCAGATGGAAGGATTATATCTCCAGACTGGCCTGGGAACGCCTCGGTATACTCCCAGAGGGAGTGGAGGAAGTTGCACAGGATAAGGAAATCTGGAAGTCTCAGTTGGAACTGTTACCCCCGCGACCCGATTCCGGATAAGCGGTTGAAGATGGATGGATGGATGGACTTACATTGTAGCTCCTGGAGACTGTGGAGGAGCTTTTTTAGCCTGTAAGGTTTAAAGTCACACTACAACAGAAGTGCTCCACTTGTTACACTTCCGAATGGTTATGCATTTCCTAGTGAAGCGGTCCATGCAGGCTGGACCGTTTCACATTCACACACATTCACATTCCTCCCATAGTGCTGGGAGGAATGTGATTTGACAGTCAAAGAGTAGGCGGGCCATAACTCATTGAAGACATTAATATCGTCTTTGTCGAGCGGAAACCTTGTTTCTCCAAGTTTAAAATGTGTGCGTTCTTTCGTAAAGTAAAGCCCTGCTTCATCATACAAGGCGGTCGCACAAAAGTAGTGAAAACAGCAGATCTACAAGCACACAACGCCTCGCGGTGCGGTGCGAGCAGGGCTGTATTAACCATTGGGCCGGTGGGGCCGTTGCCAGGGGCCCTTGGCTCTCAGGGGCCCTTGGGGGAACTGGCCTGCGTGGTCAATGACAATTTGCAAAAATTAAATGTATATTTTAAGCTAAAATCAAATGTGTGGGCCCCTCCTCTGTTGTCTACAGGTGCTTTCTTGGTCCACAGATGATCATCATGGCTTAAAGGTGATACACCATGCATTTAAAAAGTATTTATGTCATATTGTTTATGTCCCAAAAACGTTTTTCAAAAGGTTTGAGGCTAAATTACCTCCTGAATAGAGAGCCTCTCATTTTTGAATGGCTCTCAGAGCATTTTCCAGCTGCAGTACCACCTTTGGCCTGAACTGCGCCCCCCCCCCCCCCCCCCCCAAAAAAAAAAATCAAAAAAAAAAAAAAAATTTGAAAAAAAAAAAAAAAAAAAAAAAATTTGGGGGGGGTGGGGGCCCCTAAAAAAAAATCGGCCAGGGGCCCTCGCGGGGGTTAATCCGTCCATGGGTGCGAGGCGTTGTGTGCTTGTAGATCGGCTGTTTTCACTAGTTTAAATCATTTTTAAAATGATAAATGCAAAACGAACAGTTTTGGACATACAGGGTTTTCACCCGACAACGACGATATGTAAAGACGGACGGCGTTGAGTGTCACAGCCTTTCCGTAGCAGCGCTCCAATAGACTGTAACAAGGCAGCGGCTACGGAAACAATTTGTGTTCATAGGACGAGATGAGACGTCAGCCGCAGCTTGTGATTGGCTGAGGCCAGCGCTCCGCTGTGTGGAGAGGACAAACGGGGAGGCGGGGGAAGGGGGGAGCCACGAAACCAGCGCAGTAAACAGTGGCTGGCGAGGAGTTGTTCTTGAAGTTGATTGACACAGGCACCTGTCAATCCTTCTGACCTCATGAATTATTAAGTAGAGTCAACATTTTTGTTTAGGGGCTGAACTTAAGGCTGTAATTGTTTTCTTATACACAAATATATATATAGTTTTTCACACTCTAAAAGTGTGAAAAACATTTTTCATTTCACTGCGTCTTTAAATGAACTCAAACAACGCTGATTCTGACTGTATAGAACATCACCAAACCCAGTACTGTACCCTATTGATTTGATTATTTTTATTAGGAAGAAAACCTGGACTGAAACCTGACGATCCGTGGATCTGGATCCGGATCTTCAAATAGTAAAATCAATAGGAAGTTGACAAAAAAACACAGTACTGGGTTTGGTGATGTTCTAATCTATAGTGTCAGAATCCGTTTTGTTTGCGTATGTTTACAAGCTAAAAGGGCTCGCACCAGAGTGGTTTCACCGTACAATGTAAGTGGGGAGCATAATTTTCAATTATCAATTTCTAATCAATGGAGCAATTCTTTTTGATTTCCTGCCCACCTTTGGAGTTACATCATGGTAAGGTAACTACGCAAGGCAAATATCTATCAAAGTAGTCTTGCCCTTTAACACGTACTGCATACAAAATAAGTATAACGAACTAAGGCTTTAATATCTCCATGGACAATCCAGTAATAGAAATAACCTCGATTTTCCTTTGTATGTTCCTCCCCCTCTGTCTGGACTGGATAATAGATAATAGGTTCAGCCAGACTTTTCCTGTGCTAGCCCTGTGATTAGACCAAGTGTGGAGAAATTGTCTGGCTAAGCGAGACGCATATTATCTTGTCTACTCCTGTACATGTCTGCAACCGTCCAAGACTGTTGCATTTTAAAGTGATGAGATACCTGAGCACTAAACTGCTATTCTGATGTGTGCTTCTTCAGAAATTCCATATAACTTGATTGGATTTCGAGGCGTGCCTCTCAGCAGTAGTAATATGTGCATTCAGTGATATTTTGAGTTGATGATAGAGTAAAGGCTCAGTGTGTGTGTGTGTGTGTGTGTGTGTGTGTGTGTGTGTGTGTGTGTGTGTGTGTGTGTGTGTGTGTGTGTGTGTGTGTGTGTGTGTGTGTGTGTGTGTGTGTGTGTGTGTGTGTGTGCGCGTGCGCGTGCGTGCGTGCGTGCGTGCGTGTGTGTTTCAATGTGGTACACAGACATGGCGTGACAAACAAGATTGTTTGAATCAGAATCAGCTTTATTGTCACATCAAAGACAGAAGTAAAAATGTGGGTGAAATTCATTCTCTTGCATAGTTCTCATGGAGGGGAGGGGGGGGGGGGGGGTAGGAGATCGATCAAAGAAAAGCTAAATAGATTATCTACATATTTATTTACACATACAGTAGTACCCAAGATAATGGCTGGCATAGGTTTCTTCCAAAACATGATTTCTTTGTTCAGAATCATCACCAGATGATGGCTTTAAAATGAAAGTTGGCTTTTTTTTTTTTCAATCATATCCCAAATTTAGCAACAACAAAAAAGAACATGTTATTATGTCTCCATGTGAGCTACAGTAGCATAATGATAATCAGAATGCAGTACAGAGTGCTGGATAAACGGGTTCACTGCTCATATCATTTAATGATTTGACATTTATTGTCTTGCATAATACAACATTATACAACTGATTGCATTGTCTATGTAATGCTGACATTTATATGTTGTGTATTTTGCCCTTTTTCACTTCTCCGCAATGCGAGTGAGTCATGAGATGATTAAGATAGTTCCTCAACACCTACGAAAACATGCCAATCTAAACGTGTATTATTACAAACTTAGATTTGCTATAGAATGTTACATTCATATTTGTGCCATATTTACTACTGTAGGTAGTATACACTGTAATCATATTAGATAAGACTGGTAGGGGGCTTGGTGGCGCATCTGTCCTGTCTGTCTGTCTGTCAGTCTGTCTGTCTGTCCATCCGTCACTCTTCTGACATCACAATGACACCTCATCCCAGCTCAGCAGAAGGATATAGCTGACCTGTTCTAACATCAAAATGATGTTGTAAAAGAATTCTGTTCATGTCCATTTTATGCCCAAATATGGAGATCTCTAATGTTATCAATATTAATTAATATTAATTAATACCATGTGCGTCACATTGCGAGACACCTCATCCCAGCTCATCCATATTTGGGAAAATATGTCCACATTTTATCCAACTTAAACAACCAACCGCAACGCGAGTCACACTTGCAAATTAATTCCGTCCTTGTCCCTTTATGCCCCATTTGTCAAAGTTGATACCATTAATAGTCTTTAAACGACAAAGAAGTGGCCGCACACACTGTAGCCAAAGTGCCAATATTTATTTTAGGATGCAGAGGGAAAGTTGATCTCATGCCAAAGCGTCAGTGCTCACCCAGCAGTCTGCTGTCACCCAGGCGAATGCGTGCACGCACCCATGTGCGCGACCTCGCCCTTTAGGGTGAGGTCACTTATCGCCCTTAGCCCTGCAAGGCCCGAATTAATTTCTACTGGCCAATTTTCTTTTAAAAAAAATCAGATGCTGTTGTAGGAGTCCTAATCACAGGAAAATATAATGTTAAAAAATTAATAATGTTTTTGTAAGGTTTTATAGCCATAAATCATAAATCATACTCTAATTTGCATTTTGGGGATATTTTTCACAATAATAACATATGTACATGTTCTAGACATTCTAATGATCACAAAAAAATATATTACAGGCATTTTACTTATGTTTTAGTGAGGAATAGCTTCAGTTAAAAAGTGAGATGTTGTTCGTCCAGACACTGGAATTTCAACTTCTCTGGGAGGTGTGAATGTCAGCCCCTGTGGGGGGTATTTATATGCAAATATCGTGGCCAATGGCTTTGTAATACTAAACAATAGGATTTAATGGTGATGTTAATGTGAAAAAAGAACAGGAAAACCAACTATAACATTTTTTTTTTAATTATTTAAAAAATGTTGCCAAAAAGCAACGCTGGGCCTTGCAGGGTTAGGGTGCCTTACTGGTAATTATGTATTTTCATGTTTTAAAATGTGTATGTATCTTATATGGACCCCAGAAAGACCAGTAAGACTCCCTAATCGGGAGATAAGCGACCGTTGGTCGCTTATCTCCACAAATATCACAACCTCCACCTCTCACGTCATACGGGTAGCCATAGTTACACCTGGAATGTTGAATCTCCATATATGGAGATAACCTACGCATCACACAAAGTCTGACCTCACCAGCCCATACTTGGGCATGGACGACTTATATCTCCATATACGGAGATGGCCATATATGGAGATACGATGACATCACAGAGTCCACAGCTGATGATGTGGCGTGATGTCATACAATAAACAAACAAGCCCTATATACTGATGCGATACGATGACATCACAGAGTCCACAGCTGATGATGTGGCGTGATGTCATACAATAAACAAACAAGCCCTATATACTGATGCGGAGATATGAGCAGGGCAAAGGTGCGACGTGTGACGTGTGACCGACCGACCGACCGACCGACCGACCGACGGACGGCCGGTGGAGGTTTTCATAGTAAACTGCTCCCTGACGGTCGCAATTTGCTGTTTCCCCGGTGTCAGCTAATGGGCATCCATTTAACCAGTAAGACTCCCTAATCGGGAGATAAGCGACCGTTGGTCGCTTATCTCCTGTCACACTGCTGACATCAGTATGACATCACACCGTACACAAATGACCCTTATATAAGACCGGCATTATCTACCGACAGATTAGTAACAAGATGTCAAAATCATTGAAGGTTTACCCTACTAACCAACTGTTTACCATAGCAACCATGTTTTTTACCTTAGCAACCAACTGTTTACCCTAGCAACCAACTGTTTACCACAGCAACCATGTTTTTTTTACCCTAGCAACCAACTGTTTACCCTAGCAACCAATTGTTTACCATAGCAACCATGTTTTCTTACCCTAGCAACCAACTGTTTACCCTAGCAACCAACTGTTTACCATAGCAACCATGTTTTTTACAGGGCCTGGGATTGATGACATCAGAAATCTCCATATATGGGCACGAAAGGGATTTTGTTTCTGGAAATATGTCTGTGGGGTGCCACATTTGGAATAAAACACTTACATCACACATCTGGATATCCATACAGCCCATCTAGTTTGCCTGTGTCCATTTATGCCCATATATCTGATGACATTGGGACAATGATCTCCATATATGGGCATAAAACGTATGTTAATTAGTAAAGCCTGGGGATCTCCATATATGGGCATGAGGGGTACCCTAAAAGGGCATCATCTGGGAATAGCAAATATAGTTATCCTAGAAAGTGAAAATCTTACATCAAAGGCCATAACTACCTACCTACCACCATACTGCATTCCTCATTAAACTACCTACCAGTAAGATGCCTAAGGGAGAAAAGCAAAGGGCGAGGTTGCACCATTTCTTGGTCTTCTGGCCAGTGATGTATATCGGACCATTTAACCATATATGGAGACATCTGGTACCCATAGATATTCACAGATATGGGCTTAATATTGATGACATAAGGGATCTCCATATATGGGCGTAAAAGGGATTTGGTTCCCCTGGCATCACAGGGATCTCCATATATGGGCATAAAATGGATTTGGTTACCCTGGCAACCCGGGGGATCTCCATATCTCCATATATGGGCATAAAAGGGATTGGTTCCCCTGGCATCACAGGGATCTCCATATATGGGCATAAAAGGGATTTGGTTCACCTGACATTACAGTGATGTCAGTGGCTGGTTCTACAGAGGGATCTCCATTTATGGGCATAAAAGGGAATGTATGTATGATGATGTCAGATATCATAGACGTCATAGGACTTTCACATAACGAATAACTGAGTAAGCATGTAAACCCGTAAAATCTATATTTGGGCATGGCTGATTTATGACCTCATCATGATGACACGAGCAAACACAGCTGAATTGTATAATGATCAGTGCAGAAACCAACAGAAGTATTTGACCAAGACTCTTGATCTTCAAGAACCCTGAGAACCTGTATTGTTTGGTATTTTACCATTTTTGGTGTTTGAAATGTTGAACTGGACTTTACATCGTGAAAGTGGATTCAATATATTGAGACTAGGGTAAAAAAATATGGTTGCTATGGTAAACAGTTGGTTGCTAGGGTAAACAGTTGGTTGCTAGGGTAAAACCATGGTTGCTAAGGTGGTTGCTAACGTACACTAACAGACCAGCAACAACAGACTGTTGCCACAGCAACGTACACAAAGGTTTGTGTACACATGTGGTGTGATGTCATACTGATGCGGAGATATGAGCAGGGCAAAGGTGTGACGTGTGACGTGTGACCGACCGACCGACCGACCGACCGACCGACGGACGGACGGCCGGTGGAGGTTTTGATACTAAACTGCGACCTTACGGTCGCAATAAACAACCAGTAAGACTCCCTAATCGGGAGATAAGCGACCGTTGGTCGCTTATCTCCACAAATATCACAACCTCCACCTCTCACGTCATACGGGTAGCCATAGTTACACCTGGAATGTTGAATCTCCATATATGGAGATAACCTACGCATCACACAAAGTCTGACCTCACCAGCCCATACTTGGGCATGGACGACTTATATCTCCATATACGGAGATGGCCATATATGGAGATACGATGACATCACAGAGTCCACAGCTGATGATGTGGCGTGATGTCATACAATACACAAACAAGCCCTATATAAAGGGGCAATTCTCACCAGGGAAGAGAGCATTGCCTGGAATGTTGAATCTCCATATATGGAGATAACCTACGCATCACACAAAGTCTGACCTCACCAGCCCATACTTGGGCATGGACGACTTATATCTCCATATACGGAGATGGCCATATATGGAGATACGATGACATCACAGAGTCCACAGCTGATGATGTGGCGTGATGTCATACAATAAACAAACAAGCCCTATATACTGATGCGATACGATGACATCACAGAGTCCACAGCTGATGATGTGGCGTGATGTCATACAATAAACAAACAAGCCCTATATACTGATGCGGAGATATGAGCAGGGCAAAGGTGTGACGTGTGACGTGTGACCGACCGACCGACCGACCGACCGACCGACCGACCGACCGACGGACGGACGGCCGGTGGACTACAAAATCATCTCAATATCTTAATTAAATATGGCCTTTTAACGAATCATACCCTATTCTTCTGACTACAGAGTCACTTGTTACTTTTCGATCATCCGTCATGATGTTGTCGGGTCAAATCGCTGCATAGAAACATAGGACCGGTGCTCCTTTCTTGAATAGTTTGTGATTATGTGGATTTATATGCCATTTTAACGACAGCCAACTACATTTGCAAGTGCGGCAGCATGTTAATGGCCAGACCGCACCAGTGCAACTCAATGCAACAAAACTGTTTTAAGGCCAGACAAAATAAACCCATAAAATGTAACAACGTGTACGTTCCGTAATGCAATTCCAATGATGAAAGCTGTGTTGTTTAACCCGGAAAAGTAATGGCAATGACATTTATTTGCCGAAAATAGCCAATCTGCAAGCTCAGTGAGATGGTAGATCTCCCAGATATTTTCACAGAAAATACTGAATGTTTGCCTAGGCATTTTTGCAGATTGTTCACCGATTATGATGCACCCAGAATAGGAATGCAAGTGTTCCAAGAGGTTAAGCTGGGACATGTATTTTCATAAGGTTTCATGGGATCAGTCTGATAATAATTCAAAGTCCTACATGGCCTTGGCACATCTTCCACTTTAACACCTTCATCACACAAAGAACTCAGAGTAACAGGTCCGCCGCCGTGTGAAGAGACATCATTAGAGGCGAATCACTTTTGGTCAGACCATCCTTCTTGGTAAGAGCCTCTCAGGTTGGGAACACTCATCCTCATAGAAATATGTCATTGTACTATAGTACTTACTACTTATAACTCATTCACTGGCCTCTTCAAACGCTGGCTAAATGCAATCATGTCTGTGCGGGGCGTGCATTTTTACTTGTGTGTGCTAGCCTGTCGACATCCTCCGTCTCCCTGTTTACATGTCATTGTTATCCGTTTAGCATTGTACACACTGTGCTGCTTTAAAGGCATATTAACTGTATGGCTGTTGTCTTCCCTTGTCTGCTAAGCCACTTCAGTGATATTTGTACTGAAGAGCAATGTCTTTTTGTGACCTTGTTATGTTCGCCACGGCTGTTTTGCTCTGATTACCTGTATTTTAATGGCTTTTCCATTTTTCTCAGAGACTACAGTTAAAACCCATCCAGCTGAGTACTACTGACACATTTACAACAAAGTCCATTGATGTGCTCAGTCCCCTGTATACTGTATATAAACTTGTAAAAAAAAATATATAAATTGGGCTTCATGCAGCAACATTCTCTTAATTTTCTCTTCCTTTTCTGTTAAGAGAAAAGATAATTAGTCAAATGCAAATGCACCAAAACATTATCAACATCCAAATCTGCTCTTAACCAGATGTGCTGAATACTGAATCCCTTTTGATCATAATTTGTAGGGACATGGCACATTGGTTGATATTAGCATATCGAATAAACATGTTTTTGTTTCAATATTTTATAGTTTACTCTTATTGTTATTATAATTATTTTTTAACATTTGTGATGCTGTAAATGTCTTGGTAGGGGAACATAATGAAATTAAAATAAGCCTTTTTATAGCCTTAACTCATACAGTGCCTATCCCGAACTAGTTCGGGATATTCGGGATCAAAAACAATTTTTTATTTGCTATTTTACTTACCCCGAGCTGCTTGGAGCAACGTGGGTGGTCCCGGCTCGCCCAGCGCTCACCAACGAGAGACGCTAGATGCTCCGACGATTTATTCCATTGAAAATGGTTTAAAATAAAGTTTAGACCCCCCCCAATGTTCACCCAATGTTCATTGTAGGCGGCGCGACGTATTCCAGGGTGCCTATCCCGAACTAGTCCGGGATATTTAATGAAATGGAATAAAATGATAAGAGGCCTTCTGAAGCCTGGCCTGATTTTTCTAGCTACTAGCCGAAAGCTAGCAACGTCCCGGCCGGACGTTATTTGCGAACAAAATCACCAATCTCCGCCTAATCCAATGAAAGACCACATCTTTGAAGGCTTATATCTCTGGATTGTGTCTTTAGGGAAGCGGCGCGAGGTTTATTTACGGCGAAATCGCCCAAAAATGATCTTTTAGATGACAAAATGGGAATAGCCATTCTGTTAGCATTATCATCCGGGACATTTCCATGACGTGCATGAACGTGAGCGTGAGGTCCTGGAAGGTGAGGTCCTGGAAGCTAAAGCGCTCGCCTATGAGAGATGCGCTGGCATTCTATGGCCCCTAGAGGGCGCTGGCACTCAATGAGTTAATTGGCATCAATAAACACTCATTTAATAATCCATTCATCGTGGATTTAACAATCTAAATTTGATTATAAATATTATATCTATGTATTTTTTTTGTTCCTCTAATATAAAACATAATTCCTTGCAGTGGACAAGCAATGTGTGGACTGTGACAATGAGATGTAGTGTGAGGGCTCTCGACCACTCATCGTAAAAGGAAAGAGCAAAATAGGAAATATTCCCAGATGAAAATAAAGAGGATGTTTGTTCTTCTATTAGGGCTTAAATGGGTAAGTGTATAGAAATTGACCTTTACCGGTCCATATTTACACTCTCAGAGTTAAAGCACCATCATGATTCAGCTGTGTATATAAGTGATGACAGTAGATTCATCAAACCAATACAGGATTTTCTTCTGTTGCGGCAGTGGCGTAACGTAACTAAGTACATTTACTTAAGTACTGTACTTAAGTACAGTTTTTAGGTATTTGTACTTTACTTGAGTATTTCCAGTTTTCAGTACTTTTACTTCTACTCCACTCATCTCAGAGGCAAACATTGTACTTTTACTCCACTACAATTATTTGAAAACTTTAGTTGCTAGTTACTTTAATTTGCAGATATAAACTATAATATTATAAAACATACATTAATCCACTTTAGCCCTATTTTATTCCTTGGCTATTTGAAAATAGTCGATCTACAAGCTCACAACGCGTCGCGATGCGACGCGTTGTGTGCTTGTAGATCGGCTATTTTCAAACATGTTGTACTTTTGGTACTTTAAGTACATCTTGATGCCACTTTTACTCAAGTGCATTTTGAATTCTGGACTTATGGTGCCCTCACACCAAAGTACCTATGAGAGTGTAATCCGCGTTCCGCCAATGCATTTCAATGAGAGTGAAGCGGTTTCATGCCAGCAGAGGATTTCTGCAAAAAACGCTCCCTTCTCATTGAAATGCATTGGCGGAACGCGGATTCCACTCTCAGGTATTTTGGTGTGAGTGCCCTCACACCAAAATACCTATGAGAGTGGAATCCGCGTTCCTCCAATGCATTTCAATGAGAGTGAAGCGGTTTCATGCCAGCAGAGGCTTTCTGCAAAAAACGCTCCCTTATCATTGAAATGCATTGCACTCTCATAGGTATTTTGGTGTTTTTTTACTTGTAACGGAGTATTTCTACATTGTAGTATTGATACTTTTACTCAAGTAAAAAATGTGAGTACTTTTTCCACCAATGTGTTGCGGACAGATGCTTTGACCTATCTGTCTAACCTGCGCATGACTCTCAGCCTCCTTTTTCGTCTCCTCTTATTTCCTTACCCCCCCCCCTGGCCCCCCTTAGCCCTACTCCCAGTGGAGCAACAATCCGATGCTTACCGCCTCGCTCTTGCTTTCAAGCCATGCATTTGATCCCTGTGTAAATTGCTTTCCCCTCAGATAAGTTACCTCACTGACATGTAGATACGGAGGCGAAATGCACCTCCTGCCAAAGAGACACTGGGAAACATTTTATAAGATCCGGTGGTTCATTTTGTCAGGGTGGAATTCGCCCTGTCGCTAATGTTATCTACACCTCTATCGTCCTATCTGCAACGCCGCGTGCTCCTTGCCTCCCCTTTCTTTGACCCCCATTCATAAATATGTATCCATAATATATAACGTATTTCTGGTGCACCATGCATTCACGCGCGCACACACACACAAACACATAGTGTAAACCCTATACCCACAAAACACATACAGTTTCCCTATCAATTTCTTCTTCCAAATCGTGCCCTCAATCTTAGCGCCAGCTTTTAAATGACATCAGCAGGCAATACAAAGTGTACGTTAAGCTATTATCTGTCTGGAGGATTTGATAAATGCCAGTGATAATGGGGGCAGCTTCTCAAAGTGAATGGGCTTGCACCTCTCTCTCCACTCAGATAGTCGCCCGGGGAATTGTGGCGTGGAAATGTTGGAAAGTTATCCTTGGTAACCTCACTTAGCAAGGTTCACCTTTCCCCTCTAATTGAAATGAAACTCTGTTCTAATTACTGGCTAAAACGTTTCGAAATTATTCCCTCTGAAAGCATCCGTCTCTCAGCCCTCATTTCATAATTGCCATGCTGATGAAGTCGATTTACATTGATTGACACTGTGCTTTCTCTCACTCGCATCTCTAACATTGCAGAGCCTGATTTAGATGAAACCGTTGCGAAATATAGTTTGCTGACATTTTGCTTTATGCTCGTGGGTGGTCCCACCTGCGTAGCCTTTGATTGACAGACCCGTCAACCATTTGACGGGAGGTTATAGGAGTTGCTTCTGTTTGTCATCGCCAGAGGCGCTGTTCCCAGTGGCGTCAGTTCAGCAAAAGCTAGGGTATGGCAAAGATGGGAGTCCTCATGGAAAATTGGCATTACATTTTGGATAACAAGGTTCTATTGTGAATATAGCAGATCTACATGCTGGTAGATCGGCATGTAGATCGGCTATTTTCACAATGTCTGAAAAAAAATGAAAAAAAAGTTTTTTACACAGGTTTCTACAGTTTCTTGGGCTGGATATGGCAGCCTGGAATGGTTTTTCAAGTGCAGCTAAACTTAGCATGTAAACATGCCACAATTAACAATAATGCATTGTACCTGTGCAGCTGACCTGCGGAACCTGGGAATATACCATTTTGTCAAGATGGGGAGAATACAAGTGTGGAGAATATAATTATAATAGCCTACCTTGTTAAAGTGACCATTATGTTAAATGTTGCATTTGTAGTTATTTTACTGTAATTTAACAACATAATAACCAGCACAGATAGACAAAGAGACATTCAAGGGTTTATATTTAAAATAAGGCTGGGACTTTAACTGATTAATTGCGATTAATTAATTACAGAAAATTAACGCGATTAAAAAAATTAACGCATTTTAATCGCACTTCGTTTTTGCACCACAGAACCTTCAGTTTCGGGCATACTGATCATAGCGATGCACCAACCAAGAAGAGACAACAAACGCAAAGGGAGAAATAGACGATCAGAGCGCTTTGCTTGGCCCAGTGGATGCGAAAATTTGATAAAAAAAACTCACTTGTTGATTCACTCGTACAACAAAATGTGTTTTACTTGAAAAAAAAAAGCTTCTCTGGTCAAATATCAATGTGCGATTAAAATGCGATTAATTGCGATTAATTAATCACAGAGCCTGTAATTAATTAGATTAAAATGTTTAATCGCATCCCAGCCCTAATTTAAAAGTAACTTTTATTTTCCCCCCTGGACCCAGGGTATGGCAGCTGCATACACCCAATTGACGCCCCTGGCTGTTCCCATTATGAGAACGAATGCTTGTTTGCTTGTAGATCTGCTATTTTTGAATAGCCAACACTAAATCTAAAATGACGTTTTTTTATGGGTTAAGACTGGTGTCATAGATTCACCCAGAAGGAAGGCTGTATAAATTATAGAGGACACAATGTTATCTACTTTAGTTTTGTCTTTCTATTTCTTATATTGTTTTCATTTACTGATCCTGATCATTCATTTCCCTCGTCTCTGTACCATTTTAAAGTCACAACATGAATAGGCTTTTTGGAAATAGATCAGCTATTTTAGCTATTTGACATACTGTACAGCACAGTATATGGAGTGTAAGTGGTTAATCTCAAATTAATGCATTATGAGAGTATAGAAACCTCATGGTTGTTGTTGCATTTATTTATATATGAAATATAATAAATTAGTAAAACAGATAATCGGAAATAAGAATCGGTTCTGACACACTCAAGTGTTTTAGTTTTTATTGTGCGAGTGATTTGTACCAAAAGTATATATTTTCAAACTGTTGTTTGAGTACAGCCACACAAAACAGAATAAAGTCAATAAAGCAATGCAATGTTTACTCGGAAGGATTTCCATTTTTCACTATGAAAAAAGGCTTCAAACTGTATGAATGAGCTATCTGAATAGTTTCGATGCGAAAAAATACTTGCCAATGATTTCCGTTTTGTTTCTTATCCACACACCCGCAACCCGCGTGTAACGGCCACTTTCAACCTGGGGTCCTTGTTTTTGGCACGTCATTACAGGTAATTTTTTTTGATAATAGCAGATCTACAAGCTCTACAACGCGTTGATCCGCGCAGATTCAACATGAAGCGAACTCAGAGGCAGAGGCAAGGTAGAGTTGCAGGACTACAAGTACCGCTCCTCAGATCAAATCTATGCAGAGACATCTCTGCCATGCTCACTTTACACCGTCCCCCTCTCACCTTTCCTGCTGTCAATAAAAGGAACCAAAAAGCGATGCAAAGGGGGGGGGGGGGGGGGGGTGGACCGCCAGCTCTCATAAATAAATAAAAGGCGTGAAATATTGATGGCGAGCCCTTATGTGACTGATTGAGACATCTTCCCTCTCTCTGTGTTTGTTCTCACCTCCTCTCTCTCTCTCTCTCTCTCTCTGTCTCTCTCTCTCTCTCTCTCTCTCTCTCTGTCTCCCTTCGTCCATGTGATTCCTCAAGGTCACTATCTTGGTGGATGGCATCCTGACCACTACAGGCTACACTCAGGAGGATTACACCATGTTGGGCTCAGATGACCTCTTCTACATCGGGGGCAGCCTCAGCACCGCTGACCTCCCAGGGTCCCCGGTCAGCAACAACTTCATGGGTTGTTTGAAAGACGTGAGTACTGCTGCCACTAATAATGACAACACTGATATGTTAACGGTTTAAGGGTCTTAGATAGGGGGTCCAGGACACCTAGGGGGTCCTCAGAGTTACTACAGGGGGTCCTCCAAATCTTTGTGTGATAGAAACCGTTTTCCTCCTTATATTAACCACTTGAACCCGAGCGTCCATATTCTGAGAACTTTAGCCAAAAATAGCAAAGAGGGTTGGTGTAAAGGGGAAAAAGAGGGGGAAAAGAGCAGACTAAAGCTGGTTGCACACTGCTGCGTTTTTCGGGCCGAATATCGGAGTGAATTTCGGAGCCCGCAAATAAAAAATCAACCTCACGTTATGTCAGTCACGTTTGCACACTGCCGCCCGTTTCGCGCACCATTCGGTCCCTTGCTCTCTCTATCTCTCTCTCCCTCCTTGCCCTGAAAAACGCATTTCGCAACGAAAAACGCAGCAGTGTGCAACCACCTTAAGTGCAGAGTGAAAGGTCA
This sequence comes from Nannobrachium achirus, assembly GCF_963921795.1. NCBI lineage: Eukaryota > Metazoa > Chordata > Actinopteri > Myctophiformes > Myctophidae > Nannobrachium > Nannobrachium achirus. Next base: position 21,894,004 of record NC_137826.1, on the reverse strand, counting down.
AGGTTATTAACTCATTGGTTGTTTACAGCCGAGGAAACCGAAGATTTTTCTGTCTTTCACTGCTGGCTTCTCTTACCTGTTAACGCGGGCGCTAATCCAGTTCCCATCGTGCGCGATCGGACACTGCTATGCATCGTGTGTTTGCGTATTCCATCAGCTTCTCAAATCCTTTTAAATTTTGAAAATTGATCAATCCGTTCTCCATTTGTAAGCCGTGGTGTTTACACAGAAAGCTAACGGGCCGGAATAGAGGACGGACCATCCGCTTCCGGTTTGCGGCCTCAATGTTAACACATGGGCTGCTAAGGTTTATAACATTTATAGCTGTTGCTGCTGCCACCATTGACTTACGCTTTGTTTTGATGTGCCTCGCAAGCTTCGTGCGTGTGCACGTGCGTGTCCAGAGAAGATTGAGGAGGATAATCCATTTGTTTACAAACACTCGCGAAACTAAAATCCAAAAATCGCGGTAAAATCGCGGTAAAGTGTCGCCGTGAAAACAATCAGCTCTCTGCTTCCATGGGGCAGTTTTCATGTCATTCTGAGATAAAGCCGTTCTTATGTTTCAAAGTAGAATGTAAAGCATGATAAGTCCTTCCGTGATGTCTTCCCCAGAGGGGCTGCCTGCATTGAGTGGGTGACGTAATGCACTAGGGTCATTCAAAGGGCAGCTCCAGTCTCAAAAAGTTAACTGTTTGTTGCCACGTCTGTGAACGATATAACTTCCTGTGGCAGGGGGACACCTAGTGGCCATAACTCGTCCCTGAACGAGTTTGGCTCCCCAGGTGTTAATCGGTTCCGCTCCATAATGTGTCCGCGTAGAAACCGATCCCGGAGCATTAGTTCCGGCCTATTTTAGTTCGGCTTCGATATATATATATGTTTTTAATTAAAGCTTATTAAATCTTCGGGTTCCTCGGGCATGGCGAAGAAGCCCTACAAAGGGGTATTTTTTTGGCAGCAGTTGTGTTAAGCATGGACGGTTCAAGTGGTTAAATATCTGACAACACAAATTGACATGAATCCAAAATACACTGATATTTGTGCTGTTAAACAATGAAACTACTGTAAATGGAATCTATGAGAAGGTTGTGGGGGTCCCTGCTTCATCTCTCTCTCTCAACTAAGGGGTCCTTGGCCTGAAAACGTCGAAGACCCCTGGTTTAACGGATAACTAAAATTCCTGAATCCCGTTGTTCTATTGCGAGGAGGCAAAAATCTCTGCCAACCTACTGTATGTAAAGAATGCGTAAAAATGTGCCGTTTTACTTAAACTGTCAGGGATTCTCCAGCGCTGTGACAAGAGAGCAAGCACTCGACCCATAGAACACATTGAAATGTTCACGTCCTCCTCACAAAGGAGCAATGGCATTCAGGTTAAAGTCGGAAAAGTCGCCCTTTACTATTTCATGGGTTGAACACAGATGAACATTGATGTGAGGAGGCCGCAGTCTGAAAACAATGGTGGCCCTTACTGAAAATAAGAATTGATAGATTAACCACGTCCTATAAACTAACTAACTTTTATACTTTGTCGTTTGATGGTTGTCGTATGACACCGAAAATTAATAGATTTGCCATTTTGTCTTTTTTTTCTAAAGATTTGTTTTTTGGGCTTTTATGCCTTTATTGATAGGACAGTAGACTGACAGGAAATGGGGGGAGAGATGGGGAGTGACACGCGGCAAGCCGATTCTATAAGTGTCTTTTGAAAAACCTATGTTTCTACGTCACTAATCTGGCCAGCCATCGTCAAAGAAAAGGTCCTTTTCACTTAACTGGAGCTCAGTTAGTCTGTTCTTGAGAGACTACTATGTCAGTGGTTTTCACGTGAAGGGCCCCTGTAAAAAAAAATCATATCTCAAAATATTATAGTTCCAAGGACCACCCAGAAGCAAAATTTGAGTTACAAACGTTCGCTCTAAAAATACATAATATTCAAAGATTTGCACACATTTTCACGACTTTTTCAAAAATCGCAGATCTACAAGCTCGCGGCACTCGGTGCCGCGCTGTGAGCTTGTATATCTGCTATTTTTCAACAGTTAAAGCAGTCAATAATTCTAGGCCGAAAATTATTTTGTGACTTGAAAGCCTTTGAATACCTTGGCCTATTGACCTGTGCCCAGAACGGGGGATACCAGCCAGGGTGAAAACGGTCAGTGGGTGGGATAGCAGATGCTTCCCCAGCAGTGAGTCCAACAACTGAGTCCATGCTCAGTGCCGGCTACAAGATTAGCAGGATAAAGCTGGACTGTGAACACAGTCTGTGTTGAGCTCAGTCCTTGACCTCGAGCAGAGGACTGGAAACACGATCTGCTCTTTCCTACAGAAGGTAGCACACTCAGCCGCTTCCTAGAAGCAGAGCATGTACAGTACAGTGCAGCACTGCATGTAGGAAATCACCCCCATGTATCTGTATTGATTCTTTATAGTGCGTGAAGGAGGAACATGTTCTGTTGACTGTCAGGATGCAGCACAGTGTGTACGGTACGCTGCGCAGAGATGCAATGTATGATTTTTCTCCTGGAAACACAAACCAAAAACAATTGTGTGTATTGTCCTTGAATCCCCCGTCATCACAACTGTTCTATGCTATCTGAAGTGTATTCACTGATAACAATAATCACTACACAGGAGGCGAGACATCTATTATGAGAGGGTCTGTGTGTGTGCGCGTACGCGTCCACGTGAGTGACTGCGTGTGTGTGTGTGTGTGTGTGTGTGTGTGTGTGTGTGCGTGAGTGTGTGTATGCATGTGAGAGTGAGGAGGTAGAGAACTCATACAGGATACACAATAAACAAGTGAAATTGGAAGTGATGAAACAAAAACTAATTTAAACGCCTGGAAATGTATTTTCTGTTTGCTAAAAGAGTTTGCTGGAGAGATGTGGAGAGACCCCTGCTACTGAACAAACACTCCATAGCAATTATTACTACACAATATTACAGAGTTATATTCTGCTGTAACCACACATAAGTTGATATTATCACTTATAGCACCTTTAGATATTTCAGAGAAAGAATATATCATTGCTGTCGGGCAGAAACCTTGGCTTGTTTGTCCATATTTCAACCTTTTATGTTTTTTTTCTTAAATAAATGTCCTACTTTGCCATACAAGAGTGTCGCACAAAAGTAGTGAAAATAACTGATCTACAGGCTCACAATTTGTCACAATGGGACCCACTGTGAGCTTGTAGATCTGCTATATTCACTATTTTATTTAAGAAACATTATTTTAAAATAATAAAAAAGGAACCGTTTTGGACATACTTTACATGGTTTCCACCCGACAGCGACGATACTGTATTTAGAAATGTATGGAGGTACTTCCTTGGCCGACTGGCATGCACTTTGCACAAGCAATTTGCAGCCCAGACAGATAAACAGAACCAGACGGGGTCAACAAAATATCATCTCCCCTCTTGCCTTTGACCTGGCGGAGATAATAAATCAACAACATACCGTAGATAAGTACAGTAAGACTAACAAAACATTGGAAAAGTAAATAAATAAAAGGAACACCTCGGAGGTGCAGTGTGTATTAATGCTGCAGCATGGAGGGGATTATGCAGTGTAGTCAAGACAATATAATGTAGAATACGTAAGAAAGTAGTCGTAAGTAAGTAGTCTTGGCAATGTTTCCGGGCCATGTGGCCCATAGGTCAGGAGCCTATCTCCTTTTTCTGTTGTGTGTGGCAGCTTGATAGTATACAAGTACACCTCCTGGACATGATGCTAGTATTTCCTTTTTATACCTATCCCACGGGGGAACTTCACTTTTCAGCTTCACCAAGCTGAGTGCTGCCCACAGAGGAGCGCCGGGGGGTTAGGGGTTAGGTGTCTTGCTCATGGACACTTCGACACATTGTTGAGAGCTGGAATTGTACCTGGGACCTCCGGGACTTCCGGGACCTCCGGTGTCACACTGTCACTAACCATTCAGCTATAGCTGCCCCAGAGTATGTCACATGATGTACAAGTGCACCCCCTGGACATGATGCTACTACGCTAGAAAGTCACAGGGACCCCCAATCCAACCCTTGATGCTAAGAGCCAAGCAGGGAGGCACTGGGTCCCATATTCATTGCCAGTGTTTGAAGCCAGAGTGTACGAATGGTTTTAAATGTGTTACCTGCAAATCATAAGTTGATTAGATCCATTGTTAACTTCAAGTCCTCCATAAAGATATATAGACATACTGTACTGTAGAATACAAGTGCACAAGTAGTATATCAGTAGAACATGTACACTACTAAGTGCACAAGTAGTATATGCCAGTATATAAAAGTAGTATCAGTTAGGTAGAGGACTGAAATAGGTTACCTCTGCTTAATGTTGGGAAACTCCCCCTAATAAGTTGAGCAAATCTGTAATATTCAATATACTGTACTGTAGGGACTTATAGTATGGTGACTATGGTCCGTCCCTGTTCCTGTAGAGTCATATTTATCTATTGTGACCTAGAATTTAAATCCGCCAGAGGCCTCCTCCTGTGTCTCCCACACATTGCCTCCCTCTCAGCTTTCTGAATTTAAAAACAAAAGCACTAAACAACTAAACTATAAAAGTCAGTCAACTGCCCACAAGAGTAACTTTATGGTTTTCTGATGCCTGGAAACCCAAGCTCGGCAGCACCTAGTAACCACCATCTACGTTGCATATGCCTGTAAAGCCTTATTTATACTTAATATAAAGGTGTCCTGCAAGATCACAATATGTCCCATTGTGACATATTGTGATCAGCTATTTTCAGTGCGGCGCAAAACTATGTATAAAACAAACTTAATTCATGTGTGAGATGACGTTGACAGGTTGAGCATGTGTCTCTTCTAGTCCATGTTATTTTAAATATTCTTAGACTTGTATTGCCAGAGGGGAAAGTAGGACAGTGTTCTCTTGTCTTTTCTGCAACAGTGAAAAGAATGGGGTCTGGTTTTTACCGTGCCAGTAGCAGAAGTGCTGGTGACACACGTCTCTGACTTGGCTTACATTTTGTAGTGATGGGCTGTTGTAAACTCGGCATTGTTTCAATTGCAATGTATCAATGTCAGGGTACTTAAAAATATGTTTTTGTATTAACTTTGTTCGCCCGTGATCGTCGTAAATACAAAGGCACCACAGTAGTTAATGACCTGAATGGCAAGCGTTTATATGCCAGCTAAAAACTGAACGTGATCAGAGAGAAAGAAAAAAAAAGATGAGTGATGGTGCTATACTCCTTTTAAATACAGTACATTGACGCATTATTACACTGGCCATGCATTGGATACTTTTATAAGAGACAAGGTTCAAGGTGGTCTTGTTCAGCACACACGCTTGGGAGGAGGCTGAAGACCACTAAATTATTATTTACTTACGGATTTAAAGGACCTTAGCTTTGTAGTAAAAAGACCATCTGGGAATCAGAAGGTAGCCACCGGTTCGACCCTTGGCCTGCTCACCCAGTCAAAGTGTCCCAGAGCAAGGCATTTAACCCTGTAAAACCCAAAAATAGAAATACTTAGGGGAAAAAAAATCAGATGGTGTTGTAGGAGTCCTAATCAGAGGAAAATGTAATGTTTTTAAAAAATATATGTTTTTGTAAGGTTTTATAGCCTAAATCATAAATCATAAATCATGCTCTAATTTATATTATGGGGGATATGTTTCACAATAATAACATATGTACATGTTCTAGACATTCTAATTAATGATCACCAAAAAAATAATAATAATATTACAGGCATTTTACTTATGTTTTTGTGAGGAATAGCTTCAGTGAAAAAGTGAGATGTTGTTCGTCCAGACTCTGGACTCAGAGATCTTGAAGTTGTGTGAACGTCAGCCTCTGTGGGGGGTATTCATATGCAAATATCGTGGCCAATGGCATTGTAATACTAAACAATAGGATCCAATGGTGATGTTTAGGTGGTAGGGGGATTTAAACCTTTTTTTGGATAAAATACAAATGTTGTAATATTACAACAGTGGTCTTACAGGGTTAACTCCTAACAGCTCCCCGCCCCATGTGCTCATGATAGCCGTCTGAGCAGTCACCAGCTTTCTGAAGCTGTAAAAATCAGAAAATACTCCCTTACCTTTCTTAAACAGGTAGACATATGAATGTGTTCATTTATACTCTAGATGTGCCTGTTGCATATAGCTGACGTGATAAAAGCACATACGCATCTAATACAGGTGCTGTTATGTTGTGAGTACCAATAAAGGAAAAGACAAATAATCACACTCTGCTGAATGAATGATTTATTCATGTCAGCAGCGTTTTGGCCAAACCTGTCCTTTGTCAAAGAGTTTTGATGGAAAGCACAGCAAACGTTGGTGAGGTGAATAAATCATCTATATGGAGCTGAGCGAGTGGTTATTCATCTTTTTACTACAGTATGTGGCACCTAGCGTAAATCCTCTCTGGGTTGATAAATCCCGGCGTTGGATGCTTTTCATGTGATGTTGTCAGATAGAGTAGATTTCCTGTTTGAATGTTGGCAAATGGTGAATGGGAAGTGCCTCCCAGAGGTGATCAGTTTTCTGTGAAACCTGCACGAAGCAACAACGTAATGAGTGTAAAGACAGACATTTTAGACGAGAGTTTTGCGTGGGATTTGTGGCTCCCCCGTGATAAACGTAGTCCTCTGGACCTCTGGTGCTTAATTAACAAAAATACTTTACACACCATAGCTTATGTCACCCTGGGACCCCTAGCAGCATCTTCCTACATGTTTGCCCTGGAGAATTATAATGAAAACATCCCACATTTCAAAAGCACAATATAGGTCCTTGTACGAGGGGGAAAAAGTGGCAACGCGACATTTGCAACCTTTTTTGTTGTTGCTGTTGAGTGGAAAGTACAGAGCGGCACTTTGCTGTTGAAAATGTCATTCGCTTCGAGCGGCACTTGTCGAAGGGGTCATGCGACAAAGTGTAAATTACCCTTAAAAATTGCGCTGGCAAATTTATACAAGATTCACCTGTGGGAGCGGGGCGCCTCATTGAGTAAAGCTCGCACATGACTGACATAAAAGCATGTCGAAACCGCAGAGCTAAATCCTTTCCCTTTTTATTTGAGTGGAAATCCCATTAAAATAGGTGTCAGTGCACGTGTAACAGAATTGAGATGCCAAGCGTAAAAAAGATGCATGAACATAACACCATGCTGGAATTAATGAGCTCAGGAAGTGCTTCATATCCCCTGCTCCCCTAACCCCTTCCCTCTATAGCTCCTGTCCTGTCTCTCCGCACTCAGTCTGCTCACTAAGTGTTAACCACTTCCACTCTGGCAGTGAAGGCCACGTTTTTCAAAATTCTCCTTCAACGTTTTCAGGCCAAGGACTCCTTAGTTGAGAGAGAGAGATTAAGCAGCATGATTCCATATAGTTTCATTGTTTGACAGCACATTCCATCAGTGTGTTTTCGGATTCATGTCAATTTGTGTTTTCAGATATTTAACCACTTGAACCGTCAATACTTAAAAAACTTGACCTTTCACTTTGTACTTAGGCCAAGGCTACACGGAGCTGGATATTTGTGAATCTAGACATTTTTTGGTGCTGTTGGGGCTTGTAGCCACACGAAGCTGGATATTTTGGCAGTGAATCTGGATATTTTTCAATCCGGATAAATAAGTGGAGAGATTGAAAAATATCCGATTCACTGGATCCGTGTAGACAGGGAACCCGGATATCTCTGAAGACTTTACTGTTCCCCCTGTAGTAACTCTGAGGACCCCCTGTTGAAGACCACTGCCCCAAAGAATTAAAAAGAAATGTTAAAGGACAGCAAAAATAGCTACAATCAACGTGCTGTGAGCTTGTAGATTGTCTATTTTAGCTATTTGTCGTACAACAAAGCATATACCGAGGTCTTAAGGGGTTAACCTACAGTCTGTAGTGCAAAGAAATTCCAATGGCACCGAATTATGTTACAGTACAATTAGGGCTGCAGCTATTGATTAACTTTTGGAATAATCGAAGAGCATGGTTTTATTATACTATACATGTTACATTATGTTTGAGAAACCAGTAAGGTCGGGAAAAAAAGGGCTCGTTTCGAGGCACAAGTCGACGCCCTGGATGTGCCAGGTGGGACTCACGACCGCAAACGCAAACTCCTTCCCATGGATGCTGTCGGAAAAAATAGGTCTATCCCGTCCCGGCCCCCAGTGGCCTAGTAGGGTTTTCACTCGAGGACGCGGGGATGGGGACGGGGACAGGTACCCGGGGACGTTAACATAATGTACATATTACACATATGAATTAACTTCGAAAAAAATGTAATAGATTTTTTTTTACTATTAGTCAGATGGACCACTATTTTAGACTTTGTCGTACACCGGTGCCACAAATAGCAGAAATAGCAGTTAAAATAGCGAGCTTGTAGATGGCCTTTTTTCAGTATTTTTTGGGGTTTAAATCGATTTTTTTCCCAGATGAAATCGATTACTTTGATTAGCTGTTGCACCCTTAACATGTATTTCAATGGCTTATGATCCATGTACTCTGTATTGTTTGTCATCTACTGTAGGAATCTATCATTATTGTAATTATTGTTCTATGTTTGCTAAAAGGCTAAATGTTGAAAATGTAAATGCATTGAAAGAATGCATTTGCAATTGTGTTTTCTTTTAATACTGCTGTTTACCACTGCTCCTGTGGGATCTTTGTGATGTAGCACTGTTTGTTTGCTTTGCACTGAAGTTGTTTGGTGTATTTTCAGCTAGTTATGTTCACACCCTGGGGTTTGGATCTGTCTGTCAGTCAGTCTCTTGTCGCCAAATGCAAGTGGTGTGAAAATGAAAAATGCTCAGTCCTGCCTGCCTGCTGCGTCTATCTGTATGTGAGGCCACAGCGTGCATGTGACTTGCATGTTCCTTTACAGAGCGTGGGGATGGCGGGCATCTCACTTTATCTTATCAACAGCTTCAGCTTGGTTGACTCCGCTCGCTGAATGACAACGAAGTGAATCCATGTGAATCATTGCAATTTCTGCCGTGAACTCAAGCTTGATTAAACCCGGGAAATGCCTTGTAAATAACACTGCCGTGTATCACTTTCAATGTTTAGAAACCGGAGACATTAAATGGCCAGTTCTAATCTGCGGTAAGTCCCCCCCCCTCGGAGCGCCCGTCTCAGTGTGAAGTCTCTCTTGTCCTCCTTTCAAGGTGGTCTACAAGAATAATGAGTTCAGACTGGAGCTGTCGCATCTGGCCGCCATGCAGGACCCGAGGGTCAGTATCCACGGCGATCTGATCTTCCACTGCGAGGACGTGGAAGCCCTGGAGCCGGTCACCTTTGACACTCCGTCCGCCTACCTGACGCTGCCCCGGTGGAACGTCAAGAGAACGGGCTCCATATCCTTCGACTTCCGCACCAGCGAGCCCAGCGGCCTGCTATTATTCAGCCAGGGCAGACTGCAGGGCCCGCAGCTCCCGGACAGGAAGCCCCGGGCCGACTACTTTGCTCTGGAGCTGATGGACGGGTTCCTGTACCTGCTCATGGACATGGGCTCTGGCAGCTTCAAGATGAAGGCCAGCAACAAGAGGCTGAACGACGGCGAGTGGTGCCACGTGGACTTCCAGAGGGAGGGACGCAAAGGTAAGAGCCTCGTGTAGTTAGGGCCGTCACACTTATTACATAATCGTCTAATCGTGATTATTTGACATTATCGCAGTTATTTTGTCATAATCGTCATAATCGTGAATGTTGAAAAATGTCAGAAATAGTGGAAATAGCAGATCTACAAGCTCACAACGCGTCGCATCACTATCAATGTTATTTTTTAAGTAGTAAGTTGTCAAATATGTCAGTAATTTATTTGTGTGTTTAGGTTATGTATCATATCTACCATATGCAACTTCAATGCCTAAAAGCCAAACAGAAATGTAATTGTCAATGACAAAAACACAATTAAATCGTTAATCGCCAATTATTTGAGTGACAATTAATCGTCATGTAAAATGTCATATCGTGACATTGTAGTCACGATATGACATAGTGTAGTGTAGTGTAGTTCTCCGACAAATGCACCGTGTAGAGTTTACAACTGTAACGGCACAAAAGGTCTAGGACTCCAGGGGCAAATAGACCGTGACATATTCACTATTACACTGTGTTAGCGAAAAATAGATGTTTTATTTTACAATAGGTCGGTAAGAAAATAGTGAATTGGTACAAAAGCCTTTCTCTTTTTTAACAATAGTTTAAATAGTAAGAAAGCTACAGTATAAGCGGTGCAAGGCTGCAGGCCTGACTCAGAGCTGAATAACAAAGAAACAAACAACACATAACGAAAATAATGGTCTAACACAAAATAGAAACAGAACAGAAATAGGCTATAAATAAATAAGGACACTTAACAACAACTTAACCAAAGGCAGCCTTTCCGAAGGGCTCAAATCAGGACAAACCAAACGAAACAAAGAACAAACAAATAAACTGTTATCAAACCATTGAGATTTTAACCACTTGAACCCTATAGCATCCCTATTCTGGGCATACTAGGCTAACTAACAAAAATGGATGAATATTTGGCTAAATTGACTAACATTTGGCAAACATTCGTCAAAAATAGAAGATCTAATAGCTCACAACACATTGCATTGCATTGTGAGCTTAGATTGGTTATTTTCATTATTATTTTATGTACAACAGAGTATATGGGATTTAAGTGGTTAACCATGATGAGCCAAGATTTATGCTTATTTTCCTCCCAAAAAGTAAAAATAAATAAGAATATTTTTCTACTGAAAAAATATATAATACGGTAATCATTCCAACCAAGCAAAACCTCCCATGAAAATGTACTGGAAAGTGTCCCGGAATTAATCAGAAGTCTTTTGACCCTTTAGTTTGCAGCCGTTAAACACCTTCCACCCTCTTCTACCTTTTCCAACCCTGTAAGCCTGTCTGTCTTACTGTGACTCTGAATTACATCATCATTCTAGGTCAGTGTTTTTTTCTTTTTGCCCAAGGCACACCAAAGGGCAAGTGAAAATCGTCTACGCACACCTGTATTCATGTCAAAATAGCCTCTATAACACATGTTAGCACTCTGTAAACGTTTATTTTGTATTTACGTATGGCAAAGAAAGGTTGACAAATTGATTGGAAACTTGATAATTAACTTGCTAAAATAACAAAACTCATTTGTACCGTATTGGTCACAAATATAAATACAGTATGAGGTAATTAAATGATAGAGAGAGACTGTGTGTGTGTGTGTGTGTGTGTGTGTGTGTGTGTGTGTGTGTGTGTGTGTGTGTGTGTGTGTGTGTGTGTGTGTGTGTGTGTGTGTGTGTGTGTGTGTGTGTGTGTGTGTGTGTGTGTGTGTGTGTGTGTGCGCGCGCGCACATGCACGTACGAGAAGAGAGAGACAAAGCTATGAATAGAGATGCACTGACAATGAAAACTCTGCGTGAACAACACAGTACCTTGGGTTTGTTTTGATGAAAAGTACTAAAAAGAAAGAAATGGGGAATAGAATTTGTATTGGGCAATGAGTGTGCATTTGTGGTACTGACATATGCTAGTAATTTAAATAAATAATTCATAACTGTCTAGTTTTACAGTGTATATTGCAATCAGACAGAGATACAGACAGATAAGGTTGAAACAAAGATACAGGTATGGGTAGAGAAGTACAGAATAAGTAGTAACACAAAAAATAGGATAACAATAAATATAACATAAAAGACAGCATAATTTGACTTGACTTCCGATCTGGCCCACATGCGCCTGGGTTGGTCAGGTGTGCATACTATATAGGCCATCAGTAGGTGGAAATAGAGGCGTAAGTATTGTGTGCATTCTATCACCAATAAAAACGGCATATAAATAGAATGAAATACGCTTTGAATAATGTATTGTTGACACAAAATCCCAAGGCACACTTGAACATGTTTCAGGAACCACTCTAGGTTTACCTCTGTGGCTATGTTCTCTTGCAATGTTGGTGTTATAGTAATTATTATGTATTATTGTGGTGAGACTGAGAGAGTTACTTATGAAGGCATTTAGCAGATGCTTTTAACCAGAGCGACATAGAAAGTGCAATACTCAAGTAAGCGGCGTGAATCCTAAACAACCAAAAACAGGAAAACGGCTAATTAGATAGTTTGCCAAAAATAAAGTAAGTGCTACAATGTAACTAACATTGCTGGTACTGTACTGTACATTACAGTACAGTACTACATACTGTACTTGGCATCTAAGCTCGAGCAAACAGTACACATTTATCTAAATAACATGCATGGCATCTGTGAACAAGTAAACAAACATATAGCATAAAATGCTTAACATAACTAGCTTTTATCTACTGTAAATAGAAGGAACAAGGACTCTTGGGAGATGAGTTGGGAGTGTTGAGTTTTCAGACTCTGACAACTCACAAGTTGAAAGTTGTTCTGGAAAACAGCATCTGCTAAACACCTAAAAATATGAATGCAACCAGGGAAAGCCTTCTGCTACGCTTTGTTTGAAGCCTACTGTTCTTTGTGTCCCTTTGTCCCTCTGGTCCTATACTGGCTGCTGGAGTAGAGGGGGTTCTGAGCTGTGAAATCGCAATCATTGTGCCAGCTCATTGGTTTATTCTCGCGTTGTCTTCAATCGCCTTGACACATACATGCATAGCCAGATTTAATTACAAGAATTATTTTTAGTCACCGTAATCTTGTGTATGACATTTTGAAAATTGTCTTAACCTATTACACAAGTGGCCAATTACGGAGACACCCACTTCATGTGGGGGGAAAATGTCTGCTCCGTCTACTGCTGAAACGCACAGGGCAACTGTTACAAAGATCTGGCAAGATTTATACTTTTTTAACATAAATAAAGTTTTAGTTTCCAGTCTCCGTTCCGTTCATAAGGTCATGGTTTGATGTTGCTAGGCAGCGGCTGCGACTGCGTGGACACTCTCCCGAAAAAAAACCAAACAATGCAGACACAAGCATCTCCTGCATCCTCAAAATCTCACCCTTTGTTAACACAGTCTCCCATGAATGCTTAATACAACCCACACAGCCACCTGTCCTCGTTTACTCTCACACTAAAGCGATATATATATACAGTGTGAGATCACATTGACTCATAACGCTAACCCACCACCTCGCCCCCAGGCTTCATCGCCGTAAACAGCCACAGCAGCCCCTTCACCGCCAACGAAGGCAGCGAGATCTTAGACCTCGACGGGGACATGTACCTGGGCGGTCTACCCGAGGAGAACCTGGGACTGGCGTTGCCGCCGGAGGTGTGGTCGGCCACTCTCAACCTGGGCTACGTGGGCTGCGTCAGGGACCTCTTCATCGACGGGCAGAGCCGCAACCTGTGGAAGCTTGCGGAGGTCCAGAGCGCCGCCGGAGTGAGCAGCTTCTGCACCAGGGAGACCCACGTCCGCTGTTCCAGGGACACGTGCGCCAACGGCGGGCTGTGCAGGGAGGGCTGGAACAGGCACATCTGCGACTGCACCGGAACCGGCTTCCTGGGGCCCAGCTGTGAACATGGTAAGAGGTGCTGCGGAAGGTGTCGACTAAAGCAGTGGTTCTCAAACATTTTTCACGTCAAGGACCCCCGAATCGTTATGTGTTTGGCCCACGGACCCCCCAAATGATGTTGTGCCCTGCAGGGAAATCCACAAGAGAAGATTTTTCAAGTTTAAAAAATAGGAGATCTATAAGCTCACAAGATGTATTGTAACGCAACTAAGCTCGGCTATTATTGAATAGGCAAAAGGTGAAATGGGGCATAAGTGTTTAACCCATTAAAACCAGGAAAGCATTTTTGTTATTCGCAGTTACCATCAAAACCTCCAACGGCTGTCAGTCAGTCTGTCTGTCAGTCTGTCCATCACACGTCACGTCACACTTTTGCCCTACTCATATCTCAGCCACCGTTGCCCCTATCCATGCCAAACTTTGCGCACACACTCCTTGGCTGCCAAACCACAACCGCCACCCCTCATTTCTCACATGGCCCTCTTCTAGTGCCACCATGTGGCCGATTCTTGCAAAACTCATTTTCTCCTACAGATTTTGCCCTAAAATCACGCAAAGCGGTACACAATATCTCTAAAGTCATGTCATCAACATGGATCTGTCCCATTTCCCATATTCCCTCCTGATTGGCTACCATTGCCTTCTAAAGTTTGTGTATGCGACCTGGCGGTCGCTCATCTCCCGATTAGGGAGTCTTACTGGTTTTAGATGTTAGCGTTGGATATTCAAAAGTAGCAGATATACAAGCACACAGCTCATCACTTAGTGGCACGCTGCAAGCTTGTACATCTGCTATTTTTGAACATTTTTGAAAAATCTTTAAATAACTGCTGGTTTAGAAGGCATTTGTAGAATCGGCCTCAGGTGGGGGTCTTGACTTAACGGGGACCCCTTGGAAACCCCCTCGAGTCCCCGCACACCATGTTGAGAACTACTGGACTAAAGGGGAAGTGGGGAAAACACAAAGCTCACATATATCAGCGATTAGGATTGATTGGAATATATCCTCAAATAACAATGAAAGTGGAAGAATTCTACGACGAGGCATCTAAAAGTTAAATTACAGGACCATTCCTTTAGTGATTTATTGATGAGCTGTCAGCGTCCGGGCTGGTGGTGGTTGAATAAACTGATGAATTGTGGAACTACAGCCTGGAGCCTATCATTGCGCCAATAGAAATGCCATGATTCCTCCTCAGCTTAAATCGGATCCCTTTCTCACAGCGGCAAACAAACACTGCCTGCTAATAGCATGAGGGATGTGTTGAATCCATCGTATTGAGATATGAGAGAAAAAAGAAATCATTGGAAAAGATTATTATACTCTGTCTTCATCATCTTCTGCTTGGCAGATTGTTTTTATGCTCCAGGCTCTCTCTGCCCTCTGGTGCAAGCAGAATAAAACTGCAGCCTGAAATGGAGTTGCATCCCCAAAATGAGATAGCCAACCGTTAACGAAATTGACACCTACTGATTGCGGGCATGGAATATAAATGACTTACTTAAAGTCATGAGTCATCTTCAGTGCTTTTTGGTTGTTCAAAAAAAGGTGATGTCTTTGAAGAAAACATAAACTGTGTTTTTGAAATATTAAACCATGAATTTCAACTAGCAAAAAACACCTTTTTCGCGGTCGGGTACCAGATGTTACCGGTGATGCTAATTAAAGTTCTGTTCCATTTAGTGAAACCTTCTACTGAGCCAAAATGTGCAATAGCAGCACCCTGACTCTGTTTGACCTGAATGGAGCGTAACTTTAATTAGCAGCATTGTTAACACCTGCGTTTTACCCCACTATAAAATGTTAACACTTAACATAGCTTAAAGTTATTTTGTAAAAATGGCAGCTGTGAAAAAGATTTCTTTGTTTAGCCATTTGGACCATAAGCATCTCCCTAACAAGGAATGTTCCAACCTAGGTATAGTTCAGACATGTAGCAGATGGTATCGTGGGATAAAGGAAGTCAGAGTTACTACAAGGGGGCCGCCAAATCTATGTGTGATAGGATCATTCTTTTAAATGAATAACTTGAACCCTCACATCCCTATTCTGAGGAGAACTTTAGCCACAAATAGCAGATCTACAAGCTCTCAACGCCTCGCAGTTGTAGATCGGCTATTTTTGGCAAATAAGTTTGGTTTAGAGGAGAAAAAAAGAGCAGACCAAGTACAGAGTGAAAGGTCATATTTACTAAGTAAACGATCAACGGTTTAAGTGGCTAAATGTCTGAAAAAGAGAAAACCGCATTAACACGAATCCAACTTAGACTGATGACAGTGCTGTCAAACAAGTCCATGAAAATCTGCAACACAATTTTATACAATATGTAGTGGGGGGGTCTCTGCTTTATCTTCCTCTTAGCTAAGGGGTCCTTGGCCTGAAAACGTTGAAGACCTCTGTCTTAACCCATTCAGAATGGGTACACATTATTGTGTATCATTATTTTATGCTTTAACTATTGAAAAATAGCAGATCTACTCGGTGCACCGAGTGCCGCGCTGCGAGCTTGTAGATCTGCTATTTTTCAGCAAATGTGGCCAGCCATCGTCAAAGAAAAGGTCCTTTTCACTTAAATGGAGCTCAGTTAGTCTGTTCTTGAGAGACTACTATGTCAGTGGTTCTCAAACCTTTTCATGTCAAGGACCCCCAAAATGATATTTATTTGGCCACGGCCCCACATCTCACAATATATAGTTCCAGGGACCACCCAGAAGCAAAATTTGAGTTACAAACGTTCGCTTTTGAAAATACATATTCAAAGATTTGCACAAATTTCCGCGACTTTTTCAAAAATAGCAGATCTACAAGCTCGCAGCGCGGCACTCGGTGCCGCGCTGTGAGCTTGTATATCTGCTATTTTTCCACTGGTTAAAGCATTCAATAATTCTAGGCCTGAATGGGTAAACCCTTCTCCTCTATGCCTGGTCTCCCCCAGAGGGCACGGTGCTGAGCTACGACGGCAGCATGTACCTGAAGGTGGTCCTGCCGGCCACCCTGCACATGGAGGCTGAGGACGTGTCCCTGCGCTTCATGTCCCAGAGGGCCTACGGGCTCCTGATGGCCACCACCTCGCAGGAGTCCGCCGACACCCTGCGCCTGGAGCTGGACGGCGGACGGGTGAAGCTCACCGTCAACCTGGGTAATGTCTGGCTGCGTTCGTACCGGGGCCGCAGCAGCAGGTTCCAGCAACACGACGGTGTCGGCGTACCCCGGAAATGCAGCTGACCTACAAACTCGACGACGCGTTGCGGGGGATGCGACGCGCCGATGAGTTTGTAGGTCGTCTGTTTTTCGCCGCGTGGCGCTGTCGTGTGATGGAGCAGACATTTGGTTGTCTCCAGGACGTCTCTCTTGTCTTGTTGGTTTAGCCGGTTCTTATTGCAATGGTCTAGGTTCGGTCCAACTCCTCCCAATTACAGTCACTCAAAACATGGACTGCCCCTCCTTTCATTTGATCCCGTTTTGTTCTCTTGTGTTTCATTCTTGTTAAGAACTTAATTTCATTTTAAGGTGAAAGTATAGGATTATGCAAATTATGGAAACATCTAATAGCTGTAAAAAAAAACTAAGTGGAATTAATACAATTTCAAGAACACTTTGGGGTGTCGTGCTATGAAGACAATGCTGTGTGTCGGTGAGGACTGTGGGGGGGCTGTATTTCAACAGATCAATACAAAGGCACTTCAACTGGGAGATAAAAGCAAGCCATCTGAGGCAAACAACAAAACAATGGCTGTTTAACAACTGTCCACTTCGACCTGCACATAAAAAGCCAAGTGAAGATTGTTTCGTTGTTTGCCAGCTGTTTGAAGGAAAGCTGGCTGGTTAATCTGCAAATGAAAGCAGTGCTAATCTTTTGTAATACAGACCTCAACATTTCATATAGTATGTTAATCCAGTTCCTTCAGATTTATTCTTGAGGTTGTAGTTTTCCATGCAAGTGTCAACCAAGCATTAAGCCATGATGTTGCCAAATGTAATTGTTGCAACATTTAGTTAAATACACCATATTTTAAGTGATCTTGAACAGTCAGTGGGATTTTAGGACATGACATAAGATTAGTTTGATAATCAGCTGTGCTGTATGTAGATTGGTTTGGATTAGGTGCTTCCTCTATGGGTGATATAACTCCCAATTTATTGGTCTTCTTGCAAAAATAAACCATCATTTTATTTCTGCTCATAAATGCATAAAAGTGCATGAATAGGCATTTATCGTATAATGGAGAAATTGAACATTTGGAGAAAAAAAAAACACTACAAACTACTTTGAATAATTATAAGTCTAAATTAATAAATACATTGTAGTTTTTTCTTTTCTTTTCTTTTCTTTTCTTTTCTTTTCTTTTCTTTTCTTTTCTTTTCTTTTCTTTTCTTTTTCAAAATGATCCAAAAGCCTGAATGGTGGCAAGCACAGTTTTGGGTGACTGTATACTGTATGTGCATACATACATACTACCCCTGTTGTTCCTCTTTTTACTATACCATCACATTCTCTCTTTCTCTCTCTGCTTCTCTCTCTCTCTCTCTCTCTCTCTCTCTCTCTCTCTCTCTCTCTCTCTCTCTCTCTCTCTCTCTCTCTCTCCATCTATCCCTCACTCTCGCTGTCCATCAGTGGGTGTGTGTGTGTGTGTGTGTGTGTGTGTGTGTGCGAGTGTGTGTGTGTGTGTCTTTTTATCACTCTCTCCCTTGCCATTTCAGTTTTTCTCTCTCCCACTTTCTTCCTCTCGCTATCATTGTGGTCTCTCTTGTCTGTCTGTCTCTTGTTCATCCACTATTCTCTCTCTCTCTCTCTCTCTCCCTCTCTATCTCCCCCCCCCCCCCTCTCTCTCTCTCTGTCCTTATCAGTTCTCCCTCCAGTGGTTTCAGACCCAGTCTGACCATTTCAACCCTTTTCAGCCCTTCAAGGGCTTGGTCTTCTGCAGTTCCAGGAGGAGACAGTCAGAGACCAGAGCTGTCATTTCCCCATGACGATGACATGCTGCTCGCCATGCTGTTCTTCACTTACTGGCCTGTCCATCAATTTACAGCCGTTTCATTAAGCACTGGCAGCCAGCCATGAGGAACTGTCACACACACAGACACACACACATACACGCGCGCGGCTATACGCAAACGGCGTGCACATTGCGTGCACACGGTTTTCCATCACACATGCGCCCACTAGGGATGGGACGATATCAAAATTTCATATCACAATTATTGTGACCAAAGAAATCGCGATTTACGATATTATCGTGATAATCAAAATATCCCCAACGTCCATTATCCTGGGGCGGAACATTTGCCAAAAAATAGCAGATCTACAAGCTCACAACGCGTTGCAAGGCAACGCGTTGTGAGCTTGCAGATCGGCTATTTTTTGGCAAAGAGATTTCATAGAGAGTGAAAAAAATACTGTATCAAGTACGTATATTATAAGTACCTTTTACCAATTATAGAGGGTTTAAAAGGTGAATTGATCCCAGTGCATGACGGAGGACGCTATCACGATAAATTAAATCTCCACGATTCATTCCATTATCGCGAGTGTTTTTTATCACGATAAACGATAATATCGCTTATCGTCCCTCCCCTAGCGCGCACACCTTGAATTCGGTCTATTATTTAGCTTTTTTGACGACGTCGGTTTTGGCAATTATGCGGCGATCCATGCCACGACACAGCAAAATCTGGCATCGGGTCGGGCTTTAAACGAGACACTTTGCTCTGGTCCCTGGCTGTCTGCATCCACTGGTCTGTGCTGGTTGACAGCTTGAGAGCACGCCTCAGCCACATCAACCTTACCGTGGGGCCCCCGCAGTGTCAGCCTAATGAGGCTCGCCCCTGTCCTGTCTCACCGAGGAGGACGCTCTATTATTTGTCCGTCTTCGGGTGATTCCTCTGCCACAGGTCCTGCTTGTTAAGGGTCAAGCTGGAGGAATCCTATTAGCATTGTCGAGATTAGCATAACATCAGCATAGGGCCTAGGTCTCTAGGATGTTGTTAACAGCACAACATAATTCAGCACTGTGTGTTTTCAAGTTTCAATTCAATCCGATGTATATGGATGGATGGCCCTTCCATCACTTTTATTGATGACAAATGCTGTCCCACCCCTGTCTATAGCAGTGGTTCTCAAGCTTTCCAGGCCTCGACCCCCAAAATAATCATATTTTAACTGTGGGGACCCCCCACCCTGACAAGCACTAAGAGTCGAGGCATTATATTTTGTATAACATGGTTCTATTGTGAAAATAGAGGATCTACATGCTCACAACGCCTCGCAGCGCGAGGCGTTGTGAGCATGTAAATCGGCTATCTACACAATTTCTGCCTCTAATATTTGACAATTTGGCCAATGTTTCATTAGTCATTTTAGAGGTATTAAAAAGTCCTTAAATTGTCACTTTAGAAATGTGCAGATACCCTCTATACACGTTTGTTTACTGTTGAGGGAGAAAACAATGTTTCACATTAAGGTAATCATCTGGGGACCCCCCAAAATAATTTAGGGGGTCCCGACCCACAGGTTGAGAACCACTGGTCTATAGGACAATGGTTGTTTTTTGTCGACCATGACCTTACATTACCTTCACATAGTGTAGTTTCAAGTGTCCGCCAGACACTTTCTTTTAACCAACCAATAGCAGAATTGTGTCTATGTTTATGCTAGGCTGGAAAGATTGATGGTGCCACACAGAGTCCAGTATGCTCGGATGAACTATAATTCATACAAAGTGGACACAGACGTTCAGCTGACAGAGCATACTTGAGCTTTTCCACTGCAAAATTAATCTTCCCCAACCAGCAATAGCTAATTAAGAAAACACAATAAAGTGTAGAAATGATCATGAGTGAATGTATTGCCCCTAGAACCATCAACAACTGGATTCATTGTGCTGTAGGGTTCGTTCTTTTCTTTTCTTTTTTCACATGTAAGGTCTACTGTGGCTGAAGTGTGCAAATCACCCTTTACCTCTGTCTATTACTTAGAGATTCTACTCCCAGGAGGCTTGTTCAAGCAAGGCAAAAGCACTGTGTCATCGTCTACCATTCACTTTATATTCAAGGCGGGAGTCAAGGTTGGCCGTGATGAGTTAATTCAACTTGATCTCTCAGCCCAGACCTATAATCCAGACCTAACCTACTGCACTTTAATGTTTCCTGCAGTGAGTCCAGAGACCATGTCAGGGTTAAGACCTCCATCTCTGGAATCACATACCCTTGGTAGACTAACAGCATTAAATGTGGCCATAGTCTTTTGTCCATTTCCCCTCTCTTCTTTAACCGCTGATTTGTCTGAGTAAAGCAAAGGATACAGTCATGAGTGGACAGCCTCGGCTGGTTTAAAATATATATACTGTATATCCTGCTGTACGAGACAGCATCAAATATTGACGTCCTCCTCTCACTCTTCTTGTATTATGCGCATGCAGGTCTTTCATGAGCACCAAAGGGAGTAAAGGGTGGTTTAGGCTCTCAAGCTTGTCCCCGGATGGTGGGTTTAGAAAAACGATTTAATCTGTCTGCAGAATGTACCTTGAAGGATGTGAAATGCTGTTCTCTGTCTCTTCTCTCCTTTTTTATGCTGCTCTTTTTCTCTTTCTTTTAATCTCACCATTTCACTCTCTCTCTCGCCAGATTGTATCAGGATAGACTGTAACCTCAGTAAGTGGTTTCTTATTGATTATTGATTATTTACTGTGATTTAAGAAAATACCTTTTAGAACTGTGCCCATAATCTTGCCTCATGCACCCCTGCAGTGTGACACCAAAATCATATTTTATTTATTCTGCCCTAGATATATCTTTGAGTCGTAATGCTGGTCAGCTCACAAGCTATCTTCCTCATATTAAGGAGAAGGAAAATGTGATATACCTCCATTTGTCCCATTTGGTGCTGTGTAATTGTACAGTGATGAAATGTAACAACATTTGAAGGATACAAATATGTTCCTAAAATAGGCCTATAATTAATTTTGCCTCGAACTTAATCGAATGAATTGTATAATTCAGTTTCACCTGAATAAGTTGTTCGAAAGAACAGCAGTTTACAATTTCTCTTTGTCTTTGCAGTAAGGGCACGGTCATAACAACGTTTAATTCAACCTATGTGGGCGGATCCTGCCGATGTTTTTCAATGGTTACAGAGCGTTTTTTTGGGCGGAAATCCACAAATGACAACAAAGTCAAACCATTCTGTTCCCATTGAAATGCATCAGAATCCGCCCTCAGGTAGAATTAAACTGTTAAACTTCGTTGTGCCCTAATAGCAGTTTCTGCTTATGAGTTGTTGTTTTTTGTTGTATATTATACTGTTGTGCATACGATATATAATGACATGCCTAAAGTAGGGCCAGTTGAAAGTGGTTAACGGAACTGTAGGTTTTTAGTTTGTATTGTTTCCCAACTAGGCGCGACCTCATCACTTTCCCAAAACAACCAATGAAACTCTGGGTCCCAATTTGAAACAAAATGAGAGACATTATTTTGAAGTTGACTCACGTTCCTGAATAAAGACGAATACCAGGGAAAACATAAGACTATCAATACTGAAACTGCATGTGCCTAATTCTATAAGTGAATTTGATTAATATTTACTCATCTGTCGTTCTCGACCAATTACTAGATTTCTTTTTTTATTATTATTATTATTATTATTTAGAATAGCCAATTATGTTTTACCCCCTTGTTCTACCCAATTTAATTGTTATCGTTATGCCAATGAATTCCTCCCCGTACACATTTCTGTGTTGTCACTGTTAGTTGTATCCTACTAACTCACCTGCCAGTGAGGAGCCCCCACCGGGAGGACGTAGGGCCGTCGTCCTACACCTCCCGGCCATCACTCCCCTGCTGACAGGTGCCGCCCCCGCCCGTAGGAGTACCTCCCTGCATCACCCTCCCTGCTCGTCCTCCCTCCCCCGAACATGGGCCAATTGTGTTCACAAAGTGTACACCAGGGGTCTTCAACAGGGGGTCCGGGACCCCTATTGGTTCCTCAGAGTTACTACAGGGGGTCCTCCAAATCTTCAAATACTTTTTATTTTTAACCCTAGTGTCCATATTCTGAGAACTGTAGCCAAAAATAGCAGATCTACAAGCTGCGAGGCATTGCGAGCTTGTAGATTGGCTATTTTCGGCAAAGAGGTTTGGTGTAGAGGGGAAAAAGAGCAGACCAAGTACAGAGTAAAAGGTCAATTTTATTAAGTATTGACGGTCAAGTGGTTAAATATCTGAAAACACAAATTGACATGAATCCAAAATACACTGATGATTGTGCTGTCAAACGATGAAACTATATGAAATCTATGAAAAGGTTGTGGGGGTCCCTGCTTCATCTCTCTCTCAACTAAGGGTCCTTGGCCTGAAAACGATGAAGACCCCTGGTGTAGACGTTCAACAAACCCGGATGCACCACGTTGGATTCGATCCTACGGCCTCCGTTGGTGGTGGACAGGGACTTTACCACTGTGCCACCCGAGCACCATTTATTACTGGGTTTCTAATCTAACATGTAGTTACATTTATATGGCGCCTCGGGTGTAAAACTAATCCCAGATTAATTATATCCGTGATCATTTCATCACTAATTAATTTAGACCCGAAGCTAGAATGAAAACCTACAGTAGTCATGGTCCCCAGAGACATCATTGAGAGCCACTGCTTTGTCAACACTCGGGATGATTTTCCTTTCATACGGTGCATCCATCATCATCACCAGAGTTTCTGTTCGATCCTTTTAAATTGCATTTTTTGATCTGAGAAGATGATAACTGTTGTTATCCGTTGGCTTTCATTTGTCCAGATTTTACGCTATAGTTCTTCTCAAGTAGTTCAGGATACATGAATGTGTGGAATACACATCAGGATGGATGCTGCGCTGAAAGGCTAACCAAATGAAAACAGGATTTAGTTTGTATCTGTGGAGTATGTAGATTTTACTGTATTTTTTATTGCACACAGCTCAGTGGACTTGTGCTTTGGAAAGTAAGAGAATCAAATGATGGTGTTGAAGAAATTATATATATATTAAAAAAGGGAATTAAAAAGGCATTGATGAAAAGAGAGGTTTGATTTAAAAGATCTGAGGGCCCTATTTAGACGGTGGAGGCGTATCGGGTGTGTCCACGCCAATTTCACTAGTTAGACGGCACGTTATCTGGCCGTTGAGCTCGGCGCATGGTGTTAAGGCTTTGTACCTCTGAATTAGTCATGAGTGTGGTTTGATCATTACATTAATTAAACCAGTTGGAGAGTCCCTTTAAGAGATGGTGTGCGATGACAGATAATCGTAAATTGACACACCCATAATATATTTACATATCAACTTCAAAATCGCTCACTCATTATCAGTTATGTTCTACTTTAATTAAACAACCAATTAATGCATGGTGACAAAGATGCCTATGCCTATTGATAGGTGTTAACTGGTGTCTATTAAGCAGAGACAGATAAAGAAAGCCATTTTGCTCTTACGGGATGAGCGGTATTTAAAGATATTTAATGCATAAAATGTATCTACCGTTAGTGCTTATTGAGATTGGCAGATTTCACCCATTTTTTTCCCCCTCTCACTCACGTCACTTTGTCCTGCTAACTCAGCAACGAAATAAAAAGAAAATAATCTAACATAATAATAAAACAATGCACGGGAGGCAAGCAGTGATCACCCCATGATGTGCACTGCAATGTAGTTTCAAATGCACTACATTGCAGGCGCTTTTTTGAGAGTAAAAAAAAAGAAAGAAAGGAGACCCATTAGTCAGGGACCCACAAGCCCAAAAGCTCGAGGAATAGGGGTGATACCTGTGATGTCTTGCCGTACTTTTTATTTCTGTTTTATCTATTAGTTTGGTCATTAAGGTCCACAGAATGACAGGCCTGCTCTGCCGGAAAATCGCCAAAAAAAGTTATGGCCATTTGTATTCACTGTCCCATCGACTTCACTATACAGGAAAAGAAAAATATTAACGCTTTCAATGCCACCTTTTCACCACTAGAGGGCGCCCAGTGGCCATAGAAAACACCCATCCACAAGCGCTGTAACAGCACAAGCCCTGCGCAGCCATTACAAGCCTGAACACTTTCCTTTGTGTCATCAACAGGGACAGGATGAAGTTAGCTTGAAGTTAGCAATTGGCTACCAAGCATTTTAGAAGCCCTATTTTCGGCGATTTAGCCATGATTAAATCTTGCACACCTCATGGATATGCATGGAACAGAGAAAATGAGCTCTAAAGATCCTGGATTGCATTGGAGTGGATGGTAAATATCGGCGGCGCGACGCTCTCGCGGGCCGTGTAAACAGATGACGGCCGGCGGCCGTCATCTTAAAAAAATTAAAAGCCGAACTAGTTCGGGATAGGCACCCAGGACGGTCCAAATCATCCCGAACTAGTTCGGGATAGGCACTAAAGCAGTTAAAAAAAGAAAATAAATGTGCTTTAAGTAGCATGTGAGGGGTCAAACTAGGGGTTCTTCATGATTCTGCATGCATTTGTTTTGCATGAAAAACATTCCTAGGGCAAAATATCAGCCCACCAAAAGTGAAGATTTTTTGATGACTCATCACTTTTTAAAATTTTGGGGGGCCATATTTTAGCCCAAGGAATGTTTTTCATGCGAATACAAATGCTTGCAATGGATTCAGAATCATGAAGAACCTCTAGTTAGACCTCTCACATGCTACTTAAAGCACATTTATTTTTTGTTGCGACCGTCAGGGAGCAGTTTACTATGAAAACCTCCACCGGCCGTCCGTCCGTCCGTCCGTCCGTCCGTCCGTCCGTCCGTCCGTCCGTCCGTCACACGTCACACGTGACCATCAACAAACGTCACACCTTTGTTGATGTTTAAATCGAAGAGTCTTGGTCAAATACTTCTGTTGGTTTCTGCACTGATCATTTATACAATTCAGCTGTGTTTGCTCGTGTCATCATGATGAGGTCATAAATCAGCCATGCCCAAATATAGATTTTACGGGTTTACATGCTTACTCAGTTATTCGTTATGTGAAAGTCCTATGACGTCTATGATATCTGACATCATCATACATACATTCCCTTTTATGCCCATAAATGGAGATCCCCTCTGTAGAACCAGCCACTGACATCACTGTAATGTCAGGGGAACCAAATCCCTTTTATGCCCATATATGGAGATCCCTGTGATGCCAGGGGAACCAAATCCCTTTTATGCCCATATATGGAGATATGGAGATCCCCGTGTTGCCAGGGTAACCAAATCCATTTTATGCCCATATATGGAGATCCCTGTGATGCCAGGGGAACCAAATCCCTTTTACGCCCATATATGGAGATCCCTTATGTCATCAATATTAAGCCCATATCTGTGAATATCTTTGGGTACCAGATGTCTCCATATATGGTTAAATGGTCCGATATACATCACTGGCCAGAAGACCAAGAAATGGTGCAACCTCGCCCTTTGCCTTTCTCCCTTAGGCATCTTACTGGTAGGTAGTTTAATGAGGAATGCAGTATGGTGGTAGGTAGGTAGTTATGGCCTTTGATGTAAGATTTTCACTTTCTAGGATAACTATATTTGCTATTCCCAGATGATGCCCTTTTAGGGTACCCCTCATGCCCATATATGGAGATCCCCAGGCTTTACTAATTAACATAAGTTTTATGCCCATATATGGAGATCATTGTCCCAATGTCATCAGATATATGGGCATAAATGGACACAGGCAAACTAGATGGGCTGTATGGATATCCAGATGTGTGATGTAAGTGTTTTATTCCAAATGTGGCACCCCACAGACATATTTCCAGAAACAAAATCCCTTTCATGCCCATATATGGAGATTTCTGATGTCATCAATCCCAGGCCCTGTAAAAAACATGGTTGCTATGGTAAACAGTTGGTTGCTAGGGTAAACAGTTGGTTGCTAGGGTAAGAAAACATGGTTGCTATGGTAAACAATTGGTTGCTAGGGTAAACAGTTGGTTGCTAGGGTAAAAAAAACATGGTTGCTGTGGTAAAAAGTTGGTTGCTAGGGTAAACAGTTGGTTGCTAAGGTAAAAAACATGGTTGCTATGGTAAACAGTTGGTTAGTAGGGTAAACCTTCAATGATTTTGACATCTTGTTACTAATCTGTCGGTAGATAATGCCGGTCTTATATAAGGGTCATTTGTGTACGGTGTGATGTCATACTGATGTCAGCAGTGTGACAGGAGATAAGCGACCAACGGTCGCTTATCTCCCGATTAGGGAGTCTTACTGGTTGCGACCGTCAGGGAGCAGTTTACTATGAAAACCTCCACCGGCCGTCCGTCCGTCCGTCCGTCCGTCACACGTCACACCTTTGTTTGTGTACGGTGTGATGTCATATATCTTCAGTATGACATCACACCACATGTGTACACAAACCTTTGTGTACGTTGCTGTGGCAACAGTCTGTTGTTGCTGGTCTGTTAGTGTACGTTAGCAACCACCTTAGCAACCATGGTTTTACCCTAGCAACCAACTGTTTACCCTAGCAACCAACTGTTTACCATAGCAACCATGTTTTTTTACCCTAGCAACCAACTGGGCATAAAAGGGATTCTGTTAGGGATCTCCATATATGGGCATAAAAGGGATTCTGTTAGGGATCTCCATATATGGGCATAAAAGGGATTCTGTTAGGGATCTCCATATATGGGCATAAAAGGGATTCTGTTAGGGATCTCCATATATGGGCATAAAAGGGATTCTGTTAGCTGTTAGTGATCTCCATATATGGGCATAAAAGGGATTCTGTTAGGGATCTCCATATATGGGCATGAAAGGGATTATGTTAGGGATCTCCATATATGGGCATAAAAGGGATTGTGAGAGGTGGAGGTTGTGATATTTGTGGAGATAAGCGACCAACGGTCGCTTATCTCCCGATTAGGGAGTCTTACTGGTATTATTTTCCTGTATAGTGAAGTCGATGGGACAGTGAATATACAAATGGCCATAACTTTTTTTCGCGATGTTTCCGGCAGAGCAGGCCACTCATTCTGTGGACCTTAATGACCAAACTAATAGATAAAACAGAAGTAAAAAGTACGGCAGAACATCACTGGTCCTCTCCCATTATCAGGGACTGGGTCCCTGACTACATGTGACATGTGTGATCTTGGCAGGTTGCCCCAGAAAATGTGCCGATCTCAACAGGCACTGACGGTGTCTGTATCCCTTTCTGCTCCCTCCCTCTTTCCTCACTGCTCGTCTCCATGCCATGAAAATGGGCACTTTAATTCCCAATGCAATGTATTGATCATCTGGGCCAGATTATTAATAATGTTTTGAATCTCAAGGCGGAGTCCCTCGTCTTCTGTCACCATGTTGAACATGAATGTTGTCGTGTTGAATTCAAATGGATTTAGATTTAAATGGAACAGGTGTCATCTCCAAATTTGGGCATTGTTTCAGCATGCTGCTGTAACCATGGTGGCGACACTGTTTAGTATCAGTGATGTCAGACTCAGCATGCAGACAGATAGCAGACATCATCTCCAAATTTGGGCATTGTTTCAGCATGCGGCTGTAACCATGGTGGCGACACTGTTTAGTATCAGTGATGTCAGCATGCTCATCTCCAAATTTGGGCATTGTTTCAGCAAACGGATGTTACCGTGGTGGATGTCAGCATGCTCATCTCCAAATATGGGCGTTGTTTCAGCAAGCAGCTGTTACCATGGCGACACTATGTAGTTGGCTATCAGTAATGTCAGCATGCAGACAGACGGTCAGACGGCGGACGCACAGACATTCGGTAAATTAATGGTCAGATGTCTTCCTCCTGTAGCCTAATATCCTCTCATGTCCAAGATATATTTGTGTTATCTTCACATATCAATTTAATAATCATATGCTCACTTTCAGTTAGATTGGTTTTAAACCACAAGTTATTAAAGCATGATGGATGGCTGCGTGCTCCGTGCGTCAGGAGAGACATATTTGATGGTGACCTGTTAATGCATTGAGCTTCTTAGCACAAATCTCAAACTCAGCGCAAGATTGCAGTGCGCCCTGATTTCACCAGACCCATGAGGCCGATTCTAAATCCTGTTTTCTGGAAGTTTTCTGGAAAACGTAAAATATTTATTAAAAAATTACAAAAGAAATATGTTGCTACTGTATGTACTGGACAGAACAACAGCTACCTCAAAAGGGGTTCCGGATTAAAAGGTATTGTTACGTATACGTTGTATAGGGGTTCCCGGTCTAAATGGGTTAAGACCAACCATGGGCGCTAAATAGGCGCAAGATATTTTGGTATTCAGATAACGGTGTAAGAATGACCAAATGCTTTGGCTGTAAAATAGCAATGACAGTTGTGCTACGGCCAGCACTGCTTTGTGCTGGGTGGAAGATAGGGCCCAGAGAGGTGAATCAGACTTGCATTTTTCTTGGAGATTGTTCCAGATAATGTGGTGCATAAAAACTGAATGCTGCGTCTCCATGTTTAGTTCTGATTCCAGGGACAGAAAGCAGACCTGTCCCAGGCAACCTGAGAGGTGTGGATGGTTTATGAATTATGATGATCGGCCCTAAACCATTCAATGCTTTATAAACCAAACGGTAGTATTGTGAAATTCAGTTATTTGACAGACGGACAGCCAGTGAAAGATCTAAGAAATAGAGTGAGGTACAGATGTGTCATTTCAAAACTTCACATGTCCAGCCATTGGCAAGACAGTAGATTTCCAGTGGATTGGCAGAACATTGAGCTTGTAGATCAGCTAACTTTGCTATTTTTATGACCTTCACTGACTTTGAAGTTTAAATCTGCCTATGAAGGTGGATTCTGCTTTTCAATGGGAATGGAGTGGTTTCTTGCCATTTGCGGGTTTCTGAAAAAATACGCTCCATTCTCCATAAAGATTAGAATGGCAAAACAGGGAAAGAATCCTGTGGAAAAAATGCATTTGCACGAAATTTCGAGGAAAAGAGCAGTGAAGCATGAAAACTTGAAACGTAGGTTGGATTGAGCTTAGTAAGGACTCGAGCAGCAGAGTTTCGAAACGTTAGTCCTCTGATCAGCCTAATTCGTCCAGTCTACTGAAGATGAATGCAGTTTTTAATCCTCGATATGTTCTTATGGTGATAGGCTGTAATTGTGTCAATGTGGCTCTTAAATGTCAAGTCTGAGTCCTTTACTACACCGATTTCTGGCTTGGGTTGTGGATTGTATGTGTACTTGCACACCAAACACTATAACTATATATTTAAAGAAAATATATTGTTTGAAATGATTCTAGCTCAAGTGAATAGAGGTAGAGACCACACTACAACTGTGTGGATGGTCCTTACTCTACTCACTGCAAGAAAATACGTGTGAAGTGTGAAAGCAGTGATTGTTGGCTGGTAGAGTCAATAGACCACAACGTCTTTGAAAGCCCCTGTCATCCAAGGCGCCCTGGGTCCTGTGAATGACAAGCCGTTTCCAAGAAGCTGTGGTGTATTGATTGTATTCATAAATTAATATTTGGGGCTTAGTTATTTTCAAGTCCCCCAAAAGGACAGAGTTAATGATGCTTTGTTAATTGTAATAGCAACGTACAGCATGGATATTGATCAAAACCTCCCAAAAGAAGAAGTGTGAGGCTGCAACTATCAGTTACTTTTTTTAGTTTTTTGTATACGGTATATAGGCTACATGTAGTAGCCTATATATACTTACTGTATATGATTACAATATATATAATTATAACAAATCCATAAACAAAAACATTCAAATAGAATGTTTATAATGAACTACATAACATATTATTACCTTTTTACTTTGTTGTACAACACTGTTGCGCATCTGTAAGATCACAATAGGATAGTAATTTCTGAAAGAATCCATGAAAATACACAATGTTTTATGCCACGACTCCCCAGTTTTTGCCAAGTTAACTCAATAGTGTATATATGAAGGGAGGCCCAAGCCTCATTTGCGGTGAGGCCCTTCTAAAAGTATGAGTTAATATGTTAAAATGAAAGAGTCCTGCACAAACAAACACACCCATTTGTATGTTAAATTCTTTTGAGAAGTGACTTAAGTGGCAAGACACTTTTATAATATGACTGCCACAGCAGGACTTGATGACAATTCTGATTGCAGAAATTGTGTGGCTCCCGTGTAGATCTGTCATCTTTGATGGCAGTCATCCATGTATCTGTGACGTATGACTCCACATTTCGCCAAGGTTTCAGTGATTACTTCCAATATAAACCTTAAGTTAAATATTTGAAAAAGTGTAAAATGTGAACTGTCTACTGGCAGTGTTCATACACCGCTTGGCACTGATTGGTCCGGCGGTTTGTGAAATTTGCTCCGCACAGGCAGACACACACACACACACACACACACACACACACACACACACACACACACACACACACACACACACACACACACACACACACACACACACACACACACACACTTTTTAAGTTTCTAGTCTTTGCCTCTACCACTCGCTGTCCCTACCAGCAGATGGCATTGCAACATCATTATGCCATAGCTGCAGCACAGGGTGGGACCCAAGAGGAGTAGTGTTTATGAAAGGGACTTGTCAGGAACAACAAGGCATTGATCCATAGACATTCTGACTTCTGGCTCTGGGGGAAATGTTATCTTACTCATTCATTTAATTTAGTTGATATTGATTACTCAGGTGCATGTTGAGGAATAGGCTCTCATTTAATGGTACATCGTTCCAGTGTTGAAATCTGCAGTAAGTTGGGTGTCTTTGTGACTTCCACCTAATATTCCTGAGCTATATTCTATAGCTGACCTAATTTAAATTAATTTGCATCAATTTAATATGCAGGCATAGGGAGGGAAACTTAACACATTTCAAAGGAAGTCGGTGCAAATCTTTCAGTGCCATGTGCCAAGACTGGACGGGAAATTCTGTTTAGGGCATTGAAAATTCAAGGATGCAGCATCTTGCAGCCATAACTACCTTTTCTGATGAGTTTATACAACGCGTTAGTGTGTTTAATCGGCCTTCATTTGGGATGGAATGAGAGATACAGACCATCTGGCGCATCTGCCAAGGAGCTGCCCATTGCAATGATCGGCTCAATAACAAAAGGGCAACGTGGGGGCTTGCGATTTACACGAACAAATATTACAGCCGCACGTGTCCTTGAGTCAAGAATGATTCATCTGTGGAATTGTATACTGAGTGCATTGTTATTTTCCAATTTAAAATGAGGCATTTGTTTTACAAAATAGCATAATTAACATGCTTTGATTAACACGCCCCAGCTCCGGTTCAAAGTCTCAGCTCACTCATTATGCTGAGCTGTATAACATCGCCTTGCCTTTGAAGTGTTTCTCGTTAAATATATTATGTGAAATACATTACATTTTTATAGATCAAACTGGACCCTTTAACTCATTGAATGCCCTTTTCAAGATGGCCGCCAAGTACCAGGATGCCACGCCCATGCACCATATATGCACCATATGTGTAGTACTTTTTAACAGCTTTCAAACAAAAAAATCCGCTTGGAAATCCGTTCAGGCATTCATGAGATAGAAGCCTTCAAAGTCAGACAAAACAAACACTGCCACCTTCCTAAATTTCTAGTGCACGGATCAATTTTTAGTGCACGGATCGTGCACGCCCATGCCCATATATGCACCATATGTGTAGTACTTTTTAACAGCTTTCAAACAAAAAAATCCGCTTGGAAATCCATTCAGGCATTCATGAGATACAAGCCTTCAAAGTCAGACAAAACAGCCATTTTTGACATTTTGAAAGATGTGTTTGTTATGGGGCTAAACATGCAATTTCGCAATTGCGATCATGCCTAATACATTTGAGGCATTTTTAGAAATTTTTTTATAAAAAAAAATTTGGAAAAAAAAAGAAAAAACTTTTTTTTTTTTTTTTTTTTCTTTTTTTTTTTCAAAATGGCTTCCAACTCGGGAAACTCGGGCTGTGGCAGCCTGGGAGTACTGTAATAACTCGTGAAACTCGTGCCTTGGCAGTCAATGAGTTAATGTAGCTGCCTCTGGTAAGGAAATGTCACTTAATGCGCCCCTATACTATATGCATACTATATGCATGAGACAGCATGATTTTCAAAGTCGTCAGACACCCTGTATAGTTGTCAACTCTCTTGAAATAGCGTGTCTTAGTTGTCAAGCCGCATGAGTGATCGGCGCCACGGGATCACACAATACAAGATTTCATCAGGATGCGATATGCAGTATGGCAACACAGAAGTGCAACATTCTGTTTGTTGTCTTTATTGTATATTCTAATGTATTGTCATCCTTATATTCTTGCATGCTTGTTTTACTTGGTGAGAGCAACTGCGATGTATAATTTCCCGCTTTTTGTTCCTTTGTTTTATTTTTACACAAATATATATGCTAATATATTTATACAATGATTGTTATGATTGCTGTTATTTGAATGATGATTACAGCTCTATTAGTTCAATTCATTTGTCCCTTTTCATTTGCATTATTAAGGCCATGTGGGTCGAGGATAATGATTTATGTTGCATTTAGCTAATGAACTAAGTCAACCCAACCTACAGTAGTGTGCAATGTGGAAGGGAGTCAAGGGACTCCTCGGTCGCTGATCAGTTAAATTATTATTCAAAAAGCGTATTCATGACGAACATTATGTAGGCTACTACCATACTGTATGTGCCAATTTAAGATATTATCCCCTCACAGAATCTGGCAATCGCTGCAGTTTGATCTCAGGAGAAACGCTCCCAAATATTTACACATGGGCAATTGTCGGGCACAGGGTTCATGCACGATCATGGTCCATGATGGTGCTGGTTCCAGACAGTTTTATAGACTATCACTGCAATATCAACTAGGTATGGGACGATATGAACATTTCATATCACGATTATTGTGACAAAAGAAATTGCGATTTATGATATCATCGCGATAATCAAAATCTATTATCCTGGGGCGGAACATTTGCCCAAAAAAGTCTATAAGCGACGCGTTGTGCGCTTGTAGATCGGCTATTTTTGGGCAAAGACATTTGATAGAGAGTGAAAAAAAGACTATCAAGTGCGTATATTATAAGTACCTTTTACCAATTATAGAGGGTTTAAGTGGTACCGGATATGCAGCTCGGCAAATAAAACGTGAATTGATCCCAGTGCATGATGGAGGACGATATCACGACGAATTAAACCTCCACGATACGATTATCGTAAGTGTTTTTTATCACGATAAACGATAATTTCGCGTATCGTCCCATCCCTAATATCAACATTGCTATGAATATTTACGACACCTGAATCAATAAAGGTCTATCTATAAATCTATCAGACAGACAGACAGACAGACAGACAGACAGACAGTTTGAAACTTGTTTATACAATCAAACAATCAATCAACCTATCCTGTGCTCTCATTGGCTGTAGCGCATCTCTGCTCTCAGTGCTACTAACTGCATGATTTACAGTCACTGACGGGTACAGTAATCAATCCTGCCAGATATTTGGAACCCCAATCTGCCTCAGATTGCGGGCTTTGTCAGCGAGCACCAGAAATGTTGGTGACTGGATACTATGCGTTAACATCTTGCAGTGGGAACTCCTGCATAAGTCAAGATGTATTTTTTACAGGACATGACACGCACAGGAAAAATCTGCATACTTCACAAGATGGCAGACAAAGATGGGCACAAATTATGCAAAGTTATGTGCCGATAAGGGGTACTTAAAATAGCTAGGCTACTAATCTGTCATCCGTACTGTCTCTCTGCTCTGTCTGGCAGTGGCACTGCACTCCATGTTCATCATTGACAATGACAAAAGATTTCTGTTACTTGAATCAGCGAGAAAACTTTTAACTTCAATGTTTTCTGTCCATAGAATAGAATAATTTTGATGTTGTGACTGTAGAATGTCTAATCAGCATTCACAATCACATGACGGTCCTGAATTTACAGTAGGAACAAAACGTGCAAAACGATTCCCTTTCTCTTTATCTGATTGTATAACAAGTATCTTTGTCTTTTTATCAGTTAACTGGTGGAAATTCATTGGATCACATGCATCCAATCAGTTGTTTTATACTGAATGTTTTTGTTTGATAGTACCAACAGCGATTGAATAACAAGGGCCAATTTAGACCCAACAGGCTGACCTAGTTTTAATTATTTAATGTAACAAAATCTGTGCCCAGATCAAACAATACCGCCAAAGACAGCTGGTTTGTGTCATCACTTACTCTTAAAAAGGACCTACCTCAGTAAGGTTTATGGCTTTATGCCATTAGCTCATAGAACTGGTAGTGTCCTTTATTGGGATTCATCCATTGTGCAGTTAGTTGACTGTGTACAATACATTAACAATTTTGCTGCGATTTTAAACATAGCTGTAGTAAGCAGCTGCCAAATTGTCCTTACCTTTTAACGTGGGCACGTGCACGCAGAGTGCAAGATCTGTGCGCGACTCATGTAGTAGACCGGTAGACAAGATGACAGCTTTCGAATAAAAAATAATCCATTGGAATAGACACATCCGTTGCCAGGCTGTTACCCCTGCTGTATCCGCCGGTGTTACATAAGAAAACATTGGAAACGGCCAGTTGTGCGCTATGGTAACATGTGGACACGTTCGCGCACATGGCAGACGATATTTGCGCGGATCATATGCCAGGCGGACACAATAATCAAACAGCTATCAAATAAAAAAAATGCTTTACGTTTACAATGTAAACAGATGGGACGGAAGCTACGATTGGGCCTTGGACAGGATACGGAAACCTAGATCTGGTCAGAACTGGAAATACGGCAGGATACAGTTAGGAGGCGGGAACGACGGGCATCGCAGCGTGGTACAGCGGGAAATCAACGGTTTCGACGGGGATCACGGGAAATGAGTTAACGTAACTTCTAAGTAAATTTACTTTGTACTGTACTTAAAGGAGTAGTTCACCCCCAAAATGACTTTTTTTCTATTGATTACTCAGGCCATGGAGAGTAGAGTTCAATAATATTTTTTGGTTTTTGTCACATTCCTAAGACAAAATTTTGATTCGAGTAAATTTACCCCCATTGATTCCGGATGGTGACCCGTTTCGAAACGGGTCACCATCCGGAATCAATGGGGGTAAATTTATTGTTGTCACATTTTAGTCTTAGGAATGTGACAAAAACCAAAAAATATTAATGAACTCTACTCTCCATGGCCTGAGTAATCAATAGAAAAAAAGTCATTTTGGGGGTGAACTACTCCTTTAAGTACAATTTTGAGGTATCTGTACTTTACTTGAGTATTTCCAATTTCCAATACTTTTACTTCTACTCCACTATCTCTCGTATCCAAATATTGTACTTTTAATCCACTACAGGTCCAGGCGCATACCACTTAGGCATTGCCACATAGGCATTGATGCCTGCCGGCGTCGCCGGTTCGATTCCCAATCCAGACGACCTTTGTCGCATGTCACTCCCCATCTCTCCCCCCATTTCCTGTCAGTCTACTGTCCTATCAATAAAGCCATAAAAGCCCCAAAAACTAATCTTTAAAACATACCGGTACATAAACCACTGGCTATTTGAAAATAGACATTCTACAAGCTCACAATGCGTCACATCGCAACGTGCTGTGGGCTTGTAGATGTGCTATTGTCAAACAATGTGTACTTTTACTTTTGATACTTTAAGTACATTTTGATTCAAACACTTTCATACTTTTACTCAAGTACATTCTGAATTCCAGACTTTTACTTTTAACAAAGTATTTCTACATTGCAGTATTGATACTTTTACTTAAGTAAAACATTTGAGTACAACTGTATACAACTGATTTTGTCTAGAAAAAGGAGGTTGTTGATTGGTTGTTGATTGGATTACTGAAACGTAAAATGTTCTACTTTGGAAGTGGTGTGTTAATAACAGTTTTAAAAGAGAAAGGTTCCAAATTGTAGAGAGGCATTAGCAATTACTGATTTTTCAAAAGGTGTCTGGAAGCTGTTCCTGGCTTAGAATTTAATGTTTTTGTGATTACTATGTCTCCCACTCAGCTTCCTGTTCAAATAAAGACCATATAATGAACTGCCCACCATCAAAACAATGTTCTACCTCTGCATGAGGATTTAGCTGGTAAACAGACAGTTTTTTGGACCCGGCCACCTGTAAAAATGCACATCAGATGAGGACATGAAGAACCTGCGTTAGAGCCAATTTCACTGCCTTTATTGTTTATTATTGTTTTCAGCCGCATCCACTTGTCCTTTCGGTGTCCCTTGAAATTCTCCTGCACCCCAAGCTCAATTAGACAGACAAACCCCTAAAGGCCCAGCTGGCTTAGGCATGGCCAATTAGCTTCCCAAGCGATGTCAGAACTCCTTTGAACTGCAGCGTCGGCCTGTTGCATAGGCACTGATTGTGTCTGATGGTGCTGGCTGCAGTGGCAAGCTTTTGCACTGTGACCTATTTTATAGGCAAATCTTAAGACCAGTAGAGTATAAAACGGGCAAAGGAGTACCATAGCGGAATAATTTATAGCGAAAAGAACAACACAAGACTTTTTTTCAATCTGTCTGGATCCTCAAGCACCACTAATGCCCTTGGGTTGAGTAAACAGTGAACAGAATCAAACCTTGTAGAGTACAAATCTAAGCCAAGGCACCGTGCAGATTTGTATTTATTCTTTTGTTCTCTGTAAGAATATACTGTACTGTACCAGTGTTTTTTGCTATTGGGACATTTTACTGTCAAATCAATCTTTAAAAGAGATTTTCATAGATAGATCACCACAGATATTTTGTTGTTCATATCTCAATGGAAATAAACATGGCTCTTCATGACATCATGTGTAGCGATGGGATGATATGAAAATCACAATTGTATTGTTGTGGCAAAAGGAATTTGCAGCTCAAAAAATGCAAATTCCTCCTAGTGTATGACAATTTTGTGATTTATCACCGCAATACGATTGTTGTGAGCGTTTTTTTATCACGACAAATGATAGCAATTATCATCCCATGCCTAACCATGTGTAGCTTAATTTTCTTCACCCCACTGGTATTGATATCTGAGTGTTTTCAAAAAGCGAGACTTGCAGTGGACTGACTTGTTCATTCATGCCTGTGTTCATGTGATGACACAGAATATAATATATTATATTGTAGGACTAGTAGGAGGTGCTTCTCTATTGAGAGGATGAATCTATGGCTGCAACTATCCCTTATTTTCTTATAATGCAATAAAATATAGTTTTTGAATGATCGAAAAGCACATGTTTTTTTTTTCATATGTATTTGTTTTTAGATTATTTATACAACGGTGTCACATGAAAATTGTGGAAATATCCGATCTACACAAACTCACAACGCGTTGCAGCGCGAAGTGTTGAGAGCTTATAGATCGGCTATTCTCTCTATTTTTGAAAATCCTTTTGTCTATTGATTATATTGTATAATCAATCAACGCGATTAGTTCAATTAACTGTTGCACCCCTTAGAATTGAATCCACAAATAACTGATTTGTAGTCACTGGGGAATGTCCTTACTGTGCCTCCCAGGCAAGGGACCAGAGATGCTCCTGGTTGGACAGAAGCTGAACGACAATGAGTGGCACACGGTGAAGGTGGTGCGCCGCGGGAAGAATTTGCAGCTGTCTGTGGACAATGTGACCGTGGAAGGTAAGTGGAAAGCACCGTAAGTAACAGCCTTGGCAAGGAAATGACATTTCGAAATGGCTTCAGATTTAGCGGAGAGCCTTTTATCCCATTCAGGCTTAGAATTATTGAGTGCTTTAACCAGTGAAAAATAGCAGATATACAAGCTCACAGCGCGGCACCGAGTGCCGCACTGCTATTTTTGAAAAAGTCGTGAAAATGTGTGCAAATCTTTGAATATTATGTCTTTTCAAAGCGAATGTTTGTAACTCAAATTTGGCTTCTGGGGGGTCCCTGGAACTAGATATTTTGAGATGCGGGTCGGTGGCCAAATACATATCATTTTGGGGGTCCTTCACATGAAGAAGATTGAGAACCACTGACATAGTAGTCTCTCAAGAACAGACTAACTGAGCTCCATTTAAGTGAAAAGGACGTTTTCTTTGACGATGGCTGGCCAGATTGCTGACAGGTTTTTCAAAAAATCTTAGAAGGATTCAAAAGACACTTATAGAATCGTGTAAAAATTCTAATTTTCACGATTTAAAAAAAATCGCAGATCTACAAGC
Source organism: Nannobrachium achirus (assembly GCF_963921795.1). Classification (NCBI taxonomy): domain Eukaryota; kingdom Metazoa; phylum Chordata; class Actinopteri; order Myctophiformes; family Myctophidae; genus Nannobrachium; species Nannobrachium achirus. The sequence goes on along the minus strand of NC_137826.1, from coordinate 21,855,343 downwards.
TCGCAGCGCTGCACTCGGTGCCGCGCTGTGAGCTTGTACTGTATATCTGCTATTTTTCAATAGTTAAAGCATAAAATAATGATACACAATAATGTGTACCCGTTCTAAATGGGATTTATTGTCCAAACAAAACAGGCCAGCATAAATCCCCACACCACGGGCTCCTCCTGGCACTCTTCCTCAGACCTAAAAAAAAAAGAAAAAAAGCAATCCCACGAATAACGCCGTTCTCCTTTTGTGGCGAGAGTCCAAATGTTTTATTTTTTTTAGCCGGCGTTGGCTCATGTGCCATGCTAGTGTGGCATCATTTCAGTGTGTTGTCACGCTACATGCTGAGTCATTAGAGTTTGAGTCACAGAGATAAAGTCCTGTATATGTGCAAATACCCAAGGTAAAAAGATTCTCTACATCTCCTGGCCAAGGCTCGACTCTCCTGACTCTGAGGTTGAAGGGGGAGCAATGGAGCATTAGCCAAGATATACAGCAAATGGTCCTTATCCAAAGCACTTTACAATGCAACGCGAGGCATTGTGAGCATGTAGATCGGCTATGCTCAAAATTTCTGCCAATTTGGCCAATGTTTAATTTGTCATTTTAGAGGTACTAAAAAGTCCTTAAATTGTCACTTTAGAAATGTGCAGATAGTCTCTATACACTATAACTTTATGTTGGTTTGTTTACTGTTGAGTGAGAAAACAATGTTGCACATTAAGTTAATCATCTGGGGACCCCCCCAAAATAATTTGGTTGAGAACCACTGCTCTAGCAGACAATGACGTGTGTAATTTGCAGTTTAACATGTATTCATGCACACCTAGGTTTTATGACCGGCGCCCACACGCGACTGGAGTTCAACAGCATTGAGACGGGCATCATGACAGAGAGGAGGTTCATCTCTGTGGTGCCTTCCAATTTCATTGGCCACCTGCAAGCCCTCACCTTCAACGGGGTGCCATATCTGGACCAGTGCAAGAACGGAGACATCTCGTACTGCGAGCTGAACGCCCGCTTCGGCATGAGGAGCATCGTGGCCGATCCTGTGAGCTTCATCACCCAGGCTAGCTACCTCGCCTTCTCCACCTTGCAGGCCTACGCCTCCATGCACCTGTTCTTCCAGTTTAAGACCACCAGTCCAGATGGCCTCATACTTTACAACTCTGGAGATGGCAGCGACTTCATAGTGGTGGAGCTGGTTAAAGGGTGAGTTTTATTGAGAGGGAGGGCTTGGAAGTGGGTAGAATTTTTAAACCAATTTGAACTTCAAGGTTTTTTTTTTTTTTTTTTTTGCATAAAGATAATATACAGTATGGGCTCAAAGTGATACAACAATGATGAAATAATAATGAATAGCAAATGAATAATTAATTTGCACATATCCAAGAGATAGAGATGTCTCTCTCTCTCTCTCTCTCTCTCTCTCTCTCTCTCTCTCTCTCTCTCTGTCTGTCTGTCTGTCTGTCTGTCTGTCTGTCTGTCTGTCTGTCTGTCTGTCTGTGTCTCTCTCTCTCTCTCTCTCTCTCTCTCTCTCTCTCTCTCTCTCTCTCTCTCTCTCTCTCTCTCTCTCTCGCTCTCTCTAAACAATTACAAAACAAATGATGTACCAAAAGAAAAATCATTGTTGCAAGCAAAGTAAAACTAAATTGATTGCTGAATCAATATGTCAACCAAATGCCAAACTTTGTGTCCGATCAGTTTGGATAAACCCTTTAGCTGTGTTTATTGTAGGATATTCCCTCAAATCTACAGAAACTACAGGACCTGGAATGGTAATAAGTAAGAGTAGCAAGGCAGTGGAACTGGGCCAAGTAAAGCACTGCACTGCACTGTTCTGTCATAACAACATGTCCTTATGCATGCAGAGAAGCCACTAAAGATTCCTCTGGGCCCTATAACAACATGGCACAATGGATCACCAATATGTATTAAAGAATCAAATCTAGTATAGGGTTGATTCTAAAAATGCCTTCTATATCCTAACAGTTTTCTGAAAACACATAATGTTGCTACGGTATATACTTACTGTATACAGCAACATCTACAATGACACATGCTGTCCCTGATTGAAGGGGTAATTAGCAGTGTTAATTTTGACATCACTTTCTTTATTGTCAGCTTTTAGTCATCTGAAATGTTTTAGTCGACTAAATGCCATGGGATTTTAGTAGACTAAATCTGCAGTTAATTTTGACTTGATGGTGTCATAATGCCTGATTTTACACTTGGTTGCATGCTCACAACACGTCGCAGAGCACAGTGCAACATCCGAGCGCAACCAAGCATAAAATGACTTGTCTTAGTTCTATTGGATCTCTTCTCCACTAGTCCCTCCATAACATTTTAGTCTAGTTTGTGTTTGTTGATGAAATTGTCAGTATATTTAGTCATAGTTTTAGTCGACAAAATCAACACAGCTTGTTGGACAGAGATTAGTATCTCTGCCATATATTAAAAAAGAATAAACATGTCACAAATGTTTTGTTTATGCTGAATAAATAGTTGATATGAAGCAACAGTTAGTGCCAGGCATAGTGTTTCATTATTAGTCTTTCTACCACTCAAACCTATTTGTTCACTATTAACTCTCCCCACGCTTTGAACGATAACGCTCGCCCCATTTTTTACAGAACCTCGATGCCAATACGGCGCTCGTTCGGTTCGTTCGTCTGATGACTGTAAGCTGATGAGGGGTCGCGCGGCCGTTTACTGTAAACACATTTTCCGCTGTGATGGTGTAAAAAATCCATTATGCGTTAGATCAACGGAGAACAATTCACTTCCTTGTTGATTTCCTCTGGCCCGGAGGCTCTGTAGCCAGTGACTGCTCTGAATGTACGGCAACACATAGCAGGACAATTCACATTCATTCTCGCATGACGCCGCCCTCTGCTGCCTGGCAGACCAAAGTGCACTATTGCACAACCAAAAAAAATAAAAAAAAATAAATAAATGTCTGTCTGTCTATCTACTATAACGTCGCAAAGGTAAGCCGCTTTTTGATGGCGCCAGACCCAATAAATAAATAAATAATCTGGCAGTAGGAGAGTTAATGACTTATGACGTGTGCTGCATATTAACTCATTGAGTGCCTATCCCGAATTAGTTCGGGATATATTATCGCATCCCAGAGTGCCTATCCCGAACTAGTTCGGGATATTAAAAAATTTTTTTTTGCATGTTCCACCCCCATACAACCCCATCTAACATACAGGGCAGCCATGTTTGTTTACATAACATGTAAAACATAATGGCGATTATCTCAAGAATGCCTGAACGGATTTCCAATCGGATTTTTTTGTTTGAAAGCTGTGAACAATCCAGGATTGCATTGGATTTTTTAGAGCTCATTCTTCTCTGTTTTTTTCCCATGCATGAGGTGTGCAAGGTTTAATCATGGCTAAGTTGACGAAAATAAGGCTTCTAAAATGCTTGGTAGCCAATAGCTAACTTCAAGCTAACTTCATCCTCTTCCTGTACATGCACAAAGGAAAGTGTTCAGGCAAGTCATGGCTGCAGGGCTTCTGCATATACCAGCATATCTCTATGGGATTTTCTATGGCCACTGGGCGCCCTCTAGTGGTGACTAGGGTGGCACTAAATGAGTTAAGAACAACAAATGTAAAAAAAAAAAAAAAAATCATTGCCCCTAAGCAATTGATCCAATTAACGTGTTTGCAATAAATGTTCTACAAAATATCAACAATGCTGCTAAAAACAGTGCAATGCAATTCATTTGACAAGATAGAACAAAACATATTGGGCAAAGGATTCAGCCAGACCATAGTTCCATTGTTATACATTTAAGTTAAATATTTAGATTGCTTGAAAAGTTAAATATTTATTTAAGTATAAAACATATGTTGGGTAAAATGTGTAATTTTGTGGACTACTAACTGTACTGGCAGTTTTCATTGGAAAATTGGTGCTGATCAGAGATTAGCTACAGACAGACAGACAGAAACACAGACAAATGCACATACGTGCACATGTACACGCACACACACGCGCGTGTGCAGAGAGAGTACTTGTTATATCCACGTTGTTAAAATAACTCCATAAAAACAATAACCAAAAGAACTAAGAATAGGCAAATACAGTGGTAGTAGGGGCCTTATATTTCTTTATTACTTTGTCTGATGACAAAGTAATAAACCGGGCTTCTAGTTCCAAACTGTTTATATTCTCTCCTGATAGCTTTTTTTCTTTTTTTCTTAAATATGTAAAGAGAATACGTGGAATCTTCACCACAATTTTCTTATACTTTTCACAAGACACAATGAAAAAGAGAGTTGCAGTACTTTTTTATTTTGCTGCAATGTGATCACTTGGTTCATGTATTGCGAGTACTGAAACACCTATTATGAGGATTCAGTGTTTGGACTATACAGTAGTGTTGGGAATTATTGGTGGGAACTGTAAAGTGTTATTCCCGCATTGTACTTGTTCTTGTTGCCATCTCTGAGCATACCCAAAAGAATTACAATCAACTGTGTTTGCTTTTGGTTATTGGAATATGATATGAATATTCTTTGTTTACAATTGAAGTATGGTCTCAACTCAAATATTTGTTTTCTGTTTTATATATACCCATATACCATGTCTTTATACTATGACCGTCTCAATGGGAAACCGTGGTCACTGACCCTGTATTTTGTAAAGATTAGCATTAATTTTAAGAATGGTAGTCTCTAAATAATTCTGAATTGTTGTGTTGTTTCATTTAATTTAGACAATTATGGGTATAGTCACTTCTGTTATTCATTTCAATTAGTTTTAACATTGCAATGGAAGTGGCGTTTACTTTATAAGCTCTTTTCTCTGTCGAAAGCATCCCAATCTGCAACGCTCAGCCTAGATGCCAGGTCTGGGCAGGCTCTGTTGTTACATAGAATGTTCTTGCAGAATTCTAGATGCAGTCATTCTGCTGGGGGGGTTTATTGTTCAATTTTTTTGTAATTACTCTTCAGTAAAGGTCCCCAGACTTCAGTGCCATACAATAAAATCTGTTGAATTGAGGATTCAAATATTTTAAGCCAAATTGTTATGGGGGCTTGAATTCAGGAATGTCTTTTCTAAGTGCATAATGGGCTCGCCGTGCCTTTTCTGTAAAAGATGTGATTGCTATGTTAAAGCTCCCTGATGAGCTCATTGTCTGTCCTAGATAAGTATAGCTAGTGCTGTATGCTGTGATTCCATGTTTCCTACTAGTGAAATGGTAATTGTTTCTCTGAGATCTCTCTCACTTCCTCCATCTCGCAGCTCTGTTGCGTAAATAATGAAACAGGCATATCCTTTAGGAAAGTTTTATTTCTTGCGAATAATTTGGTTTCAGAGAGGAAGTGTTTGTTTTTTTTATCCAGAGGAAGCAGGCGTAGAAGACAACAGTTAACCACAAAGTGTTTAATCCACACAGTCACGCTTTCTCTGAGGTTTCAACAACACAATAAGCACTTAGTCAGCAGTAGGGCCCTGCACGACATAGCTTTCAAAACTCCTGCCGACAAGAGGGACAACAGGAGCTGCTCTCATTTTGATTTCTCAAAAAGAAAATCAAAAAAGACGGGGGGAAACAAAAGACAAAACATATACTGTAGATAAAGAGAAGTATTGCACACTTCAGCCAGCAGAAGGTAGAAGGGCTCGTCGGTACTCAACAGGAACAACTTGCATCAGAGAAAATAATAATACCTGGTTACTTAAGCAGAAACTACCCAAATAAAATATACTGGAGAACTCGACTGCTCTGCACAAAAGTCGAAACGTCAGTCCAGTATATCGTTGTTGTCGGGTGGAAACCTTCCTTTCTTTTGTTTTGTTATTATTTTAAAAACGATTTAAAATAGTGAAAATAGATGATCTACATAAAAGCAGACTACACCTCGCATCTGCTATTGACAATGACGATATTTTATTTGGGTGGTCTCTCTTGAAGTGCCCAGGTATTGTTATTTTCTCAAAAGATGAATCATTTTGCTTTTTCACTTTTCATACATGCGGAAACTCAGTTATTATAATGGAAAGAGAAAATGCCTCAAAATTAACACAATTTGGTCATGTCTGTGTGCTAATGTAAGGATACTTTGTGTGTAGAAAGGGCATTGCACAATATAGTACACAAACACACGGTGTAAAATACTGCCGAGTCCTAATTTGTAATCAATCCATACGTTGAAAGGGTTTTGTTGTTGCAGGTACATTCATTATGTCTTCGACCTGGGTAACGGACCGTCACTAATGAAGGGGAACTCTGACAAGCCCCTTAACGACAACCAGTGGCACAATGTGGTGGTCTCACGTGACAACAACAACGTACACATCCTGAAGATCGACTCCCGCACCGTCACCCAACATGCCAACGGAGCCCGCAACCTGGACCTGAAAGGTACCGTAGAATAGTTGTCTGTCTGTCTGTCTGTCTGTCTGTCTGTCTGTCTGTCTGTCTGTCTGTTGATCAACCGACAGGTGACAAATTGTAGAAACAGATCAGAATAAATTAGTGGAGAAACGATTAATGCAGATCGTGCCTCCACACAGGTGGACCGCATGATACTATAATTAATTAATTAACATCCAGTCATGCTCTATATGCCTATGGCATGTGCCTCAACTTCAGTCACAGAGACTGCTAATGGTCCAACAGGAAAAGTGACTAAAGTTGACATCTGTGTTTCGGTCTATGGGAAATACTTCACTAAATGGGGTCGGGAATTGTAGCACCTTTGATGGCTGTGATGCTCGCGCATTAGTGCAATATGTAAGGAAAAACAGAAGAGCAACTCTTCCTTTGGTCAACGCAGGACATGATCAGACATCAGGCAAGAAGAGTCCTTCAACATCTACATACTATAGAGAGGGATACTGTAATACCCTCATTACAAAGACAAATGCACATTTGAGATTTCAGTGGTGCAAAAATCATAGGCACTGGACTACAGAGATGTGTAAAAAAAAAAGTGCCATGGTCCAATGATGAGTCATCCTTCACTGTTATTCCCCTAGAAGTGGGCGCGTGTACACAAAGTGAACAGTATACAGGCCTGAATGCTTGACCCTGACAGTGGCTCTGTTACGCTGTGGGGGAGCCTATTGTCCCCTTATAGGGAAGAGGGCGAGGCACGCTGCAAATCAATACAAAGTTATTCTGAGTGATCACCTTTAGCCTATGACGAAACTCTTCTATCCTGATGGGAGTGGTCCCTTCCAGGAGAACAGTGCCCCCATCCATAGGGCATGAGGTATGCTGTGGCCTTCACAGTCATCAAGGCTCAACCCACAGTTGAACACCAACGTGTTGAAAAAGCCACCGACTCCAAAATGCCAATGCCAAATGAAAGCATCATGTATAATACTTCCAGTAGTGTTCCAGAGACATAGGACAAGACACATTATTTTGTGTTTACATTTAATTTGTCTGAATCTATCAGTCTTTTCTGTCTATACATAGTGTCTATCTATTATTGCATCTATCTACAGTATCTAACTCTATGGATCGATCAATTGATCTCAATCTACTGTATCTATCCACTGTATGTCTGTCAGTCTGTTTGTCTGTGACGCTATTCCACTAGTATACTGTAATTCTGTTCTATAGGGGCAAAACTGTATTTTTTATTTATTTTCTAAAATAATTCCTCTTGGTGATGGAGTCAAAGTGCAGCAGTACTCATACAAGCATGCATTAAAAGGAAGAAGCTACAATGGATACGTCTGTAAATGTGCAAATAATTCTGATCAGTGGTTGAAAAATTACTCACATTTCTTACTTAAGCAAAAGTATCAATAGTGGAATGTAGATATACTCTGTTACAAGTAAAAGTACGAAATAAAACATTTACTTGAGTGAAAGTACAAAAGTATTGGCATCAAAACGTACAACACACTGAATGCCCATGATGAAACAATATTTAATCGCCCAGTGCCCAATCTTTTATTGATTTGATTTTTATTGTGAGCTTGTAGATCGTCTATTTTCAAATGGCTGAAATGTATATAGGGCTGAAGCCGTTAATGTATGTTTTGTAATAATAATCTAAATCTACAAAGTAACTACTGTAGTAACTAAAGTTTTCAAATAATTGTAGTGGAGTAAAAGTACAATATTTGCCTCTGAGATGTAGTGGTGTAGAAGTGAAAGCACTGAAAACTGGAAATACTCAAGTAAAGCACAAATACCTAAAAAATTGTACTTAAGTAAATGTACTTAGTTAATTTACACCACTGATCCTGATGATCACTGCTCCTTCTTGTCCTATGCCAGGGGAGCTGTACGTGGGGGGTGTTGGTAAGGGCATGTACAACAGTCTGCCCAGACTCATCGCGTCCAGAGAGGGATACCAGGGCTGCCTGGCATCTGTTGATATGAACGGGAGGCTCCCAGACCTGCTGGCCGACGCCCTGCACAAGGTGGGGCAGGTGGAGCGCGGCTGCGGAGGTGAGACGGGGGTCCGGCTCTGGGGGGAGGAGAGGGTGTTAGAACAACAATCTATCTGGAAGGGGTGGGACTGGGAGGGTATGCGTTTTCATAATGTGGTTTCTATTAGGGCTGCATGATTATGGCAAAATGTATAATCGTGGTCAGATTTTCCTATTGTCAGGGTCGTTCATCACAGTCTATTTACAGAGCATGATTATTTTACTTTTCTTTTCTTTTTTTTTCTTATATTATTATTTTATTACAGAAGTGAAATGAAATATTCCAGAAAATGGGAATATGTATTTTACCGTTATGGTTAATGATAGAACATTGACATACTTTGTGCGAACCTGCTCATTTGTAAATTATTAAACCAAATTACATCAATTACTTGACTGTTACAACTGTTATTGAACAGAACCCGTTTATTTGCCATTATGCTGTTTTATTTTTAACATATTGGAATTGGAACTCATCTTTTGAAATAAACGTTTTATAAGAAAATGCTGTAGTCAGGGGAAGGGGTACTTGGCTTCAGAAATCAGTATAAGTGGTTACTGCAGCCAGAAGCGTTTGAGAACCACTAGTTTAGTGCACCCATCGCCTGGCCATTTTTCAATTCGCTTCCACCAGCTCTAAAGTGGTATTTCCACTGCTCATATAAATACCTACACTGTGCAGGTACTGTATATATACTTGCAGGTATAACAACCTGCACGGTGCAGGTATGTATCTTTAATCCACTTTGAATGCTGTCGCCTCCTCCTTCCCACTCTGCACCTGCTCCTGTTTCCTGCACCACCTATGTTTCACTCCACCTCTCCTCCTCCTCCAGGCCCCAGCACCACCTGCACAGAGGACTCTTGCCACCACCAGGGAGTGTGTCTTCAGCTGTGGGAGGGCTTCTCCTGTGACTGCACCATGACCACCTATGGAGGTCCATTCTGCAATGACCGTGAGTACACTGCGTTATGTTGTATCCAGTGCAACAGCGGAATTGTTATCTTTTTTTATCTTCATGGTTTTATTTGATGCTCCCGTTGAGTTGACGCTTTGGTTGATCAGTTGGGTAGAGGATTCGTTGGTTTGTTGATCAGCTGATTAAATGGTTGTTTCTGTAGTTGATTGGTTTGTTTGTCGTCTAAAACCACACAATTTAAAACAAAGTATAGAAGAGAAAATATAGTTTCCCTGTGTGTAGACAAGATACTGTCACTCTTTTCCAATCCCTCTGAAGAGAATATAATTCATTTAAAATTATTATTATTATAGGGAAGTGGAGTTTCCACTATCCTCATCTTATTGTCAGTACGAAAGCTGAAAGGAAGACCCAGTATAGCAGGCACAATAGGAAGTCTCTGACAGCATGGAATATATGGTTTGGGAGCTGCGTCAACCAAAAGGGCAACCTGGGCAGTGGGCACATGCACAGGCGCCCTGCATGCCAAGTGGGCCACCCTTGCCCTTGCCTACGTGACTGTGAGTAAAAAAAGAAAGAAAAAGGAAACCCATGTATAGTAAGTTCCTCTTTCCGATGCATAGAAACGGACTTTGTTACCAAACTGCCTCCCTCGCTCTAATCATGACTATAACCTAATCCAATAAGAGCTCAATTTGTGTGTGGTTTGCTTATGAATTGATGTGGGTGGGACAGGACACATGCAGAGACATCATTATGAGTAATCCCTCCACGTCTGTGTTAACGGGTTACCATGAAGTTAGTCAACGTTGTTGTGGTATTGAGGTTATCAAATTCTAAGCATGAAAGTGAATATAGTCAATGTTTTTACATGACATCAAGGCTGCTAACTACTATGAACTACTGTAAGTTCGTTCAACTAACCATCATGCACTCGTTCACTGTCATTGAAACTGAACTACATAGTCAAGGACTTGGATTTAGACAATCTTATTTGTTCAATTTGCAACAAGCCAAATTCCAGAAAGACAGACTTCAGCAGGTAAGATGAAACCATTATGCTGTGATGTGTGATCTGCTCTGCTGTGTGATGATGTGTCTGCTATGTTAGATCCTAATTTAAATACTACGACGGATGGTGGCAATTTACCATGTTTCCTGATGGTTTGATTGATTGTCTTCACAGGCCGGGAGGCAAAGGCTATGTTTATACCCCTTTTTCTGCGGGTCTGTATGTGTGTGTCTGCCTTTGCACCGCTAATCTCAGACAACACTCGACTGATTGTTGTTGGTGAACTTTGTATGCACACTTCCAGGCTCTGTCACTTCTGTAACCCCCCTTAGTCACAGAGTTATATTCCCCATTAACTAAATATCATAAATGACACTGAGTCATACTGTATCTCTCTGACAGAATTGCAAGACTCATTCGTTTAATTTTGGAATACAGTTATTTTATGAAGTGATGTTTAAAAAAAAAAGTCTTGGATTCAGAATGGTGAGAACAACTCCGTCAACCAGGTGGGAACGGAAGTGATACCAGGATTTCGCAGTTTGCACACGTTTATCTTTTTTCATGTGATGAACATAACCATTCAGATTTTTGGCTTCCAAGGTTTGTGGGAGTAGCCCATTTTCCAAAATAAACAGAAAGCAGAAATAATTAAAGCAGCATCCAATCTGCCCCAAATTGTAATCACACGTTGAGTGGCCTCTAAACAAGCAATTTCACTTCCACATACCGTAGGTGCATATATGTCAGTTTGCTGCAGAATCGAAACATGATTTTTTTGTAGTTCTCATGAGTCATGTGACAATAACCACATTTTTGTACAAAACCATTCAATCAACCACAACATGGAATTGCATGTCCAAAATGAAGTGTTGCTATTCCTGCAACAGGAAGAAATAGATAATATTAAACGTGTGTTCATCACAAATTTAGCCCCCCTTGTTGCAGACGTGTACAGAAATAATTAAACAATGTGTTAATGCTCATATCCTAATAATACATAATTATTTAATACTGTATTAATTATCATGTTATACACAGTGTAGGGCCATTATGTTAATATCCACAATCAATGGTAATTCTCTCAAACAATGAAGGGAAAAAAAGAAAAAGCATAACAAAAGTCACATTCGGGGTCTTTGGCACTTTAAACACATTCTCTGTTGATGGAGTCTTGAGCAGCTCTAAACCCTGGAGAGACAGCCAGTGAAAAGATCAATCTGAATGTTTGATTACATACTGTAGATTAGTGTTGGGGAGTAATTAATTGCATGTGACTCAGCCATTAGCGACACTAAATTTTGCAGTGGAACATTGCAGAGCAGCCGAGCCACAGAGGCTCACCCACTTAGTGTGCATGCCACATAGGCAGAGCTCTGCTGCTGTCGTCGTGGGTTTGAATCTAGCTCATGGTCCTGTTTTCCCATGTCTACCACTTTCGCCAACCTCCAATCTCTCTCTCCCCTGGCTGTCTCCCTGCTATGCTATCGACAAGACCGGAATGCCTTTAACCCTGCAAGACCCGAATTAATTTCTACTGGCCCAATTTGTTTTTTAAATCAGATGGTGTTGTAGCAGTCCTAATCACAGGAAAATGTAATGTTAAAACATTAATAATGTTTTTGTAAGGTTTTATAGCCATAAATCATAAATCATGCTCTAATTTGCATTTTGAGGATATTTTTCACAATATTAACATATGCACGTGTTCTAGACATTCTAATGATCACGGAAAAAAAAAATATTAAAGGCATTTTACTTATGTTTTAGTGAGGAATCTTCAGTTAAAAAGTGAGATGTTGTTCGTCCAGATGCTGGAATTTCAACTTCTCTGGGAGGTGTGAATGTCAGCCTCTGTGGGGGGTATTTATATGCAAATATCATGGCCAATGGCATTGTAATACTAAACAATAGGATTTAATGGTCATGTTAATGTGAAAAAAGAACAGGAAAACTAATTATAACATTTTTTAAAAAATGATTTAAAAAATGTTGCCAAAAAGCAACGCTGGGCCTTGCAGGGTTAAAATAATCTTTAAAAAAAAGATATATATATATCACTCTCTCCTCCATTTTCTGCTGTGTGACTGCAGCATTTTCAGCTTGACAAACATCAGTTGTGAGAGGAAAGCTCAGTCGGAGAATGTATATACACAGAGGGGAAGGGATGACATTTCAACAGCGTTATCTCTCTGCTTTCAGTGCAAAGTTGAAGTTGCTGCAACATCATCCCAGACTGTCATTTTCTTATCGTTGAGATTTTGATGTCTTTGGTGGCGTTTCAATTTTGTGAGCACACTTATCACGGTATCAAAGCTTTTTTCTTCTCTTTTTTTGTTACAACCTTTATGACATGCCTTTCCAAATGTAGGTTTGCACCCTTGGGAGCCGTTTTACAATGTGGGCACAAGGTGTTGTATGTAACCACTTAAAACCCAGTAGTATATACTATATATTTAACCAGGTTCCCCCCAGAGCTTGCTCTATACTTGCCCCCCTCCTTTTTTCTCTCTACACCAAATCTCTGTGATGCAAATAGCAGATCTAGTCTTTGTAGAGGTTGTAGATGTGCTTTTTCCACTGAATGTTCGCACATTAACCATTTAGGCCTAGAATTATTGAATGCTTTAACCAGTGAAAAATAGCAGATATACAAGCTCACAGCGCGGCACCGAGTGCCGCGCTGCGAGCTTGTAGATCTGCTATTTTTGAAAAAGTCGTGAAAATGTTGCAAATCTTTGAATATTATGTATTTTCAAAGCGAACGTTTGTAACTCAAATTTTGCTTCTGGGTGGTCCCTGGAACTAAATATTTTGAAATGGGGGTCCGTGGCCAAATAAATATCATTTTGGGGGTCCTTCACATGAAAAGGGTTGAGAACCACTGACATAGTAGTCTCTCAAAAACAGACTAACTGAGCTCCAGTTAAGTGAAAAGGACCTTTTCTTTGACGATGGCTGGCCAGATTGCTGACATAGAAAGATAGGTTTTTCAAAAAATCTTAGAAGGATTCAAAAGACACTTATAGAATCGGGTCAAAATTCTAATTTTCAAGATTTTTCAAAAATAGATCTACAAGCTACAAGCTATGTTTTCTACAAGCTCGCAGTGCGGCACTCGTTGCCGCGCTGTGAGCTTGTATATCTGCTATTTTTCAATAGTTAAAGCATAAAATAATGATACATAAAATGTGTACCCGTTCTGAATGGGTCAAGGCATACCCAGAATAGGGGTGCATAGGTTCATGTGGTTCATCTCTGAATTAGTAATCTCTCAAGACACCACTAACGCCCTAAACATGCAATGATTTTGCTAGTAGGAATTAACTCAAAAGCAGGAGGGAGGTAGTGGACTATAAGGGGAGGATCCTAACCGAGTTCCTACTTCTTTATTTTTTTTTTACCTAATGGGTTTTCAGATTGCTGAATTAGTAAATATACAAGACTCGCATTAGTGCAGTGCACCTTGCAGAATAAACACGCTGCCAAAACTAGACTGAGACTTGGCATAAGACTCCCAGCTTGATATTGAGACTGAATACTATACTGTAGGTATGTTGCTCTCAAATTGCAGCTTTGTGTGATAATCCTTTCACACAAAGATTTGGCTATTGAGGACCCCCTATAGGGTTCACGGACCCCCCGTTGAAGATCCCTGCACTGTCAAACATACAGTATAGTATGTATGGTGCTCCAGAAACCTTTCTCCGAGGAATCATTCTCCATTCAAGGTTTCTTATTGTAGAAAAGGTGAGTCATCAAAATACAAACAAACAGGGTAAACATAGGCCTGTATACTGTACTGTACATGTAGGCCAGTCTTCAGTGGTGAGTCCTCGGTATCAGGTGGTACTGTACGTTACAGTTTAGGCTTTTTGTGCTGACGCACTTCTCCAGAGTGAAAACAACAGGTGAAAACAAGTTTCTTTATTACAAGCCAACCTACTTTATAGTAATATGGGGGTCAGAGCTACACATGTTAGACAGTGTTCTGGTCATATTGGAATACAACCCAAGATATAGGGTAGAATATAAAAATAATAAGAGGGTTAAGACAAGACTGATGGGGAATTATTGTTTGAGTATTTTATCCTGAACAATGGACTCTCGGAGGACGCATTTATCCCTTTTTCCACTACAGTGCAGTGCCATGCCATGCTGTATTGTGAAAATCACAATAAATGAAACAGTCCACTTGGGCACAGATTCAGTCCTTCTTAGCCCCGCTTGGCTCCTGGTACTTTTTAGAATGGGGCTGTGAAGGTGGGGTTTAAATCCTACAAGTTACAACAAAGTTATACTTCCATGAATTGTCAAAAATGACATATTTTCTTTTAGTGTTTTTCAAAGTATCAATATTAGTCACGTTAAACGTATGTCATTTTGTCACACAGTAAAGACATTCTATGAAGTATAACAAAATAACTGAGTTACCATAGCAACACCAGAACATAGCCCAATTTTCCCTGATTGTAATGGAATGACTAATTGTTGTATTATTTGTTTATTATTGTAATGTTTCATGCCTCTCTCTTGGCCAGGTCACTCTTTGATGAGAGATTTTAATCTCAATGAGTTTTACTTACTTACTTGGTCAAATACTAACCCTCACAGCCCAGAACAGCCCAGAACAGCCCAGCATGGCTCAGACACTTGATAATGGAAATGAGGTTATATAGGGCTGAGCCCTCATTTTCAATGGTGCCAAAATGACAAAGTTTAGACCGAAAACAGACAACAAAAACTGTTCACAAATTATCACATGATATACCCTTACTTTTCAACGAAAATAGGGTTTATTTGATAAAATGTAGTCTGAGCTAACTGGAGAAACCTGCCCTGGAGGCCATTCTATTCCTATGAGCAGTTGTACACACACTGTTCAAATATCCCTTACACAGGGCCAGCCACACGCATAAACATTATGAGTTTTCTTTTTTACCTTTATATATTGTCATTATGCAATGTATCCCCTATCTCAAAACTAGTGTTATTCATTCAATATGGAATGAAAACATTTAAGACTTATTTTGTAAGTATATAATATAGTTTAACGCAATATAACTAACTCATCACAAGCCTTGATGCACCAACAACATAATTGAAGGAACTGATGTACTTGAATGCAGTGAGCAGACAGATGATCAGTGTTCAAATAAAGTTAGATATCTGTCATCTGTCCCTAGGGATATAGGACGATATGAACATTTCATGTCACGATTATTTTGACCAAAGAAATTGTGATTTACGATATTATAATCAAAATATCCCACAAATCCATTATCCTGGGGCAGAACATTTGCCAAATAAATCTACAAGCTCATAACATGTCGCGTTACGATTGCGTTGTGAGCTTGTAGATTGGATTTTTTTTGCAAAGAAATTTGGTAGGGTGACAAAAAGACTGTATCAAGTAAGGTCCGTTTTACCAAATTATAGAGGGTTTAAATGGTACTGGTTATGCAGCTCGGCAAATAAAAGGTGAATTGATCCCAGTGCATGATAATTTCACGAAAATTTGAATCTCCACGATACATGTTTTTTATCACGATAAACGATAATAACGGTTATCGTCCCATCCCTATGTTTCCCGTATGTAGCACTTTGAGATTTCTGAAAATGTGTGTTACAAATTAAATGTATTATTATTATTATTATATTATGTAATTTAACATATTTTAATACAACACAGTTGACTTGAGTAAAGCACAAACGCCCTGCGGGCCAGGCAGACAAACCAATTCTCCTTTATGTTTCTACTGCCATGTCATTTGAGGACCCACCACATTCAGAGTGGCTGCAATAGTCATTCTTTGTTTAGATTTCTATGTTGATGTCTTTGCTGTTGTGAAATGAAATGTATTACTGTCATATGTATTATCATTGCCTATTCCAAACCGCTGTTAGCAGAAAAGAATATGCGCTTCAAGTGTTTATGAAACGTGATAGACTATTAATGAAATGTAAGGCGTGCCCTTCTGATACAATAGACTTCAAAAGGCATCCGAAGGAATCTGAAAGCCTTTTCTTTTTGCTCCTATAGTGCTTTTGCAAATGAAGTCATACCGTATGTGGCGGGTATGCTGCAGACATCTGTATAAATAATTTGCTCCTCTTTTCATCGCCAATGCCCTCCAAATAATGCTGTTCTCTGCCACATTTGCTGCACCGATGTTTCTGTAGAGGGAAAATATGGAAATTGCAATGATCTAGTTAACCTCCATGATTACATTATTATTACTTTGAAACTCTCATCACCAGCGTGTATTTAAGAAATATATAGAGGTGTGTGTGTGTGTGTGTGTGTGTGTGTGTGTGTGTGTGCGTGTGTGCGTGTGTGCGTGTGTGCGTGTGTGTGTGTGTGTGTGTGTGTGTCTGCGCGCACAAGAGTGCGTGTGTGTGCGTGTGTGCGTCCATGTGTGCGAGAGAGGGTGTGTAAGAGTGTTTGTCATTGTGTGCATGCGTGCGTACGTGTCTGTGTGTGTGTATATGCTTGTGTGTGCATAATGCTGAACTATTTCTGGCAACAAATTTCACATTTCTGGCAACAAATACAACCATTACTGTCATCACAGAAGCTATGTGTGAAAAAAGAAGCTCTGCAGGGTTTGACTGTGTGACACATTCTGGGACTGTAGGCTGCAAGAGAACAACATGCATGCATGCCTTCCCATCACGAACCCTTTTAATCAGCCCTGCAAATCCTGCCTTACTGTAGCTGGTTCTGGACAAAATGCCAGTGCCTGTCATAAAAGTGCGGAGAATATAATTATACCTTTGGTTCAAATGTCGTTGTTCTTTTACATTAACCCTGGCGTCCTGATTTTGGGCAGCATTTTCAAAAATGGCAACACAAAAAGCAGATCTACAAGCTCATAACACATGGTGATGGGACACACGTTGTGAGCTTGTAGATTGGCTATTTCAGCCATGCCGCACCATTGTACGATGAGGTATAAAATAGGGCTTAAGTGGTTAAAGTAAATACTTCATTGACTTGTTTAAATCCCTTTACCAGCAAGTGCAGCCATGCAAGTTGTGCCTGTAGCCCTCTCTGCGTGTGGCTAAGATAACATTGACATGCAGCTGTTCCTGCTTATGTGTAGCCTTCATTTCTTTTGGCGGTGGAAATCAAATGTTGTTGCTCTTATTTAAAAGACCTGAATGAAATTCTAACAAGCATGCCATCTTGCTTGCTCTTTGAAGTTTGAAGTTTATATTCGCGTTGAACTGTGAACTGCAATCAGCATTACAAAATATGCTACATCAATTTAGGCATTTAGCAGATGCTCCTAATCCAGAGCAATTTACGGTAAGCAGGTAAATACGGGGTAATACATCAAATGCATAGAAATAGTAATCCAGGATCATAGGTAAGCCTAGAACCCATCATCAGTCTAAACAGTATAATATCAAAAAATAAATAATCTCTACATTGAAACTATACACGCAGGTCTATAAATGAACCTGGCGAGTCTACTGTACATAAGATGCTATCTGCATATCGTCGTTGTCGGGTGGAAACCTCGTATCTCCAAGTTTCAAATTTGTATGTTCTTTCGCAAAGTAAAGCCCTGCTTCATCGTACAAGGCCGTCGCACAAAAGTAGTGAAAACAGCAGATCAACAAGCACACAACGCCTCGCAGTGTGTGTGTGTGTGTGTGTGTGTGTGTGTGTGTGTGTGTGTGTGTGTGTGTGTGTGTGTGTGTGAATGTAATGCACATTGTAAAGCGCTTTGGATCAAAGCTCTATATAAATGCAAAATTTACTATTTTAGGCTATTATTTATCATCATGCAATTTCCATTTAAAGAAGAAAAAAAGCTCATCATTTATTTATATTTTTTAAGGTAGAACTTTGGAGGTCTTCCTCAAATTCCCTTTTGCTTGCATTTGACCTTCCTTTCAGGTGGTGTCTTTCCAGATTACCACCACTGTATATCCCAAAGGCCACCAGCAGGATTAGCTAGGCAGAGCGTTATTAAACTATTTTAGGAAGGGATCTAAATGAGAAAAATAAGCTCTCGCCCCGGGACCGTGGCTTCTGAGAGCAGCAGACTGCTATTCTCGTCACATGGAGACCTGCTAGAATTAAAAGGTTCTGACACATCATCATCTCCAGGCCCAACACCACCAGTATCATCATCGTCTGTCAGGCGGAAACATTCATGCTATTAAAAGAAATGTTATTTTTCAGCAATGTTTTTGCACTGTTTATTTTATTTTTATGTATTTACTTCTTTTTTTTTACTATATCTACTGCATAGTACTGTGTATTATCCGTCTGTCATTCAATGTTATATGAGATACTTCAATGGTTTCCTATGGAAATAAGCTTAGTCTTTTCTAGGATCTCCTTTTAGTTGACCTTGTACCAGTGAACTGTAAGGTCAATCAATCAATCAATCCCCCCCCCCCAAAAAAAAATAAAAAATAAAAATAAAATAAAAATGTGATAAGGTTGCATGAATAAATAACCAATTTAATTAAGACCTTGTGACTAAATCATAACTACAGAGGAAGATAGAATATCTACACGAATATCTACAAGCTCACAATGTTGTGAGCTAGTAGATCTGCTATTTATGCCACTTTTGCGCGACACTGTCATAGACAGTAGGGCATTAATTTAGGATAAAACATACAGAGTTGAAATATGGAGATAAAGGTTTCTGCCCGAAAGCCACAGCATGAGAAGTACCATTGCTTATAGTGATATTATGGTCAATGGCCATAAAATGTGTTTTAACGTGATAAAGAGGTTGTGCTAATAGCTATATACAGCATTTTCCAGGGTTCCTTGTGCTCAAGGTTCTTGGCGTGTTCCTACGCCTCACTACCCACCTAATTGTTTTCTTTTTGTGTGTGTGTGTGTGTGTGTGCGTGTGTGTGTGTGTGTGTGTGTGTGTGTGTGTGTGTGTGTGTTGTGTGTGTGTGTGTGTGTGTGTGTGTGTGTGTGTGTGTGTGTGCGCGTGTGTGTGCGTGTGTGCGCGTGTGTGTGTGTGTGTGTTGGTCTTTGTACCTTCTGCACATTTCTGTGCATTTACTATTTGATATTCGTGGCGATATGCCTACATATTTCTGTGTTACTGCCTGTTTATCCATTTGTGTACCACTGAAGTCTAAGCAGAATTCAACAACAAATAAACAATTCTCTGTCCACAAGGTCCCCGTACGACACTCCACACCAATTGTTTCAAAAACAATAGGACCTCATTTCTATCTTAGCCATTCTGAAAATGGAAAAATAAGAATTCAGAAGGGGCGACACATTCATTCAATCACATTCACATTGATTTTGCTATTTGAAATCAACTGTCTACCTGACACACTGGTACTGTAAATGTAATTTCCTTGCTGCTATCCATATTTTGGATTTCTGCCATGTGCTCTTATCCAAAGAGGCTATTTTGGCCAGGACAACTGAAGAATGCTTCAATGACTAAATTGGCTAAATTACCGGCAGTCAAAAGTAATTACCGTGAGGTCAGAAGGGATAATGTTCCCGTTATCCTAGAAAGTGCTGAGCTGCATTATAGATCGTTCTGCTTTATAAATATGGCTTTCCGAAATATAACCAATTTCCCAGACTTTGTATTTTAAACCATGCTTCCCCAGAGATACTGTAGGCTCCATATCTTGTTTTCATCCATTTTCAATGAAAGATAAGGTCTGTATGTCTGTCTGCAACAATCTCTCTCCTCAATGGGTTGGCCAATCAATGTGAAATTGCACATAAATAGTAAATGGTGCATTTATATAGTGCTTTTATCCAAGGCGCTTTACATAGATTGTGCATTACATTCACCCAACTCACCGGGAGCAATTAGGGGTTCAGAGTCTTGCTCAATGACTCTTCGACATTAACTCAGGGGGAGCCCGGATTCGAACTGGGAACCCTTCGGGAACCCTTCGTGCTCTAATAACGGTTTCTCTACCCCTGAGCTATGCCGCACATGAGGATTGTTTGTGGATACTTTGGGCAGGGACTGACAAAACAGAATTTAAAAATTTCCCTAATTTAAGCAGTTTATTGCCAATTTTGTGGGGCACAAACCTCCCTGTGTCGTGCTATGGGGAATTGCAATACAAATATCAAAGATGACCAGTTATTGTCTTATATAATATCTTCTTATTATGTAAGAAATATAATTTCTTACATCCCTTTTTTAAAGGGCTCAAGAGTTCAAAACTTCCAAGTGGATTTAATTTTGGATTACATTTTCAAAACCAAAAAACAGAATTGGGATCACTTTGATATGTGATCTATGATAGAATGATACCAATAAGAAATATACGTTTGTTTAATTAAAATAAATCTTTTACACCCATACTCCAAATCCAATCCTCTCAGATAGGGCTTCAAAGTGTTGCACTCTTGGGATGAGATTTAAACTTCTTCCACATCATATTTGTATTCTGTTATCAAGTAAAAAAATATATATTTTTATTTTTGCATTGATAATGGAAAACCTGTTTCTAATATTGAAAAAGCCCTCATACTGTAATTCTTATTCTTATTCTTATTCTCACTGCATACAGAAATGGCAGACAGATATTCGATGGTACTGTAGTATACCTTAACAAGACAACATCTTTGTTTTGGATTGACAGAATAGTAGTAAACCCAAACTGAATAATTGCAAGCACGATTGTTACAAGATACTTAATGTCATCCCTTTTGTTCCCAGTGTTATTATTGCTCAAGATCCCTGATATTGTTCTACCTCAGTGTCTGAGCTGTGGTTCGATCGATGCCTATTACATAGCTGAGATTTATCTTAGCAACACTATCCCCAGGCTATAGAGCCATTATTGGGCTCCATCAAACTCAAATAACATTCAAACTCAAGATATATTTACCTGCCTCGTTTTAATGCCCTCAGTAAGTAATTGGCTCACGTACTCAATAAGTGTACTTATACTGTATGGCACATGCAGGGTTTAGTGTTGTGGTTGATGCGTGCAAATGTAACCCAGTGGCAGTAACTATGGGAAGACGAATGTAAATAAAATACTGTGATAAACTGACCTTGTCCAGGGTCCGAGTAGTTCACCCCCAAAATTACTTTTTTTCTATAGATTAGTCACGCCATGGAGACTAGAGTTCAATAATTTTTTTTGGTTTTTGTCACATTCCTTAGACAAAAATGTGATAACAATAAATTTACCCCCATTCATTCCGGATGGTGACCCGTTTCGAAACGGGTCACCATCCGGAATCAATGGGGGTAAATTTACTCGAATCAAATTTTTGTCTTAGGAATGTGACAAAAACCAAAAAATATTATTGAACTCTACTCTCCATGGCATGACTAATCAATAGAAAAAAAGTCATTTTGGGGGTGAACTACTCCTTTAAGTTTGCATACGCCTCTACTGTATGTTGTTGTTTCAAGTTCAATTTCCATGCTAATATTCAGAGTTTAGATTTCATTCAATGATTTCCATACAACAGGGATTTGCATACAGTATGTACAGTACATAAACCGCAAAAATAAGAACTGTTTTTTTTTTTTTTTTTATAAACCACACACACACAAACAAGCTACTGTATGTGTCTGAGGAATTGTATGCAAACTCCAATGTCAAATTTCAAACCGTGTCTCTTTAGGTCATTTCCATCTCTCACCTAGGGTTGCCAACTCCGAGAGTTTCAAATACGGGACACCTCATTATATTTCTGAGGAAATCGGATATTTTCGGTTATAAAGTTGGCTAAAACGGGCATTTTCCTATATTAAATCATATTTTTCCTTTCACAATATCATTTCGGGTGTCTTTGGGCCATGTCCTATTACCTTAAAATCATGTAGTGTATTTTTTATTTTATTTTTTCTTCCAAAACAGGTCTACCTGGTTCTCATGTGCCCACTCTTTGGTTACCCAACAATAGTTTAATCATATTGGCATACAGTAATAACCATTAGGTTTTAAAAACAAAATCAACGCATGCTTATGTTATTTCACATACCAGCCAGTCTGGGGTCGCTTTAGTAGTTGGCAGACAAGAAATACTGTAGTGCTCCCAGGAATACCAATATATCCATGGCTTATTTTCTGCTTGCTTTTTCACTTTGTTGTTTAGGCTATCACCTATCATGGATTCATGTCTAATCTGTTTGTACACAATCTTCTGTCACGCGTTTTCTTTTTTAAAGACATTCAACTCGGTATCGCTCGCACTTTCGCGCAGGCAACTGTGGATTGTACCTACAGCCCATGGGAACGGATTGTGTAGGCGGCGGAGCCTGTGTCTTAGCAACACTGTGTTAATAAGCCAATGGGCTGCTTACAAACAGCGCAGCGCCTCACTCAGCAATGGGATGCAGCACTTGACTCAGAGGAGAGCAGAGTGGAAGCTCTCTGACAGGCAGAATCGCTGTCATTTCTCAATTAAATCATCCCGTCATTCATATTTATCCCCCAACCTTCAAATACGGGACAAAGAGCGTCCCGTTTCAGTTCAATACGGGACACGTCTTTTAGTTTCCAAAAAAGGGACGATCCCGTATTTTACGGGACGGTTGGTAACCCTACTCTCACCAGTGTCATTACTAAGTACAGTATGTGAGCCCTGTCCCTCTTCGCTAGCTTTGTTCAGTATAAAGGCTGTCTGTTGCCAGGGTGGCAGAAGGGTTAGAGACACCAGATACAGTACTACCCCAAAACTGGAGTGTCAATCCCCACAACAGCCAGTATGTTCTTCCTGTAGTAGTGCCAGTGAGCAAAGACACCAACCTTTACCCTAAAAGAAATCACCCACCACTGCAGAGGTCAGGGTTTGTTCCAAAGGAACACAACTGGCAGTGTTCACAGATGGGAGGTCGGCAGGGGATGGTGTGCTTGTCGCTGCATTAGTGACTCTACTGGTGAGTCAGGGCGTCTGTTCAGCTAGCCTCGCATAGCCAGACGAGTCTGCCATTGCAAAGAAAAATTGCCCATGGCAGATTAGGTCTGGCCCTGCTCAGTTATTCAAATATTTCACGTCTCACAAGTCGTGAGGAAACAACCAGGGGCCCAGTATGCAAATGTATGGCGAGCGTATCACCTTTGCGCTACTCTGATTGGTTGTAGGTCTAACCAATTAGAGTCTGTTTGAATCTTTTTCTAAATGCCCCTTGGGGGGGGGGGGGGGGGGGGAAATAACACTGAGAAGAACCAGATTAATATCCACGCCGTGATAGTGTTGTAGAACTCGAGTCAATGACTCGCCTAATTATTGTGATTTGGGATATTGCACTACAGTATATGCCAAGTCTTATTTGTACACTAAAGTAGACCTACTTGTTCTCTGCCTGGGAAAATGTAATTGGAGCAACTCAAATGTCTAGTTCTTGTCCAAAAAACTTGGACTTGACTTGGACTCGCTTTTGGTGGACTCAACACTATGCCGTGATATTGTCTGGCTATGTGAGGCCACTGTTCAGCAGGGAGCGGAACCTCCATGTGTGTGGGAGCGTGAACCTCCATGTGTGTTTCACTCTCCCGGTGAAACTCCTCGCTGTCAGGTGAAAAGAAACGGCTGGCGAGTCTGTGTGTGTCTGTGGAGACATATGGTTGTCTACTCCACACCCTCCCCATGGGGAACAGTGGAGGTTGGCAAGGACCACAGTACACAGAAGGGCGGCGTTAGCATGACTAAATTGTTTTGGGAAAAAAGCCTATAGGCTATTAAATGTCATCACATGAGCGTGTCGCTCAGCACTGACTCGACTAACTATTGATTTTCAGCTGAAACCCCGGTTGAAAATAAATGATTTTCGTCAAGCGACGCAGTCATGCGATGAAGGGTAAATTAACTCTTACTGCTAATCTCTGCTCACTCCGTGCTCAAGAGCCCTATTGATGTTACGTCCCCAGAGATGAATCTCTTTAGGAGCAAAGTTTTTGTAACGTGATTGACATCACATGGTGTAGTCTCTTGGTGGAAACTCACTTCTCAGACGAAGTACGCCAGTCCACCACTTGAATTAAATCCTCTTCAGAAGGCAGTGGATGATACAGCATGCTCTTGTTGTCATATTGTGTGTGTGTGTGTGTGTGTGTGTGTGTGTGTGTGTGTGTGTGTGTGTGCGTGTGCGTGTGCGTGCGCGTGTGTGTGTGTGTGTGTGTGTGTGTGTGCATGCATTTATATAATTATACTCACATATTTTCTATGTTTTAATAAAAGCAGAATAAAGCCAGTGCTCCAATTCTTGCATTATACAGCGCTTGCACTTTGATTGAAGTGAGCATTTCCTCGCCCACAAATAAACCTGTTCATTAGCGGAGCTACTGTACCAAATACCACTCCCTATAGATCTTTTAGAGATTTTGGTTAAAGTGTCACAGGTAGAAATAATGTAATGCATTGCTAGCCAATACAAGCCTGAGAGCTCATTAAAGTGCAGATAGGCAGAGGCAGTGTTAAACAGATTGGAAAATACAAGCCGCACAGCCTGTGTTCACATTCATATGAGACAGGATTATTTCCTAATTAGTCACAGACGCTGGTGACTCCAGCCTGATTCACACTTTGTCACACTGCAGTGTGGCGTTTCGGAAATGGCCGACCTACAAGCTCTCAAGGCGTGCGGGATGCGATGCCGCGTGAGCTTGTAGGTCTTCTGTTTTCAGAGCACACGTTAGGCTTCGGTCTTCTTCACGCACTGACAGCTGGAGGCAGACTGTAATATTGTACCAATGTCACGCCAAGTGAGAGGGCTGAGTTGATACAACACGTGTTCTTAACCAGTGTCTCTCGATCAATGGGTCAGAACCCCGAATTGGGTCACAGTTCTTTGTACATTATGTTCCTTGTATTTCCCATTTTCTAAATGCTCCGACAGGGTTTCGGGGGTATTCAACACAGTGGTTCTCAAACATCATGTCATGAATTCCCCCCCACCCCCTCCCCCAATTGAAATCAGTGGCGTCAGTTCAGCAAAAGCTTAGGGTATGGCAAAGATGGGAGTCCTCATGGAAAAGAGGCATTACATTTTGTATAACACGGTTCTATTGTGAAAATAGCAGATCTACATGCTCACAACGCCTCGCGCTGCGAGGCGTTGTGAGCATGTAGATCGGCTATTTTCACAATGTCTGAAAAAAAACTATAGTTTTTTCAGTTTTTTAAACGGGTTTCTACGGTTTCTTATATGGCGGCCTGGAACGGTTGTTCAAGTTCAGCTAAACTTAGCATGTTAGTAAACGTGCCACTATTAACAATAATGCATTGCACCTATGCAGCTGACCTGCGGAACCTGGGAATATACAATTTTTTCTAGATGGGGAGAATATAATTATAATTCCTTGTTAAATTGACCATTTTGTAACATTTTGCATTTGTAGTTATAACCAGCACAGATAGACAAAGAGACATTCATGGATTTATATTTAAAAGTAACTTGTATTTCCCCCCCTGGACCCAGGGTATGACAGCTGCATACCCCTGCCATACCCAATTGACGCCCCTGATTGAAATGTATTTGAGTTAATTTAAATCCCTTTGAGAACCAGCGATTTAACATATGTGTTGGTCCCAATGCAAGCCCAGTTGAAGAGTCACAATCTCAGGAACATAATGTCAGCATCTTTGGACAAGCATAAATAAAGTAGCATCTATCTAAATAGGTGAGATGTGCAGACGCAAAGAAATAGCGAGTGCTAATGGATGAAAGCAGGCTCTCAGGCTTTCAGACTACGGTGGGAGATGGGGAGTGATTGTGCTGTCCTTACTTGTGTTCAGAACACAGCTTGGGAGTCAGGAGGGAGAAGAGTCTTGGCCAGGTTGTCTTAGGGACGGAAGGGACAGATATCCCTGTTTGCTCCCTGTACCTCAGGCCCAGTATTTATTTTCTATTTGTATTGGGGGCAGCAGTGGCTTAGAGTGGTGATCTGGGAATTACATGACTGCTGGTTGGTTTCACCTGGCACCGCGTCGCAGTGTCCTTGGGCAAGACACTGAAACCCTAACTACTCCTGACGAGAGGTGTGTGTGTGTGTGTGTGTGTGTGTGTGTGTGTGTGTGTGTGTGTGTGTGTGTGTGTGTGTGTGTGTGTGTGTGTGTGTGTGTGTGTGTGTGTGTGTGTGTGTGTGTGTCTACATTTATCATGTAAGTTAGTAAAGACCTTGAGTTGTTGGTTTCACTGCTGTGGAGTCTACCATTGTATTTAAGTCCTCTCTCTTTAAATCTGAAATGAAATCTGGTTTACCAGTCTGGCACATACTTGTGTGCTAATATATCTCTGTGTTTTATTTATCTATCTTTAGTCATTGATCTCTGAGCACACTGCTGCAGCTGTCTGCGCTGCAGAAGTCAACAGTTATTTTCATTCAGAGTGAGTCGTAGGCACAGAACAACTGTTGACTTTATACAGGTGTGACATAGATGCTATGAGCTGGCGTTGCTATTTAACTGCTGTGTTTTCATCCTCTAAATCAGGGACGTGCTGGCCATTGGGAAAAGCGGGACAACTCTCGAACGGCCAGTTCATTCCCGGCTGGTCCAGGCCGGCCATTAGGAAAAAAAATCAAATAAAATGTCGGCCTTCGTTCCATTTTGGGGGCTGGGCGGCCAACAAAGTAAATCGTCACTGTCGGGCAGAAAACCTCGTATCTCCAAGTTTCAAATTTGCAAAGCCCTGCTTCATCATACAAGGCTGTCGCACAAAAGTAGTGAAAACAGCAGATCTACAAGCACACAACGCCTCGCACCGCGAGGCGTTGTGTGCTTGTAGATCGGTTGTTTTCACTAGTTTAAATCATTTTTAAAATGGTTTTGGACGTACAAGGTTTCCACCCGGCAATGACGAAATATAACTCATGTAATTGGCCCACTGGCTTGTCACTTGTCATGATCTGAAATGGCAGCAATCTTTGAGTAGCAGCAGCGCTATAGAGAGATCTCTCTATAGCGTGCAATGAGGGC
This sequence comes from Nannobrachium achirus, assembly GCF_963921795.1. Lineage (NCBI taxonomy): Eukaryota > Metazoa > Chordata > Actinopteri > Myctophiformes > Myctophidae > Nannobrachium > Nannobrachium achirus. The sequence continues at coordinate 21,828,090 of NC_137826.1, read as the reverse complement.
CTCTACAACTCTTTTTCCCGGGCTGAATCAGGGGCCCAGCACGTCCCTGCCCTAAATAACTGTCACGACCTCGGCTCGGAGGGAACACAAACAACCAGGGATTGATGCAAACAATAACTATTACTCTGAGGAAATAGGAGACGAATAAGTAATAAAATGTAAAAAAAAGGGTTGGAGAAGATTGTTGCTGACGGAGAGAAAAGAATCAAGAGTGTTCATTTTATTTTCTACAAGCAACTAAAAGGTGTCTCTCTCTCCCCTAGCACTTCACTATGGAGCGTCACTCTGCATGATGCCACACTGGCCTCTGATCCTTATTAAAACCCATTCAGAATGGGTACACATTATTGTGTATTATTATTTTATGCTTTAACTATTGAAAAATAGCAGATATACAAGCTCACAGCGCGGCACCGAGTGCCGCGCTGCAAGCTTGTAGATCTGCTATTTTTGAAAAATCGTGAAAATTTGAATTTGTGTGTCTTGAGTGTCTTTTGAATCCTTCTAAGATTTTTTGAAATACTCTATATGTTTCTATGTCAGCAATCTGGCCAGCCATCGTCAACGAAAAGGTCCTTTTTACTTGAGAGTCTGTTCTTGAGAGACTATTATGTCAGTGGTTCTCAAACCTTTTCATGTGAAAGACCCCCAAAATGATGTATTTGGCCAAGGACCCCCATCTCAAAATATGTAGTTCCAGGGAGCAGGGACCACCCAGAAGCAAAATTTGAGTTACAAACGTTCGCTTTAAAAATACATATATTCAAAGATTTGCTCACATTTTCACGACTTTTTCAAAAATAGCAGATCTATAAGCTCGCAGCGAGGCACTCGGTGCCGCGCTGTGAGCTTGTATATCTGCTATTTTTCAATAGTTAAAGCATTCAATAATCCTAGGCCTAAATGGGTTAAGGGAGATGGGAATGAATGAATGGGTAACTGTGGGGTGGCCGTGCCAGTTGCCACTCTCCACTGGTAGCAGGAAGCAGCCATCACCATGGCTACAGACACCTTGCTCGCCAAGCTGTTGTGTCATGTGCTGTTTACCAGAGGCAGGAATAACTCCCAACATGTGGGCCGTGAGGACATTGCAAGCGGGCACCCAAATAATTGGCAAAACACTAAGATTCTACCACTTTTTGTGGTCACATGTTCAAATACTGGATTCTGATTGGCTTAAAACAGTGGTAAATCAGACAACAACCTTGAGTTGGCTCATGGACCCCGCCCACTGAAACAATTAATGGTTGTAACTAAAGATCCTTGCAAGTTACAACTGTGTTTTCTTTCATTTATATGGTAAAAGTGGCAGAAAAGCAATTTACCTTCGCCTCGTGCCACAACCCTGAAACAGTGGTAAATCAGCCAACAACCCACTCCCTCTTATGGTAAATGGCTTACTTTTAATAATAATATAGTTCAAGGGTCTTCAACAGGGGGTCCGGGACCCCTAGGGGGTCCTCAGAGTTGCTACAGGGGGTCCTCCAAATCTTTGTGTGGTAGAAACCTTTTTTCGCCTTTTTCATATTAACCACTTGAACCCTAGCATCCATATTCTGAGAACTTTAGCCAAAAATAGCAGATCTACAAGCTCACAACGCCTCGCGCGTGAGCTTGTAGATCGGCTATTTACGGCAAAGAGGTTTGGTGTAGAGGGGGAAAAGAGCAGACTAAGTACAGGGTGAAAGGTCAAGTTTATTAAGTATTGATGGTTCAAGTGGTTAAATATCTGAAAAGTGAAAACACACACATTGACATGAATCCAAAACACACTGATGATTGTGCTGTCAAACGATGAAGCTATATGGAATCTATGAAAAGGTTGTTGGGGTCCCTGCTTTGTCTCTCTCTCTCAACTAAGGGGTCCTTGGCCTGAAAACATTGAAGACCCCTGATATTAGTTAATAATTAAAGCTTTAAGGTGAAAAATTACACTGTATTTTTTCTTTAAAACCTTGACCTTAGTTAGTTAGTTCCGCTGATCCGAGCCGGAACACAATCAATTGAGTGATCATTCAAATAAACTTGCTCTGAAAATGCACCACTTAACACAACAGCGAGTGGGCCCTGGTCCAGAAAATGTTGGGAAACACTGTGTTGTGAAATAAATTGCCTTTTGGATTTGTTTTTCTTCATGCATGCAAACACATTATGGGTACGAGTCGGTGGAGTGGACAGGGCAGGGGCGTAGAGGAGTTTTCACAGTTCGTAAGCTGGATCAAATCCACACCTGTAACAGAACTGAGTGAGCCATTAGTGCAGGGGTTTTCAAAGTGGGTGACGGGGCACCCTGGGGTGCCGTGACGGCAGTCCAGGGGTGCCGTGAGATAATTTGATAATATTTGGAATTTATTTGGACACTTGAAAAAATATTTAGTGTCATTTTAAACTTGAAGTACAAAGTTATTTTCAGTCAGTTCTAACCAAAATGGCTATTATCTCAACGTTTTCCTCGCAACATAATCACTAAAATATCGTCACTGTCGGGCAGAAACCTTGTATCTCCAAGTTTCAAATGTGTACGTCTTTTGCTAAAGCAAAGCCCTGCTACATCATACAAGACTGTCGCACAAAACTAGTGAAAACAGCCGATCTACAAGATGCGAGGCGTTGTGTGCTTGTAGATCTGCTGTTTTCACTAGTTTAGTAAATTTTTTAGATGATAAATACAAAACGAACACTTTTGGACATACAAGGTTTCCACCCGACAACAATGATATGCTATAAATATAAGGTGCTGGGAGTGAAAATTATAATGTAGGGGTGCCTCGGATTAAAAAAGTATTTATGGGGTGCCCTGAGACAAAAAAGTTTGGGAACCCCTGCATTAGTGTATGTATGTCTTTACAGAATATTTATTATATAGTTTAGCGTTGCAAATACCCGATCTATAATCTTGCAACGTGTCGCTATGAGAAATGTCACATTTTCCCCCAAAAATGTATTATTTTGTTAAAAAATATTTGTTTTTTAATAAACTCGATTAGTTCAGTTAATTGTTGCACCCCTACATGCAGACATTGTTCCAGTCATAACCAATGACAAAGTAATTAATTCTTATTTTCTGAAATAATGAATGACATGCCAGCCAGGTAGGATATTATTCTAAAGAAGGTACATTACCAAAGCTTCCAAGTTATATTGTTTAAAGCCAGGTTCAACTGAGATGACAGTGACATGGAATCTCTCAACATTTTCTATATACATCTACTGTATCTATACAGTGTTTTTATCTGTCGATGTATAGGCCTACACGGTTTCAGGCAATTTACAATAACACAACTTTTCTTGAACATTCCAACCTTTCTCAACATCCTGTTTGTAACCCAGGGAAAACTTATTCTATCTGTAGTCAATTTATAATAGTTTGGAGCCAGTGGCGGAACAATTCAGAACCGGGCCGGTATGCGAGCCACAATGCTCGGGCCCCCTTACCCGTCTGACGCCAACACACACCCCCCCCCCCCCCCCCGCCGCCGCCGCCGCCGCCGCCTCCACGCTATGTCAAGCTCTTTATGCCTTCATGCCATATATTTTTATACATGAATACAGCTACACAAAACAGTTAGGCTACAGACCTATCTGACTGGCACACATAGCCACAATAGTATGCACACAAGCACACAGCAATTGTGCATCACATCTTATGCAACCAACACGCACATTATTCTGTTGATACAGGCTTTCAGCTGCAGTGCTGCACGTCGTGCACGATAGAGAAGAGAAGTCCTAACAGTTGACCTGTTCAGGCAATAATACTCACAGATTAGTTGTTCCAGTTCCAGAATCAGAAAGTATCCTTGATGATAATCATTGTATAGTTTCCTCGCTGGCATAATTGTTCAATATCCACCGTCATGAGTAATGCTTGCTTGTGTTGTGCATTGCTGCCTGTCTCGTTTGAAAGTGTCTGTGGTATATTTTAATTGATACAAATTACAAAAGGTTTTGAAAGTGCGCGGTTCCACTGCAGCCACTACACTTCTCACTACACTGAACGTAAACAACATATTGTCTGTCTGTGAATAGAAGCCAATCAAGCCATGACATCTGTCTGCTCTTCCTGTTGTCCTTCACAATAAAGTGTGTGGCTCCCTTTACTTCCCAATGTGCGACATTTTACCCAGGTTAATATAAACAGGAAATAGGTGTAACAGAGGCAGCGCGATACAGAAAGGGGACCCAATTGCGAGGGAGGGGGACGGTCAGGCAGATAGAAGGTCATTTGGACTGAGACTGACAGTCAGTGGGAGGCTGACGGCCGGGCCCCCGCGGTTCGCGGGCCTATATGCGGCCGCTTATCCAGCTTACCCGGACGCTCCGCCCCTGTTTGGAGCTCTAAAACACTATTATTAACTATGCCCATTATTCATCAAAAGTCATCACAACTTGATAGTCCGTATTTTACTTCTCCTTAACAATTCTTTTGATTTCCGTATCAACCAACCGAGCAGTCTACAGTATAAGGTTTATATTGTCCATCCGAGTTTGACAAATTATGTGTGTTGTTTTATAGACTGTGCTAGCCTATGTGGTTACTAATGCTTTACTGAATGTTGCAGATAAATTACACATAACCTTTTATGGCTTTGAGTTGCTTAGTCCTTGTCCCTATCATTTTTCTGTGATCTCAGATGCATTGTGTGGGAGTAGTATGGTTTGTATGGATTGATCCTTGGAATTTTTTATTAGGCCTACAGGTATATCGGTGGTTTATATCGTTGGACTCCTGGGAGCTGAAGCTTATTCTGTGGTGTCGTGAATTTGTTGTTGAGCATCAGTTTAAACCCATTTAGGCCTAGCCTAGGATTATTGAATTCTTTAACTGTTGAAAAATAGCAGATATACAAGCGAGCTTGTAGATCTGCTATTTTTTAAAAGACGTGAAAATGGGTGAAAATCTTTGAATATATGTATTTTTAAAGCAAACGTCTCACGTAACTCAAATTTTGCTTCTGGGTGGTCCCCGGAAGTAAATATTTTGAGATGGGGGTCCGTGGCCAAATAAATATAATTTTGGGGCTCCTTCACATGAAAAAGTTTGAGAACCACTGACATAGTAGTCTTTCAAGTTCAGAATAACTGAGCTCCATTTAAGTGAAAAGGACCTTTTCTTTGACGATGGCTAACCAGATTGCTGACATAGAAACATGAAGGATTCAAAAGACACTTATAGAATCGGGTCAAAATTAAAATTTTCACAATTTTTCTAAAATAGTAGATCTACTGTACAAGCTCACAGTGCGGCACTCTGTGCCGCGCTGTGAGCTTGTATATCTGCTATTTTTCAATAGTTAAAGCATAAAATAATAATGCACAATACTGTGCACCCATTCTGATTAATGCCTAAAGTGTGAAATGCAAATGACATAATGAAGTATTGATTAAGGTTTTTTTTTTTATATCATATGCTGCAGTGAACTCATCTCTGCTTGTTCAGTTTTTCCTCATGTAGGCTCTCTTTATTACAAGATAAGAGATAAGCCCAAGTTAATTGACCCGGGAAATTTGTTTTTGCAAAGTAGGACCGTAATGTTCTATTGTGTTGAAACAGGCATTTTATTAGACATTGTGGTGACTCGGCCACTTAAAGGGATATTTCACTTTCAAAAAAACGTTTGGTAATTTTTTATCATCTAATCAGGCTTTTATGAACAACCTGGACAGGGAAGACCAGATAACATTTACATCAAATATCTAAAAACTGACCAGGGTGTTCATAAAAGCTTGATTAGACGATAAAATGACCAAACGTAAAGGTACATTCACCAGACATCACAATGTCATGAGTTACTATGTACTGTACACGATAATGGAATCCGTACGAGACTGTAGCTCAAAGCCTTTATCGCAGGTCACCCCCTCACTCTATTACCTCTCTTCCTTGTCTCAGTCCTATCTAGTTCATTGGTTTTACATTGACACAATTTTACAGTAAAGCCTATCTATTGTAACAGCTGTAGTCTCTGCACCAGTCTCTGTTTTAACATTTCATCATTTCAAGAAACATCTCAAGTAGGTAATAATAGTAATAAAGAAATGATTTTTTTTTAAATCAGTGAACACCCTTTTTATCTGTGTGGGTTTTGCAAAACTCTTACTGTAACTCTATTGGATCCTCAAACTTGTCGTTCAAACCTAACTCCAACTTTGGAGATATCTGTTTTGTCCATCACTGATTCGAAGTCAGCATTAATGGTCGAAAACCTCCACTTGAGCTGTATTTGGGTAAAGTGATGATAATATAAGGACACATTCAAGTACTGTATCTGACAATGTATAAAATCACCATGTCAACGTTGATGAGGCAGTATTGTTTTATTTTAATTTATTTTTTAATTTCCTGAAAAGTTAAAGTGGCACTATGTAACCTTTTTTGTTCCCATCTGTGTGGCATAGTATGCTAAAACAATATAACTTATACAATAGGGGTGGTTGTATTTTGTCTCCCTGTTCTTCCATCGAGACATTTACATCGTGTCAAAGGTCATGTCTCACCTAGACTAGGGGTTTTCAAAGTGTGTGACGGGGCACCCTGGGGGGACGGGGCACCCTGGGGTGCCGCGACGGCAGTCCAGGGGTGCCGCGAGATCATTTGATAATATTTGGAATGTATTAAACAAATATTTAGTATCTTTTAAACTTGAAGTACAAAGTTATTTTCAGTCAGTTCTAACCAAAATGGCTATTATCTCAATGTTTTCCTTGCAACATAATCACTAAAATATTGTCACTGTCAGGCAGAAACCTCTGTCGCACAAAACTTGTGAAAACAGCCGATCTACAAGCACACAACGCCTCGCGATGCGAGGCGTTGTGTGCTTGTAGATCTGCTGTTTTCACTAGTTTAGTACATTTTATAGATGATAAATACAAAACGAACAGTTTTGGATATACAAGGTTTCCAACCGACAACGACGATATGCTATAAATATAAGGTGCCGGGAGTGAAAATGATAATGTAGGGGTGCCTCGGATTAAACAAATATTTATGGGGTGCCCTGAGACAAAAAAGTTTGGGAACCCCTGACCTAGACACAGGATCTGACACGACCTGATGGTCAAGATTCAATTTATCCCCTGAGAAAGCTAGCAGGCTCTATTGGCCCAATGGTAACATTTTCAGCACTTGCACTGGTAGGAGAGGAAAGTTATATCTTTAATATTTTGGACATAGCTGGTCTCTGCCCGACGGCAGAGCTATAAAAAACATACAGACAATTATTGAGTTACAGCACTCAATGCAATAGTGGTAATAACATTTTTCACACCCTCTTCAACTCCTCTCGGAGCAAAAGGGTATTTTTATAATAGGGTCAGTTAGATTACCCGGTTGCACAAGCACTTGTGTCGCTTTGTCAGAAATTGAAACGCATGCACCAACCGACACAGCTCTGATTTGGAGCAAGGATGTGATTTCAAATAGCCTTTTTGCCTTTCTATTGATTTCCATGTTTGCAATGCTCTTGCTCTTTTTGCTGAAAGCTATAATTGCATTATATCTCTGCCTTTGTTCACTTTACAGCCGTTGATATGTTCCCACCAACAGTATCAACTATGGGTTAATAAATAGTTGAAGTCTCTCCAAAGTTATTTGCTCTATCAGAGCGGTAGCCACTAATAGGCTTTCATGTGTAGGTGACAAGTTGTTATAGACTGAGGCTGAATAGCAGAAAATGTACTTTATGGGGACAAAAGTCGATATTATGCTCTTTCAGAAAAAAGCATCCGACAGATTAATATTGTGAACCGAGGAAAATATGCAGGTTGCAGCGTTTTTAAGATATGGCTGAAATGAGCATAGAGTGTAATGGTATGTCCAGGACAGCTCTAGTCTTGAACGTACCTGCTTTTTGATATGAAAGACAATTCCAGTATTTTAAGGTTAAAGAGTATGGAAATATATACAAAATACAGTAGTTACCCTCTCTAACGTGATTACTGGTTTGTGGCAGACTTGGCAGAAGTCTAGCGTCAAATTGCATAAGCTAAATTTGTAGTGTGTATGTACTGTAGACTTGAGTTGTTCTCTTTTTGAAGGTAAGGTGTACTGTACTTGTAGTTGATTTGTTCCGAGTTTTTCTTTAACTGTGAGAGCTATATCTTGGGTCCGACCCCACTGCTTTGATAGTTACTGATCTACTGCTGTCCTGTATAATTATGCATACATTCAAATAAATACTGTTGGCTCTTGCTATGCCTAATAGCCCTTCCAAGGAATAACAGTAGACAGGGGTGTGATGGGATCATATTATTCTTGCTGGTATTGCATTGAAATATGAGCAGCCACCTGCTGCTCCAATATATTGCTTGCAGTAGATATTCGAAATGAGAGGCAAAGAATGGCTCCTACTGATAAAAGTAGATATATATCAGTTGAAATTGCCCTGAAAAAAGCATAATGTTGAGAGCTATCTCATTCTCTCTCTCTCTCGTTCTGTGTGTCAGAGAGCAGTGAGTGAAGCCCCTGCCGTGGTACAGCAAATGAATAACAAAGGTAACGAATTATCCTAAACGGTGCAGCCTAATATATCAGCTCCAAACAGCCTCAGTGAGAGGACAGACTAAAAGTAGCCTCTGGCAGGTTCAGATGCTGCAATAACAGAGGAAAGTAGAAGCTTGCAAGCTTGTAGATCAGTTATTCTTGCACATCTTTGATAACTAGAGGTGTGGGCCACTACACGGCCCTCGCATCTAGAGTTTGGGCCGCTACATTGTTGCAAATGTTTTTTTTTTTAATGTTTGGCTATAATTACATGCCTAAAATATGGATGCAAGGTGGAAAGTGATTAAGCCTAATATTGTACTTGGTCATACGATGGTGTTGTACAGCAGTAGTGACAATAGTCGATCTACAAGCTGACAACACGTGAAATTGTGAGCTCGTAGATCGTCTATTTTTGCTCTTTCTTTTTTGCAGGATGAAAGAGGTTAAGCCAATACATTGTGTGAAAGTGTGGCCAGAGGCTGTCAGTGGGAGTTTGCAATAAGGAGTAAGCACCAACTTCATGCTATAAGCACAAAGCTGTGAAATGTTGTCAAGTTGGGACTGCCACAGTCTGTCTAATGTGAAAGAACTACAGCTGCCTGTCCTCAGACAATGACAATGTCCAGTTTTGTGACTGACTGACATTCTGCAAGCTTAGGGCCCTAATACCAAGCACACTGTCACTCCGTCCCTCTGTACAAACTCTATATTGACACTTTCTTCAATTGAAAATACGTCATTTTTTGTCAAGCGTCACGTTATCGAGCCAAAGCATAAATTAGGCTCTAAATACTCTAATACATAGAAAACAGTCCCATCCATTCTCCTACCCCTGTCCCTCTGCACCCCGCCCTGCACACACACATATGGAGGGTTTGGGTTTTGCACTCAGACCACGCAGCAGCCGAGAGCTCAGATGAATGCAGTTGCTGCTCTGGGCGGACTCCCAGGGGGCCGGAGCTTCCTGGCCCTCACTGCAGGAGCTGTGTAAGGGGAGAAGGGTTACATTCAGTTTACATCATAAAGGCTGGAAGTACAGAGGCATTCACAAGCCACTTTTATACAAAGATCTCGCAATGGTGGCTTAGAGAAGATCCGTCATTAATGCCGGCCCCGAAGAGTGCCGGCCCCTGCGTGTGCTTTTAACACGGCATGCGGGGGTTCTGGAATCAGAGGCAGTTGTTTGGTAAATTCTATGCCAAGTGGTCTTCAACAGGGGGTCCGGGATCCCTAGGGGGTCCTCAGAGTTACTATAGGGGGTCCTCCAAATCTTTGTGTGATAGAAGCTTTTTTTCTCCTTTTTTATATGAACCACTTGAACCCTAGCCTCCATATTCTGAGAACTTTAGCCAAAAATAGCAGATCTACAAGCTTGTTGTGAGCTTGTAGATCAGCTATTTTCGGCAAAGAGGTTTGGTTTAGAGGAGAAAAAGAGCAGATTATGTACAGAGTGAAAGGTCAATTATATTAAGTATTGACGGTTCAAGTGGTTAAATATCGGAAAACACAAATTGACATGAATCCAAAATACACACAATGATTGTGCCGTCAAACTATATGGTATCTATGGGTTGAGAGGGTCCCTGCTTCATCTCTCTCTCAACTAAGGGGTCCTTGACCTGAAAACGTTGAAGACCCCTGTTCTATACTATAATCATTTATTTCACATAATACAGACACAAAATGGACTGATGATGTAGCAGACCGTAGTAATAACAACTCAGGTAGACTATTGAAGCATTTCCTTCACCAAATGACATAAAGACTGTTTTCCATATACTGCAAGAGCCTGTAAGTCCTTTAACCTGTTCCGTTGTCAAATAGTTAAATTCCAAAGTTACAAAACTCACTTATTAATGTATTTCTCTCCCTCTCTCTCTCTCTCTCTCTCTCTCTCTTTCTCTCTCTCACACGCACACACGCACGCACGCACCCACGCACGCACGCACGGCACGCACACACACACTCAACTCGAGATAACAGCTGTTGGTAGACATTTGCAACAATACATTTGCCTACTCCCCACACATTTGTTTATTGAGATTAGGCCTATTCATTTAGAGTAAGTGATTCAAATCTGTTGTTGCTACTGTGCGGTCAGGACTGTCTCAACCGTTTTCTCACAAAAAGAAATTATAAATGCAAACACAGAACTTTGAGTCACGGTCACGGAGAGAGAGGGACAACATGTTGATGGCGTGTGACCATTACGAGGGCGGATCTGTGCGAGAAACGTCTTTGGTGATCAGAAATAGGGCTGTCACGATATGACATTTTACATGACGATTAATTGTCACTCAAATAATTGGCGATTAACGATTTAATTGTGTTTTTGTCATTGACAATTACATTTCTGTTTGGCTTTTAGGCTTTGAAGTTGCACATGGCAGATATGACAAAAAACCTAAATACACAAAGAAATTAATGACATATTTGACAACTTACTACTTAAAAAATAACATTGATAGTGGAAATAGCCGATCTACAAGCTGTGAGCTTGTAGATCTGCTATTTCCACTATTTCTGAAATTTTTCAACATTCACGATTATGACGATTATGACAAAAATAATTGCGATAATGTCAAATAATCACTATTAGACGATTATGTAATAATTGTGACCGCCCTACGTGTGACCATTACGAGGGCGGATCTGTGCGAGAAACGTCTTTGGTGATCAGAAATACATTCGAGGAGCAAGCGGAAGAGAAGCGGCTGTCCTGCCCTGCCCTGCCCTGCCGTCTGCCCCTTTATACAGTGGTGGTGCACCTCCACCGACCGGCCTTACAGAAGAACCTCAGTGAACCCCGTCCGTGTCTGACTGTCTGTAGCTTTCACGCGGAACAGCGAGGCGGTATAATGGCTGTTGAATGAATGTTGCATTCCGGCCTCCAACAGCCTGTGTAAAAGGGGTTACTGTATACTGTATATCTGTCTGCTTCTCCAGCCTCATGCCTCCCCCTCTCTCTTCCTCTCACTCTCACTCCTCAGTCTCACTCTCTCCCACTCTGTCCTGTTGCACAGAATGCACACATGCATATTGTCACTGTCGGGCAGAAAACTTGTATCTCCCAAGTTCCAAATGTGTATGTTTCTTCGTAAAGTACACACGACTGTTGCACAAAACTAGTGAAAATAGCAGATCTACAGGCACATGACGCTTCGCAGTCGAACCGCGAGGCATTGTGTGCTTGTAGATCACTATTTTAATTAATTTTTCAAATGATAAATACAAAACGTTTTGGACATACAAGGTTTCCACCCGGCAACGACAATATTCACTTCCACCAATCAAAATATCTTCCTCAGTTGCGTGTTTTCTTTAGAGAGAAAGACAGACCTTGTGGAGTGGCCTGTCATTTTAGGTTGTTTGTACCACACTTACAGTACACTTTCCTTTGCACTTCCCCTCGCCCAATTCTCAACATAGCAATACAACTGGCTTACTGAAGAATTGAAGTGTCAGTCAGAAACTGCGTTTTGCCAACGTTTACAGACCAACCTTTACTCGGCCTTAGCTGAATGGGTAGAGACTAGAGAGTTCCTCTGGGAATTAGAAGATCTATGTGTCAAAGTGCCCATGAGCAAGACACTTAACTCCGTCTAAGCCATCTATGCAGCCACTTGCTGGGAGAAGTAAAAGTAACCCAACCAACCGCTGCTCTCTTTAAATGACCCATTTCTCATGAACCACACTGTATCAATAAACAATATATAGATGTTATTTTGACGATGCACTATAGCTAACTTTATTCAGCACAGCGGGACACTCTGCACCAACAGAATCTAATTCGGGGGAATATTGTTTGAGAAAAACAATATACAAGGAGAGGAAATGAGACAGGGACTATGGCAACTGATATCATCTGTCATTACAAGAAAAGTTGTCTAAAAACTCTCATACCACATCAGTCATTACACTGTGCTCCTTGTTGAATCAGTGAAGTACATAAATAATGGCTTGTCCACTATATTCTAAAAAATGTTACCAGCACAACCGTAAACAAATCAATAAAATCAAAGAGAAAGATGGGGAGCAGGAACGCCGACTCTGAGTGCCTCATTTTGTTGTTGTTTTATTCTCTAGTACAGAAACATTTTCACAATCTGGTGTTGAAGTATTTTATTCTAAAACAAATCATTTGAGATTTTAATACTGGCTGCTTGTAATAATAATACAAATTCCCCTTGGGAACGGTCAAGTCTTGTCTCATCTTGTAATTTGTCTTAACACGGAAAGGCATTCAATTTTCAAATTCAATACTGTGAACATGAAGATTAAAACATAGCCTACAGTGCAGCATATGTAGCTGGCATCTGTTGTTGATGGGTGCCATACAAAAACAATTATAATAAGATTCAATTTAACTCAGTAAAGGTTGTTCAGTTAGAGCATTCTGCTGTTTTGTTTTCATAGAACAGCACTGATAACATTATTGAATGAATATCATTTGAGTATAAAAAGACAAACATTCAATGGCTCTGTTTCACTTTTATGGCCCAATCGATTACCTCAGTTCGCAACCCCTTTGAAATTCAAATGGAGCAATTAAGAGCTCTGACCAGCTCCTGAAAAAAAAACAGAGACCGGTGAACAAAATCTATTGTCCGCTGAGATCCAGCGGCTCGTATCCCCGCCCCTCTGGGTCATAGAATGTCCGGGCTCGACCAGCCTACCAGTTCAGTAACTGATTAGTTCTGGAATAAATTAAATAAAACATTGTGTTTGTTGTATTATTCACAGAAGTTGTATAATTTAACATACAGTTTGTCATCAAAATCACATTAGAAAATAAATCCCAGCTTTTATGTCAAAACTTGACTTACCTGCCTCTGTGCAACTGCACTGCAACTGCACCTATGGGGCAGGCGGTCAATATTCCAATATTCAAGTAGAATAACATTAGTCGGTTAAAGTTGGATTTCGCAGCTCTGTGCAATGTTGTTTTGAAAAATGCCCCCAACTCCCCTGCTTCCCCACTGCCCTCATCATGTCCAGTAGAAACACTGAGATGTCTGCATCTCCCCACATTCTGAATTCTGCTCCTGTTTTTCGTTTTCGTCCAAATGAATTCTCTCTCAAACTCGAGGAGACACAGTCCAAAATGAAGCAAGCTCATGTTCTTTAACTGTACACCAAAAACACTGCCAGAGACATTGAGAGCCCAAACCCCCCTGTCATCCCATGAAAACAATAGCAAAAATGTACATCTCTATGTGCGAGGTGAGTAATTGGCCGCCTACCAGTCGATGGACAAGGAACTGGCTGACATTCTTTCAGAAAATCGGCTGTTATCCCTCTCCACATTATACTGACCAGTCACGTCTTTACGCAATGGAAATAGAGATTATTTCAGTCAATTTTTATTTTCTAATTTGGGCTAGATCAGATCTCAGGAGGTAGGCTTCCGCCTATGCCGCCTAACACTGATTACGCGCCTGGTTGTGAATGACTGAAAAAACAAACAGATAACTATAATACCTGTATGCTTTCAGCCAACAGAACTTTTAAAGTATACAGCATATAAAGTCCTCCCTGTGTTGATGGATGTTGGAAATTAATCTCTAAATCGTTGTCAGGTGGCTTTCAAATCAGTCTCTTCTCTCTCTCTCTCTCTCTCTCTCTCTCTCTCTCTCTTTCTGTCTTTCTCTCTTGAGAAACTGGTCATTATTCAGCAATTCACCAGACTTTGCATGCTCAGCAAAAGAAAACCTTTACATTTTCCACTTCGCTGCCAATTCATTTTGATGGATCGTTCCCTTGCTATCTCCCTATGTCCAATGAATAATAAAGGGCTGTGCTAAGCTTTCACTGCTTTGAATTAGGCTGTTGTTCTATACCATAGATTTATCTAATTGTAGTCAGGATTATGATATATTCATCATGACACATGTACTGATCTATTATTCATGCGGTATCCAACCCGTCCTACTTTTGACACATAAGTAAATGCTCTCACATAGAGTAAACTGCACCATTGCTATTTGAAAACGACAATGAAAATCATTGCTTTTTACTTACTGGCTCATAGAAAATGACACACACTGCTTTGGCTTTTATTAGTGGATACTTTCAGCCATATATACAGTAGTAAATATGTAGTTAACATGCACAGTCCAAGTGTCGCATGTGCACACACCAGATGGTGTATTCCTGTGATAAACCAATGATTCCCATTTGCCATGTGTCGTGACAATTTGTTGGTACAAAACTGCAATCTTGGTCTGACTGCCTCTCCATGTAGATATTTATAAATGAAAGTTTGAGGAATATTATATAGCGCTTTTATAACGTTCAAATGTACAGTATGCCATTGGGATAACAGCTCCTACACAACAAATTGTATCAGTATTATTTGCAGCTGACCAGTGTTGAAGTGTTGTTTGTTTAATCATAGATATATATGGCTCTAGGGCTGGCTTCCTCGAGAGAGTTTTGGCTATGATAAGTGTTTAATTAACTTTAATGGTGTGTCCTTAGTACTGAATGTGAACACTGGTGTGAGTTTTACTTTTATAGCAACGTTCATACTCTGAATTAAAGAAACACGGACAAGATTGCTGTGTGTACTTTAGGTTCAAGCCGAGTTCTGATGGAAAGCTGAACAGTTAGAAGGAAAACCCTTGAATTACGCAGTTCTGGCCCACGGAAGCACATTTGCCCTTGATCTCGAGTCGTCACGTTCAAGCACACCAGAGTATTGCTGGACTAATAATTGGCATCAACCGTGCTTTCATACAGAGAAGCACTAGATTATATTTTTCCTTGATCCACCCTGGTCCCTGCCCAGTAGACTGAATGAGCTCTGCTGTGGGAAACACATGGAGTAATGCATTCAGTCACTGGTATGTTAGAGCTGGGGACTTTCAAACGGGTTTAGCTCATGACTACATTATACAGTCTTGGTGACATCAAAACACAACATGAGACAACTCACATTTCTCTGATCAACGTGGGGTGCCTGTCTGTCTCACAACCCACTAACCATGCGGTGGAGAATCACCTGCATTAGCCATATGAACCGTAGCATCCCTGTCCTGGGTAGAATAGTCTGTGAAGATAGCTGATTTACAAGCTCTTATGCGGCGGAACGCTGTAAGTTTGGATCTTGTACATTGGGGGGACGGGCCCCCGTAGATTGGCTATTTCCGTCTTTTTCTTAAGAGATTATGGCATAGAGGGGCCTAGCATAGACCCCTGCGAGACTCCGGTCAACAAAGTACATTGAATGTAAGGGGTCTAGATGTACAGTACGTTTGATTTATGTGCTCAACTGGTGTCCAGCTGCTATCCAGAGCTCCTTTGGTGCATTTAGGCTTGGACTGAACTAGATGGCCCCCCTATTGCTCGGTGCTGGAAGGTTCCTGATGGAACGCATTACCTATTTTCTGTGTTTCTTCGAAGAATGAGTCACATGAAAATATATATTCATCCTTCACCACTTCTGATCCAGTGTGCCGAGTGGACTGCTTGAAATACTTGACATGGTGTCAAGCATCTCAACCGAGAAATGCTAAGAAAATGTTTATAGAATCTATAAAGTCCTTCACAGGTTCTTAAAGCAGAACTATTATTAGAGCACTATTCTAGAGTAGACAATCAGAGATCTCTGCTGCCTACCAATAAATCTGGTGAACTGACATCTAAATTAAACAAAGGGGATAAAACCGACTGGAAACGATTCAGAGATTTAAAAAAATAACTGCATAGTTTTCAATTCAACGCAGTAGGTTTCTTTGAGGCTGTACGTGCGACCTACATTAAATTTAGATTTCCCCAGACTTCACAGTAGGCAGAGAGCTCTGATAGACGAATGCAGACTAGTGTGCTCCTGCTTGCTTTTATTTTGATGCTACTACAGTAAATGCAGGGGGCATTGATGTTAGTCAATAATTGCTTACCTTTTGTCTGACTGTTCTTTTGTTGCCATAGCAGGGATACCACCCACATATACAGCCTGTGGTGTACTGTACATGAATATATTTAAATAAAAGTACAAATACCCGGGCACAAAATTACTCTAGTAGTAGTAAATGTGAAATGACCATTATTGACATTTCTACTAAAGTAGAAGTACAGTACAGTATATAGGATCAATGTAAGTTCTTGCTTTTACTGTACTTTAAAGCATTACAAGTAAATGTAGGCCTAACTGCTTCAATATGTGTCATATTGAGTGCTCTGGGGTTATAATATGGCATGCGTTTGTACCTCAAAATGTTTTGGGCAGTAGTTTATTTCATAGCCATATTTTGATAATTATAGTTTAGTCATTTTGGGTATTATTTTATTATATTGTGAAAGTGAAAGGAAGGATTTTTTGTTGTTATTGTTGCTGTATGCTGTAATCTCCAATCCATTATTAATGGATTGCATTTGAAGCATGTACATTCATCAATCGAGACAGGAGTTGCCCTGAGTGATCTGCAGTATATAGCTGTAAATCATCAATGCACACACCACAGACAGTAGGAGTTGGCGTGTCCCTCCCCGTTGAATGATTTTACACTATTATAGCTCACATGCATCGTCTGCATGTCTGTGTTAGGAGACCAATCTAAATTCAAATACAGTAAAAGTTTATACCCAAATAAAATAAGACTATTGATCCACAAAGTGATTCGTGGTGTGGATCAATAGAGTTTTATTTTGGACTCTGATGTTTGTTTCAGGATTTGTAGGCATTTCTGCTTTGTTATTGTCTCCACCAGGCCGAAGGCATGGGGAGACTATGTTTTGCACCCTGTCCCTCCCTCCGTCCGTGTGCGCGTCCGTCCGCCCGTCTGTTACCAGCTAAGCCGTTGGCCCAGTCACTGTCAAACTGTGAACTAGAGGTCTTCACGGGACCAATTTTACCTACCCGACCCCAAATGGACCTGCAAAAAATGTACCCGGACCCAAATGGACCCGCCTATTATTAGAAATATGAGAACCGATACCCGAACAAAAAGCGTTGTTAGCGCTCTCTACTGTACCTCCTTGCCCACCACTGGCCCCCACCGTTGTGCGTAGGTCTGTTGACAAACGCCAGGTCGCCTCACTGACTGAAAAAAGGGGGGTGTGGGGGTGATTGACAGCTGTAACAGCCAATCGCCGGGTCCATTCGGGTATCAATGGAACCGCCATTATCACCTGTCAGAGACCCAGGACCCAGGGCATACGGTAGCGGCTCCAACCCGGCTCCGAAGTCCCTACTTGTGAATGGACCCGGACCCGGCTCAGTGCCGGGTCGGATCCCGGGTAATTTCAGATCTCGGACCTACCCGAAGACCTCTACTATGAACAAACACTCCCTGGATGCCAATTCAGAACCTCTGCCACATACATGGGTCTGTTCTAGCGCCTCCATGAGGCCGATTTTTGCAGCGTCCGATTGCCATGAAAAGCTGAAGTAGACACGGCACCCTTTTCAAATTGGCATATTATAGTGCCACCAGGAGGCCACAATAACCTTCCTGACCTGGCAGAGACAGTGATGTGAGGTTGTACTGTAGATCTGCAATTTTTGACAAAATAATGTTTGGCTATTATGACATACCCAGAATAGGGCATATGGGCTGGACTGGAATGCTCAGTGCTGCTAGGTTTCTAAAGTAGAGTGTCACCTATTTACTGTTTCTCTTGGAAGAATGAGTTGCATGAAAATATATTCATCCTTCGATGTGCCGAGTGAACTGCTTGAAATATTTGACGTGGTGTCAACAATCTCAACTGAGAAATGGAAAAATGTTTGTTGAGAGTTACAGAATCTGTAAAATCTCTCAAACATCTCCTTTTCTTTTCCTTTTTAAGCTTTATTCAGATAGTGTAGGAGAGTGTTGAGATACAGGAAACCATGGGCAGAGACTTGTGTTATCGCAAGTCAAGGAACATATACTGTAGTGCATCCGGAAAATATTCACCCCCCTTCACTTGTTACAGCCTCATTTCAAAATGTGGTGGTGTTGTTATTATTTTCACATTTATTCAAAAGAAAACACTCAAATATCACATGTACATAAATATTAACACGCTTTACGCAATACTTTGTTGAAGCACCTTTGGCAGCAATTACAGGACTGTAATTACAGGACTCAAGAAGCCTACTCAAGGCTTCATGAGTAGGCTATGCTACATGTTTGGCACACCTGGGCCATTTCTCCCATTCTTCTTTACAGATCCTCTCCAGCTTCAACAGGTTGGATGGGGAGTCATTTTCAGATCTCTCCAGAGATGTTCAATCAGGTTCAAGCCTGGGCTCTGGTTGGGCCACCCAAGGACATTCAAAGACTTGTACTGCTCCTTTGTTAACTTGGTTGTGTGTTAGGGCATTAACAACTTGTGAGTTTTGCAAGTCGACTCGACTCAGTAAAAAGTTGAGTTGAAGTCGACTTTATCGTTTGATGACGTCATCACATCACACACAACCCCCCAATTATTTTGGGGGGTCCCCATATGATTAACTTAATGTGCAACATTGTTTTCTCACCCAACAGTACACAAACCAGCATAAAGGTTAAGTATATAGAGGGTATCTTGACATTTCTAAAGTGACAAATTAAGGACTTTTTAATACTTCTAAAATGACAAATTAAACATTGTCCAAATTGTAAAATATATAGAGGCAGAAATTATGAAAATAGCAGATCTACATGCTCACAACCCCTCACATCGCGAGGCGTTGTGAGCAGGTACATCTGCTATTTTCACAATAGAACCATGTTATACCAAATGTAATGTAGCTCTGTAATATTGGATCATTCCGTCCTTGACAATAAGCAATCTTACTGTTTGAATGCTGTACAGACGCACACATGGAGCAAAAATAATGATCGAAAAAAATACAAAGGATTTTTTTTTCTTCACTTCAACTTTCTCTGGTGGGAGTCAACTTGTGTAATGAAGTCGACTCAGTCGACTTGTCGACTTTTTGGTTAATGCCCTACTGTGTGCTCAGGGTCATTGTCCTGATGGAAGATCAGCCCAGCCCAGTCTGAGGTCCAGAGTGCTCCTCAGCTCCTTGGTCTAGACTAGAGACATTGAGGGTGAGGTTGTTCTCCTTACACCAGACCAGAGTGCCAGTGATGTGACCTCATCCCTGTAGGCAGACTCATCATTGTTGACAATCCGACCTATCACTGTCATGTCAGGTTCATCAGAAGTCTAGTATCCAGTCACACATGCTTGGGTGCAGCCTGAGGTTTTTGCCGGATTTTACACTTGATTTTATTACCTTAGTAAATGTTTTTTAATCATCATGATATGCGTTTAGTAAATGATGGTGCCATTCATTTTTAAATGAATGATAAAGTAAGGTATGTTTCTAGGGCTTCTACTGCTGCTACTGCTATTGGCTGCGGCTTCTACTGCTTCTACTGCTATTCGTTTCAAAGATGCCCAGAGATAGTTTTTCATCCAACACGGCCGACATCCACCTAAACATGAGTGGGAGGATGGAAGAGTGTTCAGTCAGTGTGAGTAACAAAAGCCTATGACAAAACAAAATGCACGCACGCAGAAATGCATAGCCAATATGCTGGCCAATAACACATGTACACCGTAATCACTCTGTGTGTAGAATTCTGAGGCAAATATTTACCTAGTATATTTTGGAATATAACAAAATGTGAAAAAAGTGAAAGGGTATGAATACTTTCGGGATGCACTACTAGGCACCTACCTCGCACATGTTATATTTGAGTGAAGATTTCACTACAGACCACTTGAAATCACATTTTATTTCGTTTTTTACTTTTGGATGTTTTCTCTGAAGCCTGCATAGGCTTTGTGGTGGATCAAAGTAATGTTCCAGATGATTAAAGTTAGAAATTGCAACCACAGACATTAACCACAAGACACTGTCAATGTCACTGTATGAATACATGATTGATTGCGATAGTTAACTCATTTATACTGCCAGAGATGAATAGCCAACTAACGCCCAAATGTTAGCAATTTCCTGTTTTTCTTCCTTTTTAAAGTAGTCACAGCTGATTTATCTCCATTAAAGGAGTAGTTCACCCCCAAAATGACTTGTTTTCTATTGATTAGTCACGCCATGGAGACTTGAGTTCAATATTATTGATATTATATTATATTTGTCGCATCCCTAAGACAAAAATGTGATTGTAAAGCAACCCAAACTAAAGCAACCCAAACAAAGGAAAGAATTCCCACCTTGAATTCAATGCATTGGAGTCTGGGATGGATCTGACCACACATTAAAGCTCACCAAAGTTGGCAACTTGTGCCTTGTGCACAAGTAGGCCGCACCTCATGGAGCAGAGCGCGCCATGAGGTTCGCTCACCACTGGCATCACCACTGGCGATGCCAGTGACATCACCACTGGCATCACCAGGAATGCTGGTCCCTCATTGGGCTACGGGCTTAAGCACACATAGCTACCACCTACTGTACCTACCTACATACTGTACGTAGCCGAACGCAGTACTTGTGTGCTCTGCTGGCACAAGTAATGGTTGTCTTACCATTCAGTGTGTTTTTCCTCAGTTACCAGGTTTTACATTCAGATACATTCTTGCAGGTGTGGTTAAATCTAAACGTGTAATAGCTAATTGTATAGCTATGAGCGTCTCTACTTTCATATACAAGGAAGAAACAAATGTGCTAACATTTTGAATGATCAGATATTAGTTATTTTGGATCACAAATGAGTGTGGGTATTTAAAGGAAGGTTGTGGTTAGCAGCAGCAAGAAAGAGAGGGCTCTTATGGGTAAATCTTTACACTCTGTTAAATAAAGATTCTTTAACAGGATTTTGTCATTTTCTGTACATTTTCAGTGCTGCCCTCTTGCCTTATTTTCTTCACTTCCCTCCTCTGTCCTTTACGTCTTCCCGCTCGACCCCAGAATTATTTTAGGTGCTCTCATTTTAAGCCCTATGAACTCACACGAATAATATCACCACTGCGGGCAATTCCTTTCAGAGGATGCTAGCATTATGAGTAATTAATCTGAAAGTGCTATGATTGGTCCTGCTACTTTACCTCCCGGGGCCAGGCTGCATGTCTGCATAAAACCTGTTAAAGACAACAAAACACTGTGCTTTAAAAAAAATCATATAGTCATTGAGTTTTTGCATCCTGTGACCCTTTGTCTTCGCTACAAAAATGTAGGGGTGTGTCGTGTGTGTGTGTGTGCGCGTGTGTGTGTGTGCGTGTGTGTGTGTGTGTGTGTGTGTGTGTGTGTGTGTGTGTGTGTGTGTGTGTGTATATTATGTCTAAGGGATAATGTCTGCACACGATATAATGCTCTCCCGTCTTTTATTTTATTTTCAACCAACAAACAACGTTTCGCCCAGCAGGGCTTTCTCAAGTATATAATGTATATTATGTCACCATAAGAATGATGTGCTATAGAAATGTATGCAACGGTTTAGAAAGGCTGAAATTCATGCATTTTAACACCTATTATCTGCGTAATTTGTGCAAGCTACTATATGTGATAGTCCAGCATTTCCACAGAGATCAGAAATCAGCAGCAGAAATAGCTGATTTACATGAATACAAAGCGTCACACTGCGATGCCATTGTGAGCTTGTAGATGGCATGAACAGAATATGGCAGGTTGAAAGTGGTTAATAGGAAGGGCAGGGTCAGATGGCCAGCTGTTGAATCAGCAAGGACAACAGAAGGTTACAATCACCACTGCTAACTTGTGCCAAGTCCCCCCCACCTCTCTCCAAAGCACACACAAAGACACACATGCATGTAGTAGAGATATGCACGACAGAAACACACACTGGCGCATACGCACGCAGTGGCGCGTACACCGACATGCACACACGCACACACACACACACACACACACACACACACACACACACACACACACACACACACACACACACACACACACACACACACACACACACACACACACACACACACACACCACTTTGCTTTCATTATGTTGAGCAACCCTGGAGCTGAAAAATTGATTAATGCAGACCCTTTATTCTAGACAAGCTCTCCAAAGATATCATCACGGGCACTAAAAGATGCCTCAACTGCTGCTGTATATGACACTGCAAGTCACCGGCTATAAATCACAATTGTCACAATATTCCAGTCAAACGTGCCCCCCCCCCCCACCCCCCAACCCCTCCGGTCCCCTTGCTTGGCACTTTGACATGCTGAATGAATTAATGGCTTTCCCAGTACATACATAATATGTATAATTTAGAATGCTGTATGGTTACAATTCTTTATCTATGACCTTCACACCTGCAGTCCGAGAGGAATACGATTAATTAATGATGACTGCGGATGAAAATTAATCACTGCTAAGTCTGGTGTACAGTATTTAGGCTACACCAGTAAGACACCTAAGGGCGAAAAGCGACCTACACGCCCTAAAGGGTGAGGTCGCGCCATCTGTCTTGGCCATAATGGATTCTGTTAGTGTGGTTCTTCTAATGGAGATCCCTAACAGAATCCCTATCACTGTGATGTCACCTGTTTATGCCCATATATGGAGATCCCTGCTCTGAGTATCTGACATCACTGTGATGTCACCTGTGATGTCACAGTGATGTGTCAGGGGAACCACAGTGTCAGGCGTAACAACAAAAAAGCCTGTTAAGAGTGGTTCCCCTGACATCACAGTGACATCAGAGCATGATGTCAGAGTGACAAACCCATAGACCGTAAAAAGTGTACACGTCCAGACGGACACGGACAAGCTGTGCCTTTTCTCACAGTAAACTGCGACCTACGGTCGCAATTACTACAGTATACACTGTTTATTAATATGCTCTGTTCCATAGAAATAAACTAATAAAGTAAGTAAACGATTACTTCTATATTGTACATGAATTTATCCTTCATCTATATTGAATTAGTAGTAGTGCTAACAAGTGTACAATAAGAGGGTCCCTTTATTATATGCAGCATATACTGTGTGCGTGCGTGCGTTGCGTATGTACTTTATCACTATGTGTCGAGTTAAGAAATCCAGAAATTGATATTGCTATTGTTAAACATATTAAAATATATCCTAGACCAGTGATATTCAACTGGTGGCCCGCGGGCCAAATCCGGCCCCAGCCAAGCCAACACATTCCATATTCCAATGTAAAAATAAATTATTATTAGATTGGGTTGTACAGAATGGCTGCTGTCTCTTTCTCCATCCGTTTGCTAGTTTTCTGTGGATTTTGCCCATTTTCCATCTTCTCCAGCCACTTGTAGGCAAACAGTATTGTTCATTTGTCCTCAATAGTGTCTTGGGCTGAATGATGGTCTAACACTCCCCTATTGATGAATGAAACACATCATAAAAGCGCACTTGTGCACTTATCAGCCGGATGCTCAAAAACTAAAAAGCTAAAACTACAAAGTTTTACGAACATGAAAACACTTCACCTTGGCTGGGACCCATGGACAGAACACACTGAAATATACTTCCTATCCAAATCAATTTGTTATATATATCTATCCATCCATCCACAGAAATGATCCTATCAAACATCAAAAGACATGAATGCAGTATGAAGCAGTTCATAATAAGTTACCATAATGGACATATGTCCATTGTTGAGTCCTATGTACACTGTACAGTATCACATAAAACAAACGGTTAAAGGAGAATTCTGGAGGAGTGCTTTTCTTACTGTAATCTCATGTTATTCCATCCATTAACCAGAGATGTGGAAGAAAAGTCAATTTCTAGCGAGTTAGCTTTCACCGTAGGGGGTGGGATTTAACGACAGTTTGCCTCTCTACGGCATTCCATTATTGACACTCCGTCGACACATCTCCGCCATTATGAAGGACATAATATCAAGAAACAGGAATCGTTGAGCAATACAAATAAGTGATTTTGCGTAAAATCCCACCACTCGCAGTTGGAGCTGCCGAGTACTTGAGATAAAATAAAATAAAAATATTAATTACTGATTGTTCTGGGATATAATAACATCAGATTAACGTGGTAAGACGGCTAGCCCGGAATTCTCCTTTAAAGAGGTGGTGTACTTTTTCTGTTTTGTATGTGTCTATGGAGTTAATAGAAACGGAAGTGGGCGAGGAGGCTTCACTTCCGGATACTCATCGTTCTTTTTACGTTACCCCAGACTGTATGACGGGAGCATTTGCAAATCACGGAGTCAACAGTCTGGCCACACGAGACTAAATGGTAAATGGTGCATTTATATAGCGCTTTTATCCAAAGCGCTTTACATAGATTGTGCATTACATTCACCCATTCACGCACACATTCATACACCGGTGGCGGGGGAA
The DNA here is from genome assembly GCF_963921795.1 of Nannobrachium achirus. Taxonomy (NCBI): domain Eukaryota; kingdom Metazoa; phylum Chordata; class Actinopteri; order Myctophiformes; family Myctophidae; genus Nannobrachium; species Nannobrachium achirus. The sequence continues at coordinate 21,803,360 of NC_137826.1, read as the reverse complement.
GCCATGCAAGGCACCAACCTGCTCACCGGAAGCAATGACTACCACCCACCTGACAACCAGGCATACTTAATGAGCAGGTGGGTGTGGCCAGCCTGGCCACATATAAAAACATAATTTTAACACTTTCTCCAAGTATAATCATAATACCTGATGATTATGTTGTAGGGGGGAAAAGAATCACCGAACCCCATCATTAACCATGAACACAGTCTTGTGGCCCCCGACTTCAAGTCATTTTACAATTGTGGCCCCCTGCCTAATCTAATTGAATACCCCAGTTAATGTTATCGGACAGCACTAGTTCTCCTTCCTACAGTAGTATTGTACATAATTGTAACCAGAGGTCCTCCTTTATTTATATTTTATCTATCCTGCCGTGGTGGATCTGTTATCCACTGCTTTGTTGTGGCTGGCAGACACTCTACGAGAGAACAATGCCAACAACGCCATGACCCCAGGGAAGAGAAGAAAGAAACACAAAATAAGTTGAGAACAGTTGTGTAAAGTAACTAAAGTAGATTTACTTAAGTACTGTACTTGGGTACAATTTTGAGGTAATTTTACTTTACTGGAGTATTTTACATTTTCAGTACTTTTCTCTCTCTCAGTCGTTCTCAGACGAGCTTCCATCAGAGTCTCCAATCTTTCCGGTTCTCCATACACCCGGCCAGCTCCGAAGAGCTTTCAGCTCCCGCATCCTTCTTCAGGACGTCCACATACGTTAACGCGGAACATCCTCGTGATCGATGTCCGCGGGTTGGTTCCCACAGGACCAGCCTGCTGGCCGGGAGCTCCCGATGTCTGTGGCAGTGGCCGGCCAGCTTCATCCTCCTAGCTAACTTTTACTTCTACTCCACTACATCTCACAGACAAATATTGTACTTACTAGTAATAGTTACTAGTTACTTTTCTGATGATGATTATATTGTAAAACATACATTAATCACTTCAACCCTATTTTATACAGTTTTCAAACCTTTTAGTACTTTTACTTTTGGTACTTTAAGTATATTTTTATTCCAATACCTTTGTACTTTTACTCAAGTACACTTTGAATTCCGGACTTTTACTTGCAACAGAGTATTTCTATATGCAGTATTGATACTTTTACTTGAGTAAAAAATGTGAGTACTTTTTCCACCACTGGTTGAGAATCCAGGTTATCGACCTCCTCTGCCCAGTATCCTGCTTGTGAGAATTCAATCTTTGGATAATAAAATGGAAGGTTTGGGGGACGTTAGGGATTGTAACATATTTTGTTTGTCGTACATCTGGCTAACACTGCTGGTAGCGGTAGCCAGCGATAACCCCAGCTGAGCACTTTTCCTGATCTTCTGACTCCAGTATTCACCATTTTAAGCTCTCTCTGTCCCAGTCCATGGTCAAGAGGTCCACCATTGTCCCTGTGCCCAAGAACATTTCCCCAGCCTGCCTGAGTGACTAGCGGTAGCACTGACCTTAGTGACCAGTGGAAAAGGTACAAATTGGCATCGTATGACAGTTGAGTTCGAGTCGGGTTTATGGAATTGCTCTCCACAGCGTATTACTACAACTACCTGAATGCTTTGTGCACTCTCCTTCCAACTGTTTCTGTTCATTCGAGGCACTCCTGGGCAAGATGCTGCCAGAGTGAATGCCCACTGGGCAAACTGTGCCCAGTAAGCAGAGTGGAGAGCTGCCTCCAACGCTGTCACGGCTGATCACAGCCAGTGGAGGCGGGGTTTTGAGGACAAACTGGTTATTTGTAGCGTTTTTGTCGCTTGCACCCAACAGAAACCAAGGAGCGTTTCAAGAGAGATCACAGTAAATGATCTCACATGTTCACACATGAGTGCTGTGATATTTCTTTCTATTTTCCTGTCTATCTCATGAGCGGTTGGGTTTCTATGACCCATTGCAGTTTGCCTACCAACGACAGCATCTTCCAGGTTATCCACTCCCACCTTGTCAACAAGAGGGGCTGTGGTCCACACCAAAGATTTGCAACGCAGCAACCACTTGCAACTACCTATCAACAGAATCCTAAAACTGGGGTTTGCAACTAGACAGTCCGCACCCAGGCGCAGAGCTGTGACCACAGCAATAATTACCCTTTGTGATAAACAACAGACAGGGCTTTTGTGTGACAGACAAGGATATGAGCAAAGATACGTAGTTTACCGTTTCCATATACTTACAACTGTTACTGTATGTTGTATATTGTATACCACTAATGATGCATAAGAAATATGATAGATGTAAACAAATATATTGTAAGTAAAGATCACATTTTAATAATACTAATAAGTATTATTAGCATAATTATACAAATTATTATCTCTGGAGGTACTTCCCATATTACATAATGTCATTGGTAAAATTGTACAGATCACTGGTCAAACTGACGGATGCAGTCTCTCATGCCAAAAAGCCTGAGTCAGTTGTAGAAATGCAAGACGGGGGGCACGGTGGCGCAGTCAATAGTGCTGTCGCCTCACAGCTAGAAGGTCCTGGGTTCGATTCCCGCCGGGGGACACTGTGGGTGCTGGGGGCGTGTTCCCTCCTCCACGTCATCAGTGCCCACACCCTAGGTGGGGTTGGCAAAAGGGCCTTTCTGTGTGGAGTTTGCATGTTCTCCCCGTGTCTCCTAGGGTAGATACCCTCACAAAAACATGCAGTAATCCTGGTCTCTATAATGCCTCCCCCTGGCCAGCCGGGGCGCCTGATGGAGGGGAATAGAACTGGTTGGAATAACGTGTTCCTTCCACGTGCTACGTCCAACCGGGGAAGCTCCCCCTGTCAGGTGATAAGAAGCGGCCTGCTCACTCCTCATGCATTGAAGGAAGCATGAGCTCAGTTCGGGGCCCTCCCCAGGTTGGCAGAGGGAGAGTAGAGCCCAGGATTACAGCTTAGGCAATTGGCACCGGGTGAAAAAATGGGTTACAAAAATCATGGGATAAAAATTTAGAAAAAAAAAAAAGAAATGCAAGACATTACATCATCACACATTTGGGTATAATGAACACAAGAGTTCAGTCGGAAGTGAAGACCATGCGGTGACCAAGGACATCTCTAGCTGAGTAGGCTTGACAGTGAGTTGTAGGCTTGACAGCCTACTGTCTACCTCTGCAACGGTTTCATCGCAACACATTGCATTTGCCTTGCCGTGATGTAGCTCCAAATATTGATGCTCATTATCTTACGTGCTTATTAATCCAAAATTGAGGGATCGCACAATAAAGCAATATCAGTCAAACAAAGTTCTCAGTCTGTTTCCATGGCAGTTTGTCAACAGGTAACCTCAGTGTGTGCCTATAGATCCTCCATCTTGTGACTGCCTTTTCTTAGATATTTCAATTACATTTTCTGGTTTTATTGGTAGATACAGTAGAGTGACAGGAAATGGGAGAGAGTGACTCGCAGCAAAGGTCATCGGGATCAGGATTCGAACCCGCGACACGCTTTCAGGCTGCAGTAGCAGCGTAGGTGCCTAGACTGCAACGCCAGTCGTCCGGGCCCAGCCCCCAGGTTTTAAGGTGGGCGGACACACACAGCCTTAACATTGGAGCCCCCTAAGGTTGCGTATTGAGCCTTCAGCTGTATTCACTGTACATATATATACTGTATGTCTTGTTTGTGTCCAAGAATAGCTCCACCAACGCTGTTATCAAGCTTGACACTGACACTGATGGGGGGCCCGATCACAAGCAGGAACAACAAGGGTTCTCTGGAGGTGGTGATCTCTTGCTGCGATGACATGCCTATCCTAGAACTTCTGTAAAACCAAGGAGATTATCTTGGATTTTTGTATGCGATGAGGGAGGACCCCCACCTCCACCCCTTATGATCAATAGGACATCAATGTGAGAGGTTAGAAGTTTCAAATACCTCAGTGTGCACATGCACACAGACCCTGTGGTTACTAGGCAGCACCTGTACTGCCTCACTGCCTTCAAAGTCTCACAAAAGGTCCACAAATCCTTGTACTTGCTACCGCTCAGAGGAATAGCTTAGCCCCTCCTGTGACCAACAAGCCCTGTAAAGGCAAAGCCAGTACAGAGAGACACAGAAAGTGCTGTTTCCCTCAGGCTATCAGAGCCCTGGACAATGACCAAACTTCCAGGTCAGTTGGTCACAACAGGTGCTCTGTTGTGATTTTTCTGCACATATTGTACGTTTCTTTTGGCTGTATCTGCTCACAATTGCTACAGTTCATCACATATTGCATGCTTTTGAGTATACAGTACTTTGGCCATCCTGCTGCATATATTCTGTTAATAATGAATTCTCCCATTTCTAATTATCCATTTTATGTATAGATTTGCCGTTTCAACTCTTCTGCATTTACTGCTATTTTCCTGAACATTTCCTGAAAATGCATTTTTTCCACAGGGTTCTTTCCCTGTTTTGCCTTTCAAATCTTTATGGAGAATGGAGCGTATTTTTGCAGAAACTCGCAATTGTAAAGAAACCACTCCATTCCCATTGAAAAGCAGAATCCACCTTCATAGGCAGATTTAAACTTCAAAGTCAGAGAAGGTCATAAAAATAGCAAACATTGATCTACAAGCTAAATTTTCTGCAAATCCCCTGAAAATGTAATGTCTTGCCAATGGCAGGACGTGTGAAGTTTTGAAATGGCACATCTGTATATTTTACTCTCGCTGAGTTGTATATCTTAAACCAGGGAAAACAGATCAGGTCCTCTTTGGGGTGTACTTCAGCATCCATGCTGTATGAAAGTGTGGCTAGAAGGAACGTAACTGCCTGCGTGGTTATCACCAGGCAGTACCAGGAGCACTGTCTGTTCTTCATCCTGTCTGCAAATAGTTTCGAGGTTGTTTCTTTACACTCGAGCGGTTAGTACCTCATAAAGGATTTAAAAAGCCTCTGGGCCTCAAAATAGCCTGGATGTGATCCCACCAAGTTCATACTACGTATTGCACCTGTTATTATTTATGTGCATATCTTCCTCTTTGGCAAACGTACGCCTGTAAACCCCACTATATCTCTGCTTTATTTCTGTTCAATCAGCCAAGCTAATTGGCCACAGGCAGCACCACTCCCCCCCCCCCCCCCCCACCCAACCACTCGCGTCCACCCCACCCTCCTCCTGCTTGAGTAATGGGCCGCGTCGACTCCTTGTCACTATGAGAGGTGATGCTGTGCAGCTCGCCTCTGTGCTCCTCGTTCCATGCGTGTCCTTTCGGCCAACCAGCTAATCCCAAGCTGATATCTCTATCGACCATGATTTAGCTGATAACATTGCAGATCCCCCATACACACACACACACACACACACACACACACACACACACACACACACACACACACACACACACACACCTCACCTCCCCCTCTTACCTCTCTCTCTCTCTCTCTCTCTCTCTCTCTCTCTCTCTCTTGCCATCTCCATCCATACCCTTACCCCCCCCCCCCCCCCACTCCCCCCTCCAGCTTCATCTGGCTCCTCTCCCCCGCTAAGGTGTTGATCCTTGTAGGTGTCGACATATTTATCTTTATCTTTATCTCGCACCACCCCACACACACACACACACACACACACACACACACACACACACACACACACACACAACCAGCCACCCCCTCCCCAGTCCCCCAGCCAGGTCTACGGCTGTCAGAATATCTCCGTGCTAAGATCAGTCACAGCGCAGGAATAAGTTCTGCATGGCTAAACCACATAAGTGCACAGAGGCTGTAGCACTGAGTGCTGTAGCACTGGCTGGGGTGGCTTAGGTACGGATAGAGAGGTGGACCTACATAGAGCTGAAGGAACGGTTTGTGAATTGATTCGGGATGGCAAGTGAATGTGGCAAACGTGGCAGTGCACAGAAGAAAGGAGAAGAGGGGTGTGTGTGTGTGTGTGTGCGTGCGTGCGTGCGTCGGTGCGTGTGTGTGCACGGCTGGTCCATAAATTATTCAAGACAAATAAAAGAGCAGCCTCTGCCTTCCTGGTTTAAAAAAGGGCTAAGGTGTACATCCGATGTGTGCCTCTGTCATCTATTGCAAATGTTATATATAAGCCGTCATACCACTTTTGAGAGAGGAGCGATAAAGGTAATACTGAGTCCCTTGGAGCCCAGAACAGCCCATGGCTTTCTTCTGCTTTGAACAGACAGCGTGAAGAAGTGTCCTGCATTACATTTATCTCCCCCCCAATACCTGTTACAAATGTAACATTTTCTGTGTCACTATTGAGAACTCCTTGATTCCACTGGCCTGTGCGTGCTCATTCTGCAAGAGCTGTGACAGCTCACCTAAATCAAGCTCCTCCTCTGCAGCACGAGTGTGACTCGTTATTGCCTGGACCTGTGAGCCAGTCAGCTGTGGATCTGTACCCTGTATTTATTCACACAACCCGGTTTTCTGGCTTCAGTGTTTCCTTGTGTATTTTTTACTGTGTCTGGTGTCTCTCTCTCTCTCTCTCTCTCCTCCCCTCTCCCTCTTGGTCTGTCTGTCTGTCTGTCTGTCTGTCTGTCTGTCTGTCTGTCTGTCTGTCTGTCCCTCTCTCTCATCGTTACCCACCCTTTCTACCCCTCCTCCTCCTCCTCCTCCTCACTCATTTGCTCACAGGTTCTATCTCACATTCACATACCCCTAGATACACTGGCTCTCGCTGTGCCCGTGCTGCGTATACGAGTCCCTGACTACTGTATGCCTTTAGAAGCATGCCCTTCCCTCTCCTCCATTATTCCGGAGCGCTGCGTACCCCCAAGGTTATTTTTTTCCCACCGGCATCCAAGGATTCATCCTGAGATTTTTTTTCTTTTTTTCAACCCCCTCCCAAGATTTTTCACAAGGCCACTACTGTGCTTTTTAAATGAGCAATTATGAAGCTTAAAAATAAAAGAATACATATATTTTCTACTGCAGCATTCTGAGTCTACATCTCGGTCTCAGTCATCTGTCCCAGTATCCAACCCATTAGCCTGGGGGACAAAATCCAGCCAGTTCCCTTTTCTATACAGAGACACTCAGACAGCGTGCGCAATTTGTCACGTTGAGCATCCTCAAGTCAGATGGTAGCGAACAGAGGAGATATCTATAGCGGGAGAAGATGAAGCTGGGAGGAGCGGCAGCAGCAGCAGCAGTGTTGATGTTGGTATGCAGCAGTGTAGTCTCGCAGTCACAATGACACTGGACGAGGGAGAGAGAGTGAGAGAGAGAGAGGGAAAAGCCATGAGATAAAGGCTGAGAGGCTCTGCTGTTGAAAGGAGAACAGCCGAGTGGAGACCCACAGAGCTCTGTCACGCTACAGAGCTGACCATTTGCGCAGATTATTATTTTTTTGCTGCGTCTGTTCTGTTTGAGAGAGAGAGAGAGAGAGCGCACAAGGAGCTGCCGGGCTATTATTTATTTATTTTCTGGATTTTTCCCTTACCGCGCCGCTGCTGCAGATATTGCTCCCCTTCTCTTTCAGTCTCTCTCTCTCTCTCTCTCTCTCTCTCTCTCTCTCTCTTCTCCCCCCACCACCCCCCACCCCATCACCACCCCTCCTCTCTCCTCTTGCTTCCCTCCCCTATCTCTCTCCTCTCTCTCTCTCTCTCTCTCTCTGTCTCTGTGTTCTCTCCCTCTGCCGAAAAGGGGGGGAACAAAAGCGCCGGATTCTGCATCGCCCCGACCTCCGCGTCGCAGCCCGGATCTCTCTCCTTCATTCCTTGGTCGTCTTGTCAGGTTTTCTTTTTTTTTCTTTTTCTCTCTTCCGTTTCTTTCTTTTTTTATATGCATATACATCAATTGTTTTTTTATCTTTTCTTTTTTTCTGTAAGACTTAATGAAATGATCCAGTGTGGCGGGGAGACATGTTATCTCTCCCACCGTGGTGGGGAGAGAGGCTCTCGTCTTCATGGGCAGTGTCAGCTAGCCTCCAGCTATACCTGTGGCCAATGGAGACTCCTATCAGGATTCCTGTCACATGCAGCCTTGCCCTCAATGGTTTTAATGCCCTAATATCGCGGCTGAGGCTCCCCACCGCCTGTTTGAAATCAGCATCGGAATCATCCCTGTCTCCATACTCGGGACGTTTGTTCATCCTGCATTTTCTGGTGGGATACAGTCTGCGTTGCTTGGAGGCTTGAACGTCATGTTTTGGGATGCTTTCTACCCAGGGCTCTGATGTCAACTTTGGCCGTGCGACGTACATGTTACACATCTGGTCAAAATGCTGACCACAAAATAGACGAACGTGTCTGCTTCCAGCTTCCACTCTGTGAGCAGTAATTAGATTTCGTCTGGTTTCTTGAAAAATATTCTTGGTGTGTGTGTGTTTTTTTTTGTGTGTGTTTTTGTTTTGCTGTTTTTTTTTTTATCTCATTTTCCGAGGATATCTTTCCGTTTCTCTGCCAACACACTACGCACTCCAGTGGATTATGGAGGAGAGGGGCTCAGGTTGCAACTGAGATGCCCTCTCATCTTGGAGCGGGACCGAGGGAGGCCCAAGAGGGGCCCTGTTGGCCCTCGTGGGTCCATGTGGATCTTACGTATGTGGGCAGACTCTCGGCGGGTGCCCGCGTGCTGGGACGACGAACCAGCCGGTCAAGCTTGAGTCATTATTCAAGACTGACCTTCTGGCTCGCCTTGCTTACCGTCCTGCCCATCCAGACGGGGACAGCACGCGTGTCTTCCAGTCTGAGCACAACCCACCACGTCCACCATTTCCACAATAAGCATGGCACAGCTCCCATTGCCATCAACAGGATGCCTTTCCTCACCAGGGGGGGCCATGGTAAGACCCTTCAAAAGCAGTTTGTCTTAAGACTATAGTGCACGCAGGAGCCCCGATCAAAGTCTGTGTTCAGGGTTTGAAGTAGTTATCGTTCAGTGTAATTTATATGCGTGGCTTTGGCCCTGTCGGTGACCCTGCTAGCCTTTGCATTAGTTGTGGTAGACACTAAAATCCTTAGCCTTACTTTATCCATTTGTAACACTGGCGTGGTACAGATGTTGCATTTCATCATTGTCGGCAGAAACCTCGTATCTCCAAGTTTCACATTTGTAGGTTTTTTCGTAAAGTAAAGCCTTGCCTCATCATACAAGACTGTCGCACAAGGCTAGTGAAAATAGCAGATCTACAAGGACACAACACCTTGCGGTGCGAGGTGTTGTGTGCTTGTAGATCGTCTATTTTCACTATTTAAAAAAACTAAACTGAACCATTTTGGACATACAAGGTTTTCACCCGACAACGGCGATTTGCACTCTCTCAGTGAAGATTTTACTGTGTAGTCATGATGACATAGAAGTGGTTTCGATTGCCATCTCTGTGAATCATTTACTTTGGCAAAGCTCTGGCACCAGTGGTTTGGTTGTGCTGTGGGTTTAATGGATCCCTCAGTAACTGCATTACATGGACACGCCATTGCTGCTCTCCATCAGTGAGTTCCCTCATCTTGCTTAAACTCCCATCAGTCTTTGTTGCCCTTTCCTCGGGTCGCTGTTCCTGACGCTCAGCTCTCCAAAGGCTCTTTAATCACCAGATTGATGGATGATATTGAAAATGCTTATCAGCCTGATGTGGCCACTCATTATTGCCAATCACTATGTCTTATGTGTGACCTTTCCTGTGTGGTGCTTGGCTGCTTATACAACATAATCCACTTATTATAATGGTGCCTCTCTTCATGTCCTTCAAAGGTGGTCAATACAATATAACTTGTTGCACGCACAAACATTTAAAAACAGTTAAAGTAAGCAGACATTTGAGCATCCATCTTAATGTTCTCCTTGAATGATTCCATCCATGAAACACTAATCAAGGCATTGACCGCAATACAACAGTACGACATAGGATAGGACATTATTTTGCATTTGCAGAACACTTCAACTGAGTCACATACAGTAAAGCAGGGCCCAAACCTTTCAGGCCGAGACCCAAAAGAGAGATTAGACGTTTGCCCGGGGCCCAAACGAGCGAAAATAGCAGATCTACAAGTGCACAACGTGTTGCTTCGCGCCGCGTTGTGCGCTTGTAGATCAGCTATGTTCACTACTTCTTAATTTTTTTTTTCTAATTTATGGGATTTCTTCGATTTCTTTCTTTCATTTATTCATGAAATTACTTAGAAAAATCATTGAATTAGTTTTATAATTCATTAAATTTTTATTTTGCTTTTTTGGAAAATGTTTTGAAATAAATAATAATTACAATCAAAATGCAGGAAACAAAGAATTAAGGGACCCATAAAAATGTGTCCGCGACCCACAAATGGGTCCCAACCCACTGTTTGGAAACAGTGCAGTAAAGTATTGACTTATCCTCTATGAAAAATCTATACCAAATTTGTTCCACCTCTTGAATTGGCGCTTTCTAAGTGCTGGCATCAGAATGATAGCCCTCTTTTATATTGCTCTTTGAAAATCATGTTCTGCCTCCTCCCTCTGACTATTGAAGACTCACTTTTATCTGCTTTATGAAAGGAGAGCAATGCATGTTCTGTCTTATCTCCCAATAGCAGCTCTGACATTTGTAATGGGGTCTACAAATGTGATAAATTACATTGTCGGTATTACAGACTCATTATACCACACTGCACCCTTGCATGCAAGACTCTGATCACTTAAGCAAATAGAAAGCCCTATCAAAGAGTTCCTGATACATATTAAACTGCCTTAAAGCAGCACTATGTAACCTTTGTTTAATGAATACATTTTAATTTTGTCCAGTCTGTATGGTACAGTATGTTAATAGTAATACAATATAACGTGTACAATGGTGGTTGTATTTTGTCTCCCTGCTCTTCTATTGAGATCATGTCAAAGATTGTCTCACCTGGACACAGGATCTGAGATGAATATTGACCTCATGGTCAAGATTCACTTTATCCCCTGAGCAAGCAGGCAGGCTCTATTAGCTCAATGGTAAAAAAGAGATGCTGCACTTGCACAGGAAACCTGCTTCAAATCCAGGATAGAAGAGGGAAGTTACCTTGTGCAGCCTTAATTGTAGTGTTTGTGCCTCAGACTGAAATTCATGCGTAGAGCAGGAAATTCAGCACAATATCACCTATCAACCCAGAATGACACACACTCAAGCAGCGTAGTATCACCAATTAGATATTTGAATTGTTTATTATTTTTATGCCTCAGTGGATCTTTTTTATTGCTAAATGAATGCTTGAATTCTTGTGGAAGCTTACAACATGGCTTTCTTGCAGCCTCCTAGTTGCATGCATGCACTGGATACAAGATAATCATGGCTACCATGCTTTCTTCAGCATCGTAGTTTCTAATGTTGGTCAAACAGTACGATCATGATTTTGTTGGCCTGACAAACTGATTAAATTAACTTGACCATAATCCTGCAACCCTGTAATGCAGCTATTCCCAACCTGTGGGGCGAGGCCAACAACTGGTGGGAGGATAATGCAAGTGGGGCCCCCAAATATTTGACAAAACACACATTTTGTATTGATAATATCATGAAACCTGTTCATGAAAATACACTTGAGTTTTTCAAGTGGACCCTGACCCAGGAAAGGTTTGGAAACGCTGGTATATCTATATGTGTCAGATTTGTCATGCAATATTAAAGTAACCTCTGGCAATAAAAAGCTGGTTGTTAATGAATTGCCGACAGTGCTTGCAGTAAATGAAGCATTAGCTTGGTTTACAGTCCTTATAATAACATGTGTGTGTGCGTGTGTGGGGTGCGTCAGGGCTGGACAAAGACTTCTAATGGCCTGAGGGCCATTACTATTTATAGGCTACCAGTACCTACACACCCTACTGCAGTGCCTCACACTCCCTATATGAAGCACAGGATGGATCATGGACCGTTAAACCACATGGAGTAGTTACAGTATGGTACTGTACGTGCTATAGTGTGTGGTATGAGGCCACAGTATGGTACTGTACGTGCTATAGTGTGTGGTATGAGGCCCACGTCGTACACTTTCATTTAGAGTTCTAGCTTGGGTTAATCAAATATGGAGAATAAGTTGGATCGTGATTGATATGTTGCACCTACTCTTCTGATTAAAAGGATCCCTGCTCAAAGAGCACTGGCATTGCATAGTGGAGGATGTGTCAAAACATAAATGCTGCAGACCTGCATGATGGAGCTCAGAGGCGTCAATTGGGTATGCCAAGGTATGGCAGCTGCCAGCTGCCATGCCTTGGCTACAAGGGGGACGACAAAAGAAAAGTACTTCTTAAAATAAGTTCATCATGCCTGTTGCTAAGGTATGGCGACATGGCTGGTGTCGCGCGTGCAAGACACCAGTCATGTTGCCATACCTTAGCTTTTTTGCTGAACTGACACCACTGACACCACTCTGTCTGAATGTACCTCTGAATGTACCTCTGAATGTACCTCTAAAAATGGATGGATCTCTGGTCTAGAAAAAACAAAAGGAAAAAGAGTTTATCAGCATCTTCATTAAACATTCTTGATGACATACCTGCAGTGTCTGCCTCTCCAGATGGCTAAGTAAATTCCAGATGATAAGGTCACACTGATTACAAGAACCCAGGGTAAGTTACCAGAGAGCATAGGCTTAACCCAGGTGTATTAGTCTAATTAAATGTTTATCTGGATTACTTTAAATGGGAAATGATGTCTTAATATGACAGGCTTAAAAACAGAATAGCCTATTTCATTATTCATTAATGGGATACTGGCCCACAGTAAACTGACTGAGCCATACGTGTGTGGAATGGAAGAGTTTTTAGTCCACTGAAGAGAGAAATACGGATGACTCTATTTTTATGTTGCTGAGAAGTTAGCTTGCTGGTTGTAAATAGTTGAAATAGTGATGAGGTGCCAGCCAACAAAAACAAGCATAAGACTATATAAAAGTAGCCACACACTAGTAGCTTATATGCAATACTTTATGACGGCACTAAAGGAAAAAAAAACATGTTTCAGCAGCTAAGCTGAACATTAAGACCAGAGGTGCAGGCCAGGGGGTTTAAAGTTATAGATCCATGCTGCCTCATGAATCAATAATAAGGCATTTACACCTCCCTGCTCCACGACAGAACCCTCTTCAATACACATAGCATAGAGAACTGTCCTACTACAGCCCTACTATTGTAACAATTTGCTCGCCAGGGAACCTTACTTTACAAATAACAGTCTATAATTGACCCTCGTAATGAAGAAGCAGCGATGCAAACAATTTAAGACCGAAGATATGCACCCCAACTATCACAGTGTCTAATAATATTACTGTACTAATAGTAATACTATTGATTTAGTCCTCACTCCTTTGGGGTATTTCTTTGTCACTTTACTTTTGCACATACTGTAATGTGTCCTCTGCATTTACTGGTGCTAACTATTAGGAGCAGTGGGCGCAATTGATACAGCTCTCGGGGAGCTGTTAGGGGTTAAGTGCCGTGCTCAGGGATACTTTAAAACACAGACTGGGAGAACCAGGGAACTTCTGATTCCCAGACGGCCTCTCTATCCATGCATTCAGCTATGGCCGCTTGGTTCATTAACTGCCTTCTGCCTCAGTGTGACTCTGTTTTCATGTGGGTCAAACCCTGTGGAGCATTCTGCTACCTGGCCCTTGAAGAGTGAAGAATATCCCTACATTATTCAAAGAAAAAACTCACACCTGCTCCTAGCCCCGTATAGAACCTCACACTCCGCTGGCGATCTGTTGTTAGCTCCGTGGTGAGGTCCTATGGAAATTGACGCCTGCTGTCGAGGAACGGCTCCATGGTGACCGGGGAAACCCCCTTTGCGGACATAAATCCAAAAAAGGAGGGTAGTTCCATGCTCGCCGCCCATGGTTTTCCTTAGACCGGCACAAGAAAAGTATACACCGGCACTTGGAAAACGGTTTAAATTGCTTATTTAGTCTCATTAAATCCGGAAAGGCCCCCTGGCGGCAGGTGCAAGTACTGCTCCGTTCGCATTGTAGCAGGTATGCCAGTGTATACTTTTCTTGTGCCGGTCTAAGGAAAAACCGTGGACGGCGAGCATGGAACTACCCTTATTTTTGAGCGGTGGTTACACCGTCTCCTATACGTGGCCGTGTGTGTATGCGTGCGTGTGTGTGTGTGTGTGTGCGTGTGTGTCTGTATGTAGCCTGCAGGCCTGCAGTACCTTTTATGACCACACATGTTAAGGGAGGGGCGCTGTTGTTCAGGCCAGGCCAGACCAGGCACACACACACACACACACACACACACACGCACACACACACAGGGGGGAAGGGGGGGGGGGGGTAAACCACCGCTCAGTTTACACGGGTGTGATTTTTGGATTTATATCCGCGAAAGGTGTTTCCCCGGTGAGCGTGGAGCCGTTCCTCGGCAGCGGGCGGCTAGTCCCGTAGGACCTCACCACGGAGCTAACAAGGTGAGGTTCTATATGGGGCTAACCTGCTCCCTGTTCCGTATCATGTGTAAGATATTACACATAGCTACTATACATTACTATATAAGGAAGAAAGAAAACTGCACATTGGTCCAGCCAAACTGGCATTGTAGGTTATTAGTCCTGATGGTGGTGCTACAAACCATCTAAAACCTTTAAAATTCATATCAGCATGCTACCACTGTGCAACACACCAAAATGTAGGCCCAACCAAGTGAGAAATGTTCAGATGATTGAGCTGGCAGGAATGATGAAGATCATCACTCTGTTTGTTTGTAACCTATCGTATTTCCTCACATATCTTTCCCTCAATTGAAAATAAACTTTCGGTTACAAAATCAGTCTGTCATCCACAATAGTTTTATCCACATTTTTTAATTGCCAATCATGTAAAGTGGTTTAGTGTAAGGCGTAAGGTAAATGGCACTGCAATTGTTAACAGAAATTATGCCCAACTCTGGTACTCTGCCTGGTACTTGTTATTTGAACCACTATGGGTTAAAATAACAGAGATCTGGAGTGCACTCTGGTCATTCGGTCATTCTGAGCAGTCGATGCATTACCGTAAAAAATCTGTGAACCCTCAGAATGTCAACTGAGGGTATACTACAGTAGGTTAGTACTGTATAACTAAATCCAAGAGACTTGATGCTTAAGTGTTGTACAACTCAGCAGAAGATTCCCTGGCTTAAACAATATATTTATCTTTTCTTAGTTATATTTCTTCTCATTAAATCCATGAACTGAACATTAACTAGTAGTATGTGTGCCCGGGCACCTCAGTCAGTAGACAACTCGGCTTTGAACCACTAGGTTCTGGGTTGGCACTGCCAACTCATATGACTAATACAGATAGGGTAATTAACTAAGATATGTGCTGGAATTAGAGACATGATTTCCAGGTGTAATGATATATATATTTTTTTTAATCCAGACAGTTCTGCTGATCAACCCTCCTGTATTTCTCATTGTTTTTCCCCTTCCTCCCCTCAGTCTTGTCCTCCTCAAAATGCCGGCCCGACCCATTGCTGCACATCGACTATAGTTATTTTTATAATGCACTTTTTGCTGCCTGAAGGTAGAAATGTAATGGCTAGGTATGCTGTTAGCCCTGTGTTGGGATTATGCCAGCATTAAGCATAACTACAGCACACAGCATAGACATTTGCACTGCGTCTAGTCAGTTATACAGAAGGCTGATTTAGTAGACCTGATGATTTATGGACAAATCAGAAGAGATTAGCGAGTCATTAGTCTACAATGTGTGCGCGTGCTGCTGTGACACTACCCTAGCGAGACTAGGATATATTATCTTTTCTATACTTCACTTACTTGTCCGCATATGTCAGCAGTGATTTGCAAATCTGGCTTGATTCAATTAAAAAACTTTAAACTTTTCTTTTTCTCTCTTTTCCTCTGGTACTCCCTGCCACTCTCAGTAGCAGATTTGAACTGCGATATGCTCATACGCAAAGGAATTTTAAAGAACAGGGATATAATGATGTTCAGATATAAATAGCACTATTCATAAGATCAACTCAACCCCGAGGTGTGAATTGTTCAAGAGACGGTCAGAAAAGAAAGGACAACCCTCTATTATCTTTTCCATCTGTTATGTTAAGTGAGCTGAACAAATTTAGATATAGGGTGTGCACATTTTCTGCAGCCCCTGTGGTTGTGTTCTCTGAGGGCCAGTGCCTCGGAGACCATGTGGTCATGTCTCATTGACCTCTCACAGCCTAAATTTGCTCCTATTCCTAATAAGTAGTTCCTCTGCCCAATGTAACAGCACTTAGAATTGTCATTGGTTCAAACACCGTCATTCTGGTACAAAAAAGATCCTCATTAAAGGTATCATATTACATATATGGAGATCCCTGTTGTCCACATCACTTTAACAAGGTCGCTTGTCACCCTGAGGCGTCTTATTAGTATTACATATACCACTAGGTGTTAAATAATTACTTAACCACTTATATTTAAGAACAGGAATATAATGGGAGACTCCCAGGGGTCTATATAGGCTGCCTCCTTTATTCCCTCTACATTAGATAACTTCACCAAAAATAGTCAAAGAATCCCCACAACAGCGATGCTAGGGTTCATGTGAATAACTGCCCACATAAGTGCAAGGCCAAATGGAAACGTAACATCCGATGCTCCTGAGCACCATCAGTGATGGAACCTGGGGTCAATTGGTTCCGTCTTTCCACATCAGACGCTCTCGCCCAGGTGACCTAGCCGAGACTGATTTGACCGCGGCCTGTGTTCAGGCGGCTTTCTTTACTCCCCATGGATCTCCTCTCTTAATCCAGGGCCATTTTGATGCTTTCTCTGCTGCCTCTGTGTTAGTCTCTCAAGCCAGATATTCCACGAATGCTATTAAATGGAAAAATGCTATATTATAGTCTGTAACTATGACCCCTAGACAGCAGTGCACAGGACCCTGTTATCGTGGTGGCTCTCTTCCTCCCATTTCAGGTGATGTCCAGTGCAATCAAGCCTTCTTGAAGAACGGTAACCTCGCAAACCCTCTGCACCTAACCTCGATGGGCAGGGCATGTGCTTTGCCTTCCAGCCCTGCTTTCGACAGTCGATGACCAGCTCTTCATACCTGTTCATTGTTCTCTCATGGGTCTCTAGGGTCTTCCCCAGTTACATTTCTCCCGTGGGGAGAAATGAGTCGCCCAGAGAATATGGAATCCCACAGCAGTTAAGGTTACAAAGTTAGAGGTAAAGAGTAAGAAACATTTAAAGTACTGTTGTGCACAGTAATGGCCTACAAGGCAAAAGAAAAACAAAACAAAACAAGAAGCCTCGGCAATACAGAGCAACGGTAAACGGAAGTAAAACAATAATATAGTGTCCATTACAGTCAGTGGTTCATAATGTAAAGGCTGTTTCAGAAGAGGAACTATTGCCGCGGGCGTTCTCGCTTGGATCAATGGGGATCGCGCCACGTTGGAGACAGCGGACGATATTCCAAAGATGACTACAATCCAGCTCTTGCCACCCACGAGTTCATGCATGAAACAAGTAACTGGGCAAATATTTCACGGGACCGCAGCTCTCCGCTCCTCAACTTATCTGTGCGTCCCAAATAATCGCCCGTGTTTTTTTTACCTTAGGCCTATCTGTGATTGGTCAGGTTACGCTGATTGTCTGATCCATTGTACCAGGGTGTATTTATGCAGTCTAACTTTTGTAGTTCAACCCTGATGAAGGCAGCTTAGCTGGTGAAACTGAATAAAATATTGCATCAAGTGTGCAACAAGTACTATTTCTTATTATCGAGAAGGTAGCTGACAGCTTCTGACTTTTGAGTTCCAACCTGCCGAGGTGAAAGGAACTTAAAGGGGAATTTCGGAAGAGTGCTTTTCTTATGGCAATCTGATGTCATGCCATCCATTAACACTGACCATAGATGGTCATTTTGTCTTGTTACAGCAGCAGCACAGACACGAAACTAGACATTTCTGCCATTATGAAAGTCAAATGTAAAAGAAAAAAAAGAAGGAATTGTCGAGCGATACAAATAAGCGATTTAGCAATAAATCCCACTGAGCTGCCGAGGACATGCAATGAAAACAAAAAGTACCAATCGTTCATGGATATCATAACATCAGATTAACGTGGTAAGACTGCTAGTCTGAAATTCATACTTCGAAGAAAACTACTGGGGGCTCTGCTTGTCAAGAGCTGTTAATTGAACCTCTGTGTGGTATGGCTTGACAACTTGCTGTTTGTGTTTACAGTTTAAAGACAACATGGTCAATTGTGTCCAATCTGTGCATTTTATAAATATCGAACCAATGTAATAACTACATTGTTGGATCCATTAAAACACAGGTTATTTTTTAACATTCGCTGAAAAGTTTTGGACATACAAGGTCTCCACCAGACAGCGAAATGACGCTATGCATTGCAGAGCTGACATCATTCTGCGTACAGTATATCTTGCGAGATGTTGCCATTTTGCCGGCAGGGGAGAACAGGTGAAAATGTGTTGGATGAGTAACATCTCCCACCTGGTAGCTGAGATACTTTTGTACAGTACCTTGTGTGGTGGTTACTCTGTTCAGGGCCAAGAGAGATTTGGTAGGGAATATATATTTTATATACACCGATTAAGTCTTATTTTCTGGTTTTAGTGTTGTGCGAGGGGTACGGCCGGCGGCAGGCCTCTATTGTGTGGAGCAATAGATAGTCATAAGATGGGGGGATTGGAGAGTTTACAGTATAAATGGGGACAGCGGACATAATATTCAAAAATAATGCAATACATATACAATACAATACATCTAATTGATCCCCACATTAAATATTTGGGTCTGCATTTTATCTCCTTTTTAGAAGGTAAAGTGTAAAATACAATGACTGCTACCTAAAAAAGTATTTATTTAGTTGACATTTTTGTGGCAGACACTGCATATTATGTATAATAAAGGACAAGAAATAAGAGATTGATTTTTATGTCATTAAATCTCTATAGTCTTAGAAGAGACATGCAACCATTGTAGGAAAGTTAAAATAGGAGATATTCTCATCTCCTTCTTTTAGTCTAGCTAGCAGCAGTGTTCTATACAGTTTATAGCCTATTGAGTGTATTTAGCTTAAGACAAGGCAATATTCAAGTCGTGAAGGCACTTGCACAAAAACAAAGTAATTGAAATAACATACAAGTTAGCAACCATCTGTTAAAGTCACTCACTTGCACTGTAGTTAATAATATTCCAAAAGTCAAACTTCAAGTCAAAGAGGACAAAATTATAACATTTTCACTTATTTGGCTCAAAGCACAAACAAAAAGCTAACACTTAGGCCTACGCATCCTCAGAGCATTCTGAGGCTCTGAGGAAGCCAAAGATCCCTCTGGGAAGACTGTTTGCCGAAACGCGTAAGTGTGTGTGATGTGAGCCAAATAAATAAGTGGAAATGTGAGTATTTTCTCCTCTTTGACTTGAGGTTTCAGCTACCCTTTTCATCTCGTTTGGAATATGTTTACCGGATTTGGGGTTTAGAACTCCACTGAGAATCCCACTGCTGAAGCATATCCTCTTTTTCTTACTGCGGTTGTAATAACTATAGCCTCAATGAATATTTCCTGAATAAACCAACATGCCAACAGCAACTGCTATCATGGTGGGGAAAGAAGAGTTGTGCTTCATACTGTATATTTGGGAATATACAGGGAATATACATTTCTACATGGTCTTGGGCACTGTGCTGTAGACAACCACTCTGGTACATAGTGCACCGCCAGCCACTTATTTTCACCTGACACAGAGGAGTTTTGCCGGAAGGAACACACTATCCACAGGTCCGCTCCCTGCTGAAAAGGTGTCCTGACTAACCTGCAGTGCAGCGACAGAGATCACCCTCCCCAAATGGCTTCCTTCCCGTGAACATGTTAGTTTATAGTTTATGTTTGTTGTAGTGCCTTGCCGCAGGTCACAGTTTACTATGAGAAATGGCACAGCTTGTCCGACTATATATATGATCTTTTCACATTTGAACAAAGGGATTTAGGTTCAAAAGTTCAAACGTTTCCCGTTAGGTCATTCTCTAAGACCTATATATGTTTCCCAGAAAGCAATGTTAACATTAAAGTGCCACATTACAGCATGGAATGTGTTGTCATGTTCGCTCCTTACAAAGGGAGAATAAATAAATGGCTCATATCAGGTCCACACCTCTTGCTGACCCCTTGATCTGGCTGTAATAGGATTTTCCCTTGAAAGAGGAAAAAATATTATAAGACTGTTATCTGCTTTTACTAACACAACAAAACAGACACAATAAATAGATGTATTTATTTTATATCGGGCATAGCAGTGGTGGCCATTTTGTGGTTCCACAAAAAAAAGCCCATACATTATTCCCATATAGATTTCCAAAAAATATTTATATAAATTATTTTAAGCCTAGAATCAAGCCATCGGCTCCTGGTGAATCGTGACCATAAAACATTCGATTCTGTGAAGATTTTCTTTTTAAATATTGAATTATATGATATACTATATTTCATAAATATCCTTAGTTTTGCACAAAATCTCACAGAATCAAATGTTTTATGGTCATGATTGGCCTTGATGGCTTGATTCTAGCCACCCCATTGTACATTTACTCAAATAATTCTCAGAATTAAACACTAACTAATTTGAATGCTGAAACAGCAAGCCTAAAAAGTTTGTATACCTGGGAAAGAGTTTGTAAAGTGGGAACAGTCGGTCAAGTGTCCTTGACCGACTGTGTCAATTAAACGGAATTGGTTTTAATCATTTTGTTTAGTAATGTTTGACCTCATTTGGCTGGAATACTTAACATGCTGATAAAAGCCTATGTGCACAACACCATCTGTGAAGATATTTACTTCTAAATAGGCTTGCTTTTGTTTGGCTTTAGACCGCGCTTTTCCTCACAGAGAAGTGAACAAACACAGGTCAACAAAAACTGTCATTAATTCTCGACAGATTGTTATAGGGTTGGAGGTGACAGATGTTTCCTTCGCTTTGCTCTTTTGAGAAAGCATTTTTTTTCTTTGATTTCCCAAAATAAAATAAAAAGGTGACTATGAAGGACAGAGGACTGAGTCACCTTGACTGAGGGGCCTTCATTGACTGAAATTAAATTCTGGCTTATGGTTTAGCCTAACTGTTAGAGGGCTAGCTAAGCTGTATTAGCCCGCCTCTGATTTTGCACACAATGTCAGTGCCATCCTGCTCAAGCATGGACACCTTCCCACAGGCTGACATTTACAGTATGATGAAGCCATTCACCTTTTTGACACTGTAGGCAACTAGCACCTTTTAAATTAATCTAATATCGTTGTCCCTTTTTCAGGGACTTGGACAAATACTGTGAAATGTATGTACAGACATTTTCGTATGCATATTTATACTGTTGATTATATTTTTCTATTTTTTTCAATAATAACTTGTATAATGCCCAAAGAACTGAAAATAAACTGAACTGAACTGAACTGAACTGAGCATGAAATATTTCTGAAGCATAATTCATTGTAGTTTAAACTACTGTACAATGAATGTAGCGTTCAGGTTAGAGCAGTGGTTCGCAACTTTTTCAGGCTGTGACCCCGCAAAATAATCATAATTGCACTGGGAACCCCCCATCCTGATAAGCACTTGGAATGTTCCTACATTCCAACTCGGTTCCGCAGGAAAATATGGTGAAAATAGCAAATCTCCAAGCTCAAAACACCTCGCAATGGACTGACCTCATGCTTCTTTCCATGCATGAGGAGTCCAAGCCGCTTCTTTTCACCTGCCAGGGGGAGTTTCCCCGGTTGGACAGGAAGGATCACGTTATTTCAACCTTTCCCCACCATCAGGTGCCCCGGTTGGCCATGGGGAGGCAGTATAGAGACGTGGGTATAAAGATGTGGGAGATTTCTGCACACTTTCACTGTGGCGTTAATATTGTATCCATCAACGTGAATACGAAAGGACTGGCTTGAAAGCGGCGCTGTATTTGAATGGAATACTTTTTAGATTAAACAACACATTATCATCAATTAAAAGCGCCAAATGGACTGAACGCAAAAAAGCCTAAACTAGTTTCCAATTCCATTGTGTTATTTTAAAGGTATTCAGCCTTCCATCAATGGGCTGTCTCTCCTTCTCTCTCCCTCTTTGCTGGCTAATGTTTACACGTACTGTAGTTATACTTCAACAAGTTAGTTTCATGAGTTTTGTTCACACCCATCATTCAGTATAATATAAAGGAATCATACAATATAAAGGAATGCTTTGCTTATAGGACATGCACTGAAGTGAAGACAAACAGTATTTGAGTCTGCAAAAATTTATTAATATAAAAGCAAAAGCAGTGCTCTGAATTTAGGTTTTTGTTTATTCTGAGACGCACAGAATGAGGTAAATAAGGAGGACCAATTAGCAGGAATGTACAAGTAGCACAACATGAATGTGAAAGCAGTGTTATTTATATGTGACAGTGCTATAACAATACAGTATT
Source organism: Nannobrachium achirus (assembly GCF_963921795.1). Lineage (NCBI taxonomy): Eukaryota > Metazoa > Chordata > Actinopteri > Myctophiformes > Myctophidae > Nannobrachium > Nannobrachium achirus. The sequence goes on along the minus strand of NC_137826.1, from coordinate 21,781,036 downwards.
TTTGTCACTAAACTCAATGATAGATCGTGATGAATAATCATGATCTCTATATTGATCAAAATAGTCGTGATCATTTTGGCCATAATCGAGCAGCCCGAAAGCAGGGCAATGCTGAAAAAGAGTGTTTGTGCTCATCAAACCTATCCTGGATAAATACAAAATCTGAATACAATCGTTAGTATTAAAATTCACATCAGTCATGAATAAATAGCCGTTGATTCAAACAAATCTCACAAAACTGACTCACCAAATGGCAGAAGATACACTCACACAAACATGAACCCTTTCATCAAAAAACAAAGCACGCGCAGAAATACACATTCAAACATTGTGGTGCTCATTAACTCAGGGGTCAGTGCATTATTTAATACATCGAGGCAGGTGGGGGTTTGATTCCCATTAGGGTCACACATTTAAAAAATGAAGACATCTTGGGATGAATAAATTGTACGAAAATGCTAAATAAACACAGGCAAATATTTCACATTAAAACCACTCACACAGGTTCATATCTTTATTCATGGTGCGGAAGCTCAGAAAAGTCAAACATGGTCTGAATAAAGATTATGTTGCTTTATTGGCACATATTCACACTTTGTGATTGTACTCATGGCACTAACAACAAAACATTTTTTTCCTGAGAAATCACGTGTGTAAGGGACCCCTTTATTTGGAAATGTAACTGCTGTTTTATTAGTTCTTTGCAAATAGTAGTGGTTCTGTTTTCTTTAATGGTAATGAGATTGAAGGCACTGCAGGGGCCAGAAGCACTAATGTGATTCTTTTCTTTTCATTTCCTCTTTTGATTAAGAGTCATTAAATGTACAGCCTCATCCAGATATTCAGAAAACTGACTATGATTTCTTTCGATTACCAAGATGGAAAAAGTAAAAATTTTGTTTTAATTTGAGAGAAAGCTGTTAAGGCACACTTAATCTGCTGAAGTCTAATTGACTGTCCAGACATATTGCCAAGAGTAATTTAAAGGGGCGCTTCAGTCTGAGTGCATTCTGAAGTCTATTTTTACACCAGCCTTGTGTGTCTCTAGGAAAAGCTTCACTATTGTACAGTGTTCCCCATACAAAGGGTCATGACCCATTTTGGGACACAGACACATTTTTATGCAGTTTTCTTTCTTTCTTGTTTTTATTACCTTTGGGTGCCGGAATGACACAAAAATGTCTCTTTTCGGTCTCAAGCTGAAAAGGTTTGGGAACCCTTGCGATGCTAGTTCATTGGGTACTTACTTGGCTGTAATAGTTTGTCTTTAATTTAATTCCTATTTATCTGTAGGGACTAATTAATTAACCACTTAAGCCCTCTAGACATTAAACACTAAACTGGACCTGAGTTGGCTCTGTACTTTTTTCCATTTATACCAAATCTCTTTGTCAAAAATAGACAATCTACAAGCTTGTATATTAAACTCTACAGTATACGTGCTTGTGGGTGCTAACAGTTTTAGGACTTGAGTGAAATATTATACCTTTTCCTCCGGAACCAATACCCAGCTTTGGAACTGTTACTATTATGTTACTATTACAGTATCTTCCGCCTCTGGGCGACTGATTTCCCCCCGCGGGATAATAAAAGGTATCTATCTATCTATTATCACACAAGGTACTGGGTCTTTTACAACGGTGAACTCCTACCAAGATTACCTGTCAGGATGTGGGGGGAAACAAGCAGAGAGTTTTTTTGTTTAAATCTTCTGAGTGGTTTTGTTTGAAGTCTTATCTTTTATAACTTGTAAATGTCATTTTCCTAATTAAGTTGAAGTAACATAACCATGTTTTGAATCGAAGCCGGCGTGCTAGAAGAGAAAGATTCAGTGTACTGAGCTAACGAGTTTGTCAAGAGCTGTCATTGTGACGGCTTTGGGTACTCTTTCGGTTCCGTACTGTCACCCTGATTGGCAGGACTCATGGATAGGGTTTGTTGGCAGGCTCAGAACTTTGCATTTAAAGCCCAGCGAGTTTTCAAAGCCAGAGACTGGTGGCAGTGATACACAATGTCACATACCGTATCTCTCTGAAATGTGGAATACAAGATGATGTAGACATCCTTAAAAGACTTGCAGCCCAATTTGCTCCTGGTCCTCATAACAAAATATATGTTTTGAACAACATCTAGTGGTGTTAGTGTATATTAAGTAGGGAAGTTCATGACTGACCAAAATTACAGTATATTTAAAAACAAATTCACTTCTCTCGCGACTCATCTGAGTGTGTGTGCGTGCGTGCGTACGGGCGTGCGTGCGTGTGGCTGTCGCAGCACCCTCTAATCTTCACTCAAAAATGTAATATCAGGGCGCTCAAGTGGCACAGTGGTAAAGTACCTAGGGGACATGGGGTTCGAATCCACCACGCTGCATCCGGCTATACGAACACGATGGCCTGCGGCTGGGGTGGCACCTGTCAGCAGGGAGTGTTACATACAACAGGAGAGACAACAACAGTACACACATAAATATGTGTGGGGAGTAAAAAAAAAAAAGTGTAGCTTACAGTATATTTTTATTTACAGTATGTGGATGGATGGATGGATGGATGGATGGATGGATGGATGGATGACCAATACATCAGTGTCCATGTAACATACACTTGCATTTACCAGCTTGCAGTATATTTGTATTTACCGTATGTAGATGGATGAGTGGATGGATGGATGGATGGATGCATAGATAGATTGATTGATTAGTGGAATAACTAGTACTATATTAATTCCCTCAGAATTTGAATTGTGTTTTATCAGCTACCACGGCATGGACATATTTTCATAGCACTATCAACAGCAGGCATCTTGTCTTGATGGGATCACCAGTTTATTGTCTATTAGGATCCCCATTAGCTACTACTCATGTAGCAGCTCATCTTCCCGGGTTCCACACATAATATCACAGTAGGCTAATTATGTAACAGTAATAGACAAGAAACCATGCAATGCGTTAATGAGTTAGTCTAAATTCAAAAAAGATCTATACTGAAGTTAGGCTGTATTTACATTAGAAGCCCAGATAACAAGTTTGCAGTATAGTATCTCACCACAGATCAAATCATTAGCTGACAATTCTGGCATAATACAAAGTTATGTCAACACACCACACTGAAACTGTTATACCTTTGAGAAACTGCTATAATTAAAAACGTGTTGTTTACTATTGGACAATTAACTTTCATTGTAGCCAAGGTACAGTATGTGTAAAATTGTATTATTTGGGTTTGTTAAGTAATAAGTTATGGTCCATGGCATCAGAAGTTGTGCCATGGAGTCTAGTAGCACTGCACCACCACCTCCTCCTAAACACCACAATGTCTGGCTGCCGGTAGAGCAAATTACGTTTTCTATTTACTGGCCAAATGTTTATAAAGCACCAAATCCACATACAGTACAATGTACTTACATTTCCCCAGACTGTGGGGTTAATTATCATCATCAATATCATTGAAATTAGCCTATTTAAATGTCATCAGGAATCTGATATCAGGGTTAATCACTGTTTATTCTATAGCTTCAGAGCTATAATGTTATGCATATTATTAGCAGTCATTGACATTTGCTGTTTGCTTGCTACTGCATGAAAAGACAGGATTTGCATTAGTAAAGGAGCATTGTGCAACCTTTCTTGTGTCAATTCAGACATCTTTGCAAAAGCGAAGGCCGGAGAACATTTCTAATTCTCACTTACATAAGCCTCCTGACTGCACTTAAATGTGCTTCATTAAAGGTCTTCCACACCCCAAACAGCTGCAAATTATCACCTAATAGCCAGTAAATAGGCAACATTCTCAAAGGACTCTTCCTTTGAGAATGTTGCCTAGTGTCTACTGCTGTATCCAACAGGCCAGGTAACATGTACTAAAGAGCTTTATTACGAGATCTAAAGTGGCTTGGGAGAGAGAGAGAGAGGAAGAGAGAGAGAGAGAGAGAGAGAGAGAGAGAGATAGAGAGAGAGAGAGAGAGAGAGAGAGAGAGAGAGGGAGAGGGAGAGGGAGAGAGAGAGGACCTGAAATGGATTATCAATCTGTGCAAACATCAGTGGGGACATTATAGTACAGGTATCTGCTATAACTGTAGTCACATCTTAGGAAGCTGCAGGGAACCTGATAGGGACTGTTGCAAAAGAGCATCAATCTGCTATACCACTCTACTTATTGGGTTGAATTGACTTCAACCTAACAAACTAAAGGGCCACAAAACTGCCTTCTCTTATTTCAGTTTTAAATTAAAAATGCAACCACATGCCATTCCCATGCAGTATTCATCACTCTCCCGTTAACTAAGTGGCAGGAGTATTACAACACATGTGTACTGATCTAATTAAGACCCAAGGTTCCTGCTGGTAATGATACAATATACATATTATATTGCAGTAGAGAAACTCAACAAGGGCACCGTAATTTCTTTCTCTTTTTTTTGGCTCAGATGTTCTGCATGACCATGAGAGAACAGTGTACTCCCACGGGATGCCTAGTTAGAGTCAGCGAGAGGGAGGTGCCGAGATAAAAAAGGAGAGGAGAACACTGTGGTTTATATTAGAAATCTTAATAGGCGTGATTTGCATACACATTTCATGCATTCTGCAGACACCATTATCCCAGAAGCTGTTAAGGGTTGTGTGTCCTGCCCCAAGGACGCTTTGACAAGACAAAAGGACCGAACCGGGCAGGGACCTGGATCTGTTACAAGGCTGACAACCCCAGCCACATTGACCAATCCTGACCTTCACTGCTACTAACTTACAACCCCATTACGGGTCTGACCCGGGCCTGCCACTGAGAGATGTACCGAGACACGAGAGGCGAGGGGGAGTCAATGAACTACTGGGATGTCATGACTAATGCAGGAGCTTTATGCCTTTGATACACAGATGTGTCTACACGTTGTCATCGGTGCACCGGCCCTCCATATTTCATGCTCTGCATTACTGTTGCACATGTTGCGCCTTTTATACTTCCCACCACACTGCTAAATCCTGAGCGCTAATTTGACTGAAAAATAAGTATACTCATATGGAGCGAGCTACTAAGAGGGTCTGTCTGTATGTGTCTGGTTTTTGAGTCTGTTCACAACTAATCTTGCAAAGCTGGACCAATCACATAATTGTGATTTTTTTTTTCTTGTTGTCTTTTTTTTACTTTTTAGAACTTTTATTCAATAGCTGTCCAAATGGATTTACCGTAATACTGTATGCATTTCTGAGGACATAGTGGTGATGTTATAGATGACTGATGAGACTGGCCATATGACGTCTGAAGCCACATGGAAGCCTTGGGGGGTACCCTAACATTCTCATTTTCATGAGAAATGACATCAGAAATCTCCATGTATGGGCATAAAAGTTTTTTTTTCTTTTTCTGGGAATGACCATATATGGACTTTTATACCCTGAGAAATCTCGTAGCTTGTCTGACTGTCAGTACAGGAAGTGATGTCACGTGACATCCTTTTTATGCCCATATATGGGTCATTCTGTACCACATCACTGTGACTCACTGACATTACGTGACATCACTTCCTGTACTGACAGTCTGTCAATACTGACAGTCAGACAATACTGACAGACAAGCTACGAGATTTCTCAGGGTATAATGCAACCTTCGGTCGCAATTAACACTCTACATTAACATTAACACTCTAGTGCCACCTTCATTAGCAGACAGCTGTGCATTCCACCTGTCTCCCCTTGTTAATGTTCTGCTGCGGTAAAAGAGGAGAGTGTGATATTTTTATATCTTTGCTGGCCAATACTGGCGCTCTTTGTAGTTGGGTGTATTTGTTAAATATATTCTTTTTATTTTTAACAATGGCATGACATTTCCTTTGGCACCAGAAGATGCATAATTTTCTCAGCTGTGCGGTTGTAGCCACTGACACGGCAGTGTTCTGCTCTGGTTTCCTTTTTATTCACATCACGTTGGTGAAAGATGGGGATGATCTATTGCAGGAGACCAATCTGTTTCTTCTTTTGTCGCTTGTTTTAGATGGCTGTGGACCAAAGTTTGGGTGGCAGTATAGAGATAAGAAATGTGTCCCAACAGATTTATTCAGATAAAGCTGTTGACCGTGTCATGTTGCTTGTTGAAGAGGTTTTCTCGTGCTTTGCAATCCTAGAAAAGCAAGGTGTCAGACTGCTTTGGAAATATCTGATAAACTATATCTTTTGAATTGATGGAATCCACGTTTAACCACTTACTTAAACCCATATATGGTTGAGTGGAGTCCCTCAGGGCTCTATACTAGTGTTTTTCCCCCCGTTCTCTGTTATTGAGGAGAAGGCGTTCGCAGAAAATAGCAGCTCGACAAGCTCACAATGCGTCGCAGCACAACACGTTGTGAGATTGTCGATCTGCTATTTTCTGCGAAAGCCTTCCCCACAATAAGGATGCTGGGGTTTAAGTGGTTAAGATTGACACACAGAAGTAGCTGGATTTTAAAATCACTGCTTCAAAGTCCATGACAGAATCTGGTCTAGTCATAATCTCCTCCAAACAGCATGAAAAGTGATTTGAGTGAACAGAGGGGTCGAGGAGACCAGAGGTAGAAAACCCAGCCGGAGGGGAAAAGAGGAAAGAACCAATAAAGCTCACTCATTGAGACTCTTCATTTAATTACGGCCATTGACTCACAATTGACTGCAAATCCCAGGCATTAATTAAGATGACTTCAACAAGGCATAATTCTACACAGAAACAAACAATACGAGGAGTTTAGAAGAGCAGGTGCCTCATTAATTAAATCCTGAGCCAGTAATGCTTTTAAGGGCTGTTTAATGTTAACTATACATCCAACCAGTAACAAGTTCCTCTCTATAACCAACTTTGGGGGCCAAGTGGTCCATTATGTGGAATGGAAGATCACTGATTAACTGTGTTTCATTAAGTTAAAGCTAAGACTGCTTGTCTAAAATCATTATAACACGTTGTCTATTAATTCTGCCTATGTTTCGCACATACATTTCCTGTGCTACCCTTGTTGCATCAGATGCAGACATTGTACGGGAGAGTGTTTTTTGAGGGTCTTTCAGTCCGAGTGTATCAAAAAAGCAACTGGGTTAAAGCAGCAGAAGCTTGTGATTGGCTGCGCGGAAGTGACGAAAGTCAGGGGGGCGGAGATACACCTAAACCTAACATTAACCCCTACCCTAACCTCAGTAAAACTAACGCTGGTGAATGCTAACCTGGTGAAATGCTAACCTGCCGACGCTGGTGAATGCTAACCTGGTGAATGTTAAACTGGTCGGACCAAATGCGCTTAACCCAGTTGCTTTTTTGATACACTCGGACTGAAAGACCTGCAAAAAACACTCTCCAAACATTGTACACCCTTCTTATTGTGTTGCTTCTTTCCTCTGTTTCTGCCATTGTACTGTACCTAATTGCTACTTAGAAAAGCATGTCAAGTTTTATTTGTATAGTATTTCCCCAATATCCCCTAAAGGATCTGCTGATAAGTTTCATTTTCTCCAAATTAGGGCCTCAATATGAAATGTTAACTCCCGCTCGTGGTGAAGCCCTGCTCTGCCCCAGGAGGTGCCAGCTCATGCATAGAGAATCATTCACATGATTTTATCTGCCAAACGTCTGGGGCCTGCCAAATGCTGTGAAATAAAACAGCTAGGATTATTGAGAACATCTTGCACCACCAAGTGCTCACTTGTTCATGACTTTAACATTTTTGAATGTAAAGCTAATAGTTTTTAAATGGGCTTCACTTGACTGTCATTTAAGAGTAAAGCAGAACCTTTTAACAGCTCCGTAAACCATTGCTTGAATCTTGAAGTTACAGTAACTTACAAGTATTGTCTAATGCTTGTTCTGCAATGTCCATCTGCATTATGTTTGACTCGTTCGTATCATTGTTGATACTGCATCAACCCGTAATGGTGGGTTGTCACTGCACCACAGAGCAAGACTAATTCTATGTATGAGTCTCATATTTAGCACTGAAGCGTCTCTGATTCTTTCCACGCAATGTGCTTCAAATAAAGTGTTAATGAATACCATCAGCACCTTCCCTCTCTATCCCTGCTGACACACCCACTGTGAATCTGCCTGCTAGTCCAGCCTGCTGGCAGCCATAGCATTGCAACAGCCTTTTACGTGGTATAGTGAGAAAAGAGAAAATAGCTGGAGGAAGATTTTAACATACAGTATGTATCTTGTATTAAGATTGTGCTTAGATATGGCGTTTACAGATTACATTTACCCCACATTCCCAGTATAAACATTGAAGGCAGATCTCTCTTTCCTGTGCAAGACGCAAATTGCAAGATGCGCTCATCTCTTCCTTGTAATATTTATATTCTTTAGAGAGAAGACTCTGTGCTTCATTCTTGCTGTCCTCTTTCAGTCATTTTATAAAAAGTTATAACTGCTTGCTTAAACTATGTCGCCTTTTATCTTTTACGCTTTACATGCACTTCCTATTGGAATATCCGTACATTTACTTTGTATATAATTTTTTCGTTTAAGCATAATTTTTTTTTGCTCCACACAGTTGTGTGCGTTACATTTACGAATTATTAACAAATGATGTCAAATGACCGCCTTCAGTGGGTGATTCTGTTGATCTGATCAGCATCGTGTCTTGGGTGCTATTTGAGAAAAAGAATAGAACCCGCAGATTATGTAATGATGTTTCGAGCCAGGGCTCTTTGACAGGTTAAAACTCTTTTCTTGGGTGCATTTGCAACTTGCATTCCGTTATTAAACCTGAATCATATCGTCCTATTCTGTGGCTTACTGGTGACATCTGACATAAAACTCTCTCTTAAAGGCTCAAGAAAAACAAGTTAAAACAATTGGCAAAGTGACTGTTTAATGCCATCTGTAAAGACACTGTAGTCTTCAAACCAAGCAGAAATAGGACAAGCCTTATCGCCCACTAATGTTTACATTTCTGCCTCTCTTCCTAGCTGGGACGACATATATCTTCGGAAAAGGAGGGGCTCTCATCACATACACCTGGGCCCCCAACGAGCGGCCAAGCACCCGCGCAGACCGGCTAGCCGTGGGGTTCAGCACGCAGCAAAAGGATGCCATCTTGGTGCGGGTGGAGAGCACCCATGGGCTGGGAGACTTTCTTCAGCTGCACATTGTAAGGATGACTCTGGTTTCTAATGCTTAATTAATTCTTTGTTGTGCACCGGTGCCGCATGCCGAAAATAGAAGCTGTCAGCCAGTGGTACTCACAATTTTTACTTAAAAAAACTGTAAAAGTATCAATATTGCAATGTAGAAATACTCTGTTACGGCCTGGGCCACAGGGAAGTGGTCCAGGCACCTAGGCTGGTAATCCAGCCCTTGCAGCGTCGTAGGTTCGAGTCCCAATCCTGATGACCTTTGCTGCGTGTCACCCCCCATCTCTCTCCCTGTTTCCTGTCAGCCTACTGTGCACCTATCAATAAAGGCAGAAAAAGCCCAAAACATATATATAAAAAAGAAAATTCGGAGTAAAAGTAAAAGTCCGGAATTCAAAATTTACTTGAGTAAAAGTACAAAAAATGAAACTGAATGAAACTCTTTCAACAAGCTCACAATGTGTCACGATGCGACACATTGTGAGCGTGTAGATCGGCTGTTTTCAAAATACATCAGGATTAAGGGCTGACAGTGCTCAAAAACGTTCAATGTGTTGCTCCTGTGGTCGGATGCATATTGGCCCACTCATTAGCTGTGAACGTAAACACTTCTCTCCCACAGCACAGCCAGAGACCAGAGAAATAAGCGACTAATCAGCAGGGGTTAAATTAAGATTTGTTAGGAGGAGGGGGCTCTAGTAGGTCTGCTGTGCACACAGCGCTTCAGGGGGTGGACGGCTACTATAATTAGCTACAGTATTTACATGAAAAACTAAAAATGTTACTGGCACATTTATGTGCAGCCTCTTTATTTATGCTTTCGGTCAGATTCCAATAACTACAGTACAGTAGGCGTGCTTTGTATTTGATTACACTCCTCCTGGAGTGTAGGAGGAGGAACATTTCTGTCTATAAAAGCTACAGCAGAACCCTTTTTATCTGAGCCTCACTAATCAGAACATATGGTCAACTGAACAGGTTGCGTTTCTTTTTTTTTCCCTCTTCTTTTTCTTTCTTTCTTTTTTTGCAGCTGCAATGAAAATGTTATAGCTCCCATTAAAAGTGGGATGTGCCGACAGGCAGTGTTGGATCAGTGTGGTCGGATACTCAGCTGTTTATCTGATGAACTTTTGAACTTTTTTAAATAGAACCTTCATTCAATAACCCTCCGTGTTGATTGTAATCAGATTTCTGTACTATAGCACTTTGAACTGACATAATGTCAATGAAACATATCGTCGTTGTTGGAAACCGTGTATAGTGTCCAAAAAAACATTCATTTTGTATTTATCATTTTAAAAATGATTTAAAATAGTGCAAATGGCCGAACTTCAACTAAGCACACAACACCTCGCACAGCGAGGCGTTGTGTGCTTGTCACTAGTTTTGTACAACAATCTTGTATGATGAAGTATGGCTTTACGAAAAAACCTGTTGGATTTGAGAAACTACAAGGCTTCTGCCTGACAGAGACAATATAAAGTTATATTGTCTACTCGCTGTATTAGTACGGAAGTAAGTAAGCCTTGCCGAGCCGTCAAGCCCATAGGGCAGGAGGAGCATATCTCCTGTTTCTGTAGCATGAGGCATCTTGATGTACTGTACAAGTATACCCCCCGGAAATGACGCTAACAGTGATATATCAGTAAGAACATCTTGACCTTCACGCAATAGGAATATGGAAAATGGTAAACAAATCCATATTTTCAGCAAACATACAAATTCAGAACTTGGACAGTTCTATTTTTTTGTATAATTCTCTTTCGGTAAAGAGCACAACAAAAGCTTTGAGAGATGCTCATAGTTGAGTGCTGGTGGACCTACGTTTTAACTTTAATCTGCTGAAAGAATGTTCAGCCTACGCATTGCCTGCACATTGCTCTGTCTCTAAAACATCTCTAAAGACTGAATTAGCAATGGAAAATAGTGGGTAATTGTTCAAAGCATATTTGTTCATCATATGAGTATGCTCTATTGTTTAAACAAACTGTATTCTAGACGGTTTAGATTGTTAGTCACCCACAGCGCCCATTGAAGCTTCACTTATGATACCACTTCTGAACTTGACTGTACACTGGATCGTCTAATGCAGTGTGTCTCAAAGTGGGATCGCAGAAAGGTGCCGTTGGGGTCGCACATTGGCTACCGATTTTTTTTAAATCATGAAACGGGCAAAAGTTGGGTAATCTTGGCCAGCGTGAGTTAAAAAAAAAATACGATATATTTATATATTTTTTTGGCTTTTCTGCCTTTATTGATAGTTTACAGTGGAGATATAGACAGGAAACGGGGTGAGAGAGACGGGGAGTGACACGCAGCAAAGGTCGTCGGGATCGGGACTCGAATCCGCAACACGCTGTCAGGCATCAGAGCCTATGTGGCATGCGCCTGGACCGCTAGGCCAGCAGGCGCCCCGTCCGCGTGAGAGTTGATGTTAAACTCAGCCACGTGACTCCTCATACACACATCCAGCTCCAACCAACTGAGAACCAGCAGAGCAGCAACACAGGAACAAGACAACACACACACACACACACACACACACACACACACACACACACACACACACACACACACACACACACACACACACGCGCGCACACACGCACACGCGCACACACACACACACACACACACACACACACACACACACACACACACACACACACACACACACACACACACCTTGCACCTTGCAGAGGCACACAGAACTGATTTAGCTGTTCATAGTTATAAAGCAGGAATGAAGTTCAATATGAGTGGGTGGCTTAAAGGAGTTTTTGTATCTCAGAGAGCGAGAGGGTACAAATTCATGGATCGCCCTGAGACTGGGAGGTCGGGGGTTCGATTCCCCGGCCGGGTCATACCAAAGACTGAAAAAATGGGACCCAATGCCTCCCTGCTTGGCACTCAGCATCAAGGGTTGGATTGGGGGGGCTGATCACCATTACTGATTCCCAAGCGCGGCACGGCTGCAGCTCACCGCTCCAAGAGATGGGTCAAAGGCGGAGAACAAATTTCAAATCACAGCAATGTGTCTGACTAATAAATAAATGTATTTATACTCTCTTCGAGTTAAATTAACACTGGTAAATTAGCACTGGAGGGGTCACTGACTGTGTCAATGTGCCAGCAAACACAATAAGCCCCCGATTCGGCATTTGAGTCAACAAACCGTTCAATTTACGGCTCACGATCACGATGTAACATTACCGAGCGAGGAGGACACAGACAACCCGAAGCAAAGATAAAGATAAAGATTTTTGACTAAAATATGCTTCAGTTTACAAATGTGTGGACAGAAACACTTCTGCTGCATTTATTGATTGAGATTGACAGCAATATTATTCATTCATTTTAGATAGATAGGCCTACAAAACAATCACTGCTGTAATTTCATTTTCTAATACATATACATATAAGGCTAGCAATGTATGCTTTTATTTTAAGATATTCTTTATTTCCATTTTTAAGTTGCACTATAAATAAAGTCACCCATAAAATGGGGTTGTGGCATAGACATAGAGAACCCCTAATCTAATGTAATGTTATTTAAATTAGAATTATCTTGTAGCATTATTTATTTTGAAGTGGGAAGACTGTGTCTCTTGAAAAGCATCCTGTTAGACAGGCAAAGGAAAATAACATCATTACTTTAATATTATTAATGTTCTTGACAGATGAACCACATCTATACCTAATTCTTTTAATTCAAAATTACCATTTATGTTTTAAATATTTGATGCATGCAACCTCTATAGAATGACGCACATATGGCTGTTGGATCAGTGGAGCTGCTTTTGAGCTAATATGTTACTATTTGTGTAATAACTGTGCTGATTGTTTCAAGAGTCTCTGAACATAATCAGTGCTTGTGTGAAAGAAGAGGACAATTCCAGTTGATCTCATTTGCGATTCTAGAGAAAGTAGAACGCGACGCAAGCATAACAGACAACAAGTATCAATAAACATTTTGTCCCAGCCGTGATGGTCCACAAATAAATGACATTTAAATGTGGTTCCTGAGGCATCAAAGAAAAGAAATAACTCCTCTCCCTGCTACTGCATTATAAAATATCAACGGTTTGTTATCTGTAAGTAGACACAGGGTTCTGATCCAGGGACGAGCCTCCTTAAACACATCACACATGCGACTTGGTGGAACTCAGTAACTGTTTGTCAGCTGGCAGCAAACATGTCCCTTCTCAGGGGAAATCAGCCTTTTTAGCAGCGTGTAGCCCCGAGACAGATGTGCCGTGATGAAAACCAGAAGGGACATCTGTCAAACGGCCGTGACTGGTGTAATAATTCAACTCGAACCCCCTTTCCAAACCCTAGGCCTCCAAACAGTAGCACAATCTGTGGTTTACATACTCCATCATATATATACTGTACTGAGGATGGCTGTGGTGGTATGTTAACGCCCACAGGCTTTACAGTTTATTATTACGTATTTATCTTTTCATTCATATTCATTGTCGTATCTTTTTAAAGTGGGATACTTGCAAACAGACAACACAAAGCAATACAAAAACAGCAGTGGCACTGGCACATAACTAAACAACCACAACAAGTGGAGGTCGGTAGATTAATTGTGCATAATAGTTCCATGACAATTACAATATACTCATGCAGGTCATCCACATTTTATAGCACTTTGAATAGGCCTAAAGTAGTAGAATCGATTAATTCCCTGATTTCATCCCATAGACTATGATTACTAGGGGTGTAACGATATAGTAACTGTATCGAAATATCGTTTTTAACTAAAAAAAATCAAAGTATATCGAAATGGAAACAGCTAAAATCGAATCGTATCGTTTTATTTTGTACCGTATCGAATCGGCAATGCAAAGAATCGATTGAATCGATACTACCTACATGTGCATTGTATTTAACATTTTTAAGAAGAAAATATTTAAAGGAGGGGTTTAATTACTTTTCCTTTCCATATAGCTACACTGGTCTATCGATAAATGTGTGTAATCTCTGGGTTCATGTCAAAGCGCAGGTTTGTTAATATATAATGTCCATGTATTTGGCAGATAATCACTGTGTTTAATTATTTATATCCATAACAATACATGTTTCCCTTAAAAACGTGCACTATCCACACCTTTCACACAGATTTAATTTCTTTGCTAAATAGTTACTATATCGATTTTAAATCATTCAATCGAATCGTATCGTATCGCCATGAATAAACCAATATCGTCCATGTATCGTATCGTCAACCATGTATCGTGATATGTATCGAATCGCTATTAAAATGTATCGTTACACCCCTAATGATTACCTTTACCTTTATCAATACGACGCGACCAATACATAACTCTGTTTGTGTGTGTGTGTGTGTGTGTGTGTGTGTGTGTGTGTGTGCGCGTGTGTGTGTGTGTGTGTGTGTGTGTGTGTGTGTGTGTGTGTGTGTGTGTGAGGTCCTGCCCTAATGAATGTACATACTGTATGTGTACAGTATGTGATTGTTTTCCCTGTTTGCGTGTGTATGTGCATGCACAGCTGAGTCTGTCTGTTGTCCATATGTCTGGTAGCGTGGAGCAAAATGTTATCCCAGAACCTGCTGGTCTGGGCCTTGAGGCTGTGCTAGCGCTTGCCAGATGGTAGCTATGGTTGGGGTGGCTGAGGTCTTTGATAATCCTACAGGCTTTACTCCCATTTTGTCCTGTGTTTAGTATATTCTATGTGGATACCACTGATGCTCTGGGCTGTCCGTACGGTCCTCTGCAGCTCTTTGTGATTGAGGGGACTGCAGTTCCCATGCCAAGTTATGATGCATCCAGTCAGGATGTAGCACTTGCACAGCAAAGGTGTTCATTTATTACCCTTATGGCAACGTTTTACACTTTCAGAGGTGGATGAACTTCTGTAGTTTACATCACTGCTTCTTTATATTCTCAAGATATTCTCAGCAAAACAACAATTGCAAATGGTGCATTTATTTAGTGCCGTTCTTCAATGGGCTATACAAACTGCATTACCTTCACACATTCACACACTAAGCAGGTACCGACCTGCTCATTGGAAGCACTGGCGTTAAGTGTCTTAATCAAGGACACTTTGACACGGAGCTAGAGATCGAACAAGAAGAACCTTCAGATTGCAATACGGCCACTCTAACTCCTGAATGTCATTACCTCCTGCAGAGCTTTCTGATTGAAATGTGATAAGACCAGACCAGAGTCTTGCTGTCAGATGCTGCTGTTTCCAGTATTCAGATTAACATTAAGATTAAATGGATAACAGACATGCCCTGGTGGCTCACCTTTTACAGACCTAATTGATTGAAGTCTAATTGATTGGACACTTACATGAAGCCTCTCTTCACTGAATGATCTGATAAAGTAGAAATGCCCTAAAATAAATGTAATCAGTAAAAGGAAATATGTTATGGTATGTTCACACCGTTCTCTATTCGTTCTCCTTTTCGTTTGGACTCCAACAGAGTCTAGACGTTCAAATTGAACTTAAAACCGTGAGCTTGTGAACTGGTCTTGACAAGCTTAGTGAAGACTTGTTACTGCTTCCAATCCACCACAGACAAGGGCATGCTTTGAAACTGAAAGGCAGAGAACAAAATAAATCTCAAGTTTAGTGAGGTGGTGAGTGCAGTTGACAAAAGTATAGCATTTGCTATGACATGCACGACACGTCATGTATGATCATGTATGATGAACAAATTTCCAAATCAGTTTTGCATTTCATCACTGTCCAGCAGAAACCTTGTATCTCCAAGTTTCAAATTTGCTATTTTCTTCATAAATGAAAGCCCTGCCTCATCATATAAGAATGTTGCACAAAACTAGTGAAAAAAAGCAGATCTACAAGCGTGCTTGTAGATCGTCTATTTTCATTATTCGGAAACCTTTATTTTTAATTTTTTTTATGATGAATATAAACAGTTTTAGACATACAAGGCTTCCACCCGACAACAGCGATTTTCTTTTTCTGGTTAAGTGGGCTGTGTTCGATAAAATCCAAGGCACATATCAATGTAAACTAAAATAGCTGTTAAACAGGCAACACATTTAGCCCAGCAAATGCTGGGAGCTGTTAACAACAACAAAAGGCAATGCAGTAAAAAACGCTCTCCATCCTATTCCTAGTTAATTGGCGATGCAAGTTAACTACACAGCAGGCATCCCTGTGCCTCACTGAAGTTCTTTTGATATGGACTAATTTAAGTAGTACTATAATTTTCAAATTTGCAAAATTGGCCTGCTAGCAATAAATGTAGTGTAGGCCATTATCTGCATGGTTGAAAATATGTTTGCACAAAATACCACTGAATCTTGTTGATGATGTCAGTCATGTATGATAGTCAGACAAGAGTTTGAAGACATCCATCTGAAGGCAAAAAAGTCTTGTTGTCAGTGGTCAGTGTCAGATTATGCCCAAATGTTATGCCGGGAATTGGTGTTTGTTGCCACAAATTAGCGCTGTTAGGTGTAGTTATTCGCACTGAGCTGGATTAGAACCTCAGTCTCCTACTCGCCAGACTGACACACACCATATCGTTCCGAAAGGGTTGAGCCCTAGGGCTGTTGTGGGCCGGGTCTTGGCTGGGTGCTACAATCACCCCCTGATCTTTGGAGCGCGTCTTCGTGCTTCAGAATTCACGCCGCCGCAAACACCGTCCTTCATGTCCCTCGCGCGAGGATCTCGCGCTCCTCGTCCTGCCGCATATGCCAGAATGTGATTTACTGGCTGGGGGCTGCAGGGGCATAGCCTCGCGTTGCCAGACCGCCTCATCCACCCCCCTGGTTCACTGTTTATATGAGTGATGTCATGTCACGCCAGAACTTTATACAGTTTACAGTTTAGGCATTTAGCAGATGCTTTTAATCCAAAGCAACTTACAATAAGCAGGTAATATATCACTATAATAAGCTAAACAACAATATAACAAATGCATAGGAATATCAATCTAGAAAAACAATAGGTAGACCATGTACCTAATCAGTAAAAAATGTTTCTAAGCCCTAAAATGCTAACTAGCTCCATGTATGGTCAGTGAGTGTTACAGTAGTGGTATGGGTTTGGGTGGAGTCTGAAGAGGTGCGTCTTCAGTCCAGAGGTGCGTCTTCAGTCCAGAGGTGCGTCTTCAGTCCAGAGGTGCGTCTTCAGCGAAAAAGAGATGAAGAAGAAAGCGAGAGGGAGGGACTAGAGCTCGATCAGTGAGAGGGAGACAGAGGGACTGAGGGAGAGAGGGCGGACGAGTGAGAGGGGGATGGTGGGAGAGAGAGAGCCTATTTCATGCACACAATAACCCAGCCAATGCTGGTTACCAGAATCTGTTTGTTTATTTGAAGCCTCACTCCTCTATGCACAATAACATTGGCAAAGCTGGGCAAGCTGATAATGCGTCAGAAAGCACCTTGTTTTGTTCTTGTATTTGTGTGTGTGTGTGTGTGTGTGTGTGTGTGTGTGTGTGTGTGTGTGTGTGTGTGTGTGTGTGTGTGTGTGTGTGTGTGTGTGTGTGTGTGTGTGTGTGTGTGTGTGCGTGCGCTCAGTGGGATGAAGTTGTACAGTACCTTGCTATCCATCAGTTGTAGAAAAGTGCTAAAATGAGACAAAAGACGAAATGTAAGACTTAAGCTGTGTCTGTTTCTGAGTCACAAAAAGAAAATCCTTGAATTATCGACTGAAAAACACCTAATGGACTACAGTACTTCTTTCCAAAATAGACCATGTCTAGTGTTTGAAAAGTGGCCTTGATAGCTAAATTAATCTATTATCCTTTCTGGGTGCATTGTATTTAGCCCTTTTTGTGGGCCATCTAATCGATCAGTAATCTAATCTCATTTAACAGACTGAGTGTAGAGTTAGTGTAGAGTTACATACTGTACAGCAGGTGCACTAAAGCTTGTGCTGATCTTATTTGGTGCTGCCCATTTGATACAGTTTATGATATGACAACCACAGAAGGTAGGAGGAGGATTGTCATGGTTATTTTAGAATGAGTTTGATTCCAGTGAACACAATTGGTCTTGTTTGCTGGAGGGAAGCTGGATGGGGAGAGCATTATTTGTCACTGCTCTAGCAACTCCTACAGGTTGGTTAAGGGCACCTGGCCTACTGGTCTAGGCACATACCACATAGGCATTGCCACATTGGCCAGGTTTCCCAAAGCGATTTTTGCCCATCGTAGCTCACGCATGGTCGTAGAGACCAAGCCCCGACCGTCATGTTCCCGTGTTTACATGGGTTGGAGCAGAGCAACTTATTTAGCCCCCTACAACTACACCATCATTCAGATTTCACAAACTAAGTGCTTAATAAGGTCTCACTCCTGTCTAAATACGGTACGGCATTATATAATTACCCGTATCCTCCGTGTTCTTTAATAGGTAGCCTTTTTATCCCATCACTTTCTGTTTTCCCATGTATTTCCTGGTGTTCCCCATGCGCACCAACCCCATTGAGATAAACAGACAGTGATCGGATAAAAAGGCTTCTTATTAAAGAACACGGAGGATACGGGTAATTATAGAACGCCGTACCGTATTTAGACAGGTGTGAGACTTTATTAAGCACTTAGTTTGTGAAATCTGAATGATGGTGTAGTTGTAGGGGGCTAAATAAGTCACTCTGCCCGAAACCGATGTAAACACGGGAACATGACGGTCGGGGCTTGGTCTCTACGACCATGTGTGAGCTACGATGGGCTAAAATCGCTTTGGGAAACCTGGCCAATGGTATTGATGCCTGACAGCGTCGCCGGTTCGATTTCCGAACAATTGCCGCATGTCACTCCCCATCTCTCCCCCCATTTCCTGTCAGTCTACTGTCCTATCGAATAAAGGCATAAAAGCCCCAAAAAAAATCTAAAAAAAGAAAAGAACCAGTAGTGATTCCATGTATTGGAGGAGGCATGTGGTTTCAACACCATTCCTATTGGACCAACCTGTAAGGGTCAGCAGTGACAAGATTACATGAGTGTTTGGGGAAATCAGGGAATTAGCACAACGAGAGAAAAGTGGATGTGTTGGATATGGAAATGTTTTGTTTTCTTTTGGTTTTTATCGTCACCTTGGTTTGAAACTCAAGGCAAACCGCCTTTGCCTTGACTAGTGTGAATGCTCACAAAGTGACTCAAAAATTCACCACCATCTGCTGAGTGTCATGGCCCTGCAGTAAAATGTGGTAATTGCCATCATATTGTTATTGCTGTTTCTCAGGAATAAAAAGACCTTGGAAGGATTATTAGGTTGCTTATTTTCTGCTTTATACAGTATGAGCTTCCTGGTAATAGATAAAGAAGTGCAGATGGCATATATGTACACTGGTCAATCTCTAAAGCCTGCCTCAAGGCAGACTTGATAAGGAAGAAGCAAAATGATATATGAGTATTATCTACTGGGACTTATGGTTTTGGACAGTGTGAGGGAAATCACATAAGGATTCTTGTAAAGGTTCATTGGGTTTTCAGATGAGCTGTTACAGAACTAAACTGACCTAAATCGACAGCTTTGCTTGGCGTTTATTCAACGCTGCAAGAGGATGAATAATTGCAGTCTGAGTTAATCTCAAGAGTTTATATTAGTATATGAAGTGCATAAATATTCTAAATTACCATCAGTCATAATTGTGATTTTCTTTTTTCTTTTTTTACTCACAAAAGGCCTGTATCATTAATATAAACTCATGTAATTAATACATAACTACCGAACATGAAAGTTTTATAGAATACTATATGGCCATTATAATAATAATCAAGTTCCAGAGATGTACTGTAACTCCGTTCAAAACAGTGAAACGGGATGTTCATGGTCTAATGGGACTTTTATCACCCTTGGATCTGCATCAGCTGGTATCTTAACGATTGTAACAAGAAGGTTAACTAGTGTTTAATGAGTGGCATCTGGTGGACAACCTACTGTTTTTTTTGTATTCTATGAAAATGCAAAAATGATTTGCATGATAAGACAATACAAGTAATGTCTTCAGATTGCATCAAATGAAATGACACAAAAGAAATCCTAGTTTTCTGAGCGCTACACTATCTCTCTGCATTTGATGTATGTGTTTACCAAAAGTCACCATGTTCAGAGATCATGAGAAATGTTAGTGATTAGTTAATATTATGGAAAGTACTAACATCTGAGGCTCAACGGCTGTCAGTATCACACTCTACAGTCAGGTCATTTTATATACTGTATATATATAAGGTCAGATCAGGGATTTTACAGCAAAGTCTTACGGGAACACTCAGATGTTTTCAATAAAAATCTCTAAAGCTGCCCGCTGGCTACTGCTGTCATCGTGGTGTGATGTGTTGCAAAGAGGGAATTATGGAACAATCCAAGGCCGTTGGACATGGCTCAATAGGGATTTTGATATACAGTACATTTCCTTTTATCAGTTTTATTGGTGTGTAACACTGTTTGTATCGGATTCATTGAGCAAAGTGCTCTACAGAATTCATACCAAATCTTTTCTCTACCTCCCAGACAGCCGTCTAACAGTAATTGCCCAATCTTTGTTCTATTTAAATAAGGCTTTTATCTTTTCCACACCTCGTCTTTCCATTCCCTATCTAATTTCTCTTTGGATGGCTGTCCGACCACCCTTCAAATTTCATTTCAAACTGCAGTACTGACTGTTGTTTCGGTCTCTCTGTTCATATCATTCACAGTCCCACTCGATTGTCGGGGCAAATATGGCTGAAGTTTGCTGTGTCTTACAATAACTGATGTGCATTGTGATTGTATTCCATTTCTGGTCGTCTTGCCTCGTTAATAGGAGCACCACATCTTTTGGAATCAGCGTTAGCCCTCTGCCCTTTGTGTGACCTCTGTCTTTGAGCCTTTGTCAAAGCTAGGTTGAGACAGAAGACGGCTGTCCACAAAGAAAGTATTGGATAGAGTAGCCGTTAAACGGGCAGCACAATTAGACCAGCAAATCGTTGTTGTCAGGTGGAAACCCTGGAATGTCCAAAACCGTTTGTTTTGTATTTATCATTTAAAAAATGTACAGTAATTTAAAATAGTGAAAATCTGCTATTTTCACTTGTTTTGTGCGACAGTCTTGTATGATGAAGCAAGGCTTTACTTTATGAAAAAACATACAAATTTGTCACTTACAAAATGCTGGGAGCTGTTAACAACAACACAAGGCAATGCAGTAAAAAACGCTCTCCATCCAAACAAATCAAGTAACACATTAAATAAAATCAAACTTTATTTACAAAGCACAACAAAACAACAATGAGAAAGTATGCAAGTGCAACAACAACAAAGTCACACATCACATACTACAAACGGATCAAGACATACGCTTAAGTGTGATTAAATGCTAAATAATAAAAGTGTGTTTTAAGAAGGGATTTAAAAGCCTCGATAGAATTAGCCCTTCTAATAAAGAAGGGCAGGCTGTTCCAAAGCCTAAGAGCGGCAGCAGCAAAGGTGCGGTCACCCCTACTCCACAGCCCGATATTATTGGGAACCTAAATGGAACTGGTTGACTGACCTCAGTGCTCTGAGTGGGTGTAGGGATCAAGAGTTCAGGCAGGTATAAGGGGGCCAGGCCGTGCAAGGTTTTGTAAGTAAATAAAAGAAGCTTAAACTCGTTTCTGAAATTGACAGGGAGCCAGTACACCATATAACCATATAATGATTACTAGACTACAATTAAAATGGAAGACATGAACAATTTGTAAAAATGTAAAATATTACAAGGCCTGAATCTCCTCTTGCCGAACACATATTTATCTTAAACATCCCGTACAGCAGTGCATGCAGGGAAGTTACAGGTGGTCCAGCCAACACTGCTACAGCTGGCTAGAGCGGCACCCTGTGCAGCATGCAGGAACCAAGGATAACGGGCCTGTGGAGGGAGGCAGGGAAGACGTTTCCCCTTAATACACAAATGCATTTTACATTAAGTACATTAAGTTTACATTAAGGGGACAGTGTCATGCTTTGGATGTGCCTTTCAATGACTGTAGTTGATTGTTATCATAATCCATTGAACTAATTGTAGGCTATTTATTTTATTTAGAAATAATAATAAAGTACACACAACAAATAGAGAAGCACAGCAATAACCTGAAGTAAACCACACAAACAAAACAAAATCAGACACCGGCAAGAACACCGAAACAACCTGACGACAACAGTCTGCCTTCCTCAGTGTGCCTAATTCCCATGATTCATTTAGCATGCAAGTACAGGGCTGGCATGCTGATATGGACCATGGTCATTACATCATCCTGACTCATATTTTCGAGATCGATGTTTGTGTGTAAACACAGACAATGTCACGACCAAAACCAATTTTGACAGATTTAAAATACATTTTACCCCAGTGACGTCCCTTTCCAGCAGAGATTTGGTGCTGCTAACACTTAAGATTTGACTGTAGATTTAGTATATGTATATGATTTTAATTACAAGCCGGAACATGTGCAGGTTTCTAATCAAGAGGAAATAAAATGGTCTGAATTAGTCACAGTAGATGGAGACAGTGAGACGGCATAAAATGGACGCAGCTAGTCAGATACGGTGTCTATGATAATAAGGCTCAGGTCCCCAGCACATTTTGCAGTGCTGAAATTGAACAGCATAGCCGAAAACAGAAGCCACTATTGCTGTATGTTTCCCTTCAGCTGTGTGTTTTCCTGTATTTTAAGTTTCGAGGTATCCTTTTTTTTCCCACTCTCAAATTTATTCAGATGTTTTTAGCCATGGCCCACGGCTGTGGGAATGCACAGTGCTGTGCATCAAAAGAGTAGCTGCAGGTTGCCGAAATCTAAGAACCCCCTCACACTCACTCTCCAGCTCAAGTAGGAAGCCAGCTGCTCCCAGGAAATGCCTCTCGCAGAGCTAATGCCCTCTGTCAAAACAACTAGGTAGGAGGCTGGGTAGCCGTGACAGAATGTGCCAGACTAGCTTAATGTACCAAAACACATGGATATTGAAGTAGTACCCAGGAAAGAGAAAACTGCAAAAGGCCGGGCACTTGTTTATTCAAGCTTTTAGCAGAGTGAAGAGGGTCTGCTTTGAGTCAGCAGTCAACCAGGTGGATTGGAGCCATATTGCGATTCCACTGTGAAGCTGAGTCAGCACAATGAGGACAGGCCTACATTTTAGCATAAGGAAACCCTGTGGCCTCCTCCTTGGTCTAATGGCCCCAGTGCTCCGTTATGCCTTATGAATACTAAATATGGACAGAGCCCTATGCTCTCTTTTCAGCATCAACCGTGACAATGGATGGTCTGCTTTTGTTGCAAATAGCTGGTTGAGAGACAGTTGTTCATTGTTTTGTACAATATTCAACTAAGAATTATCTGCATTAGAAATGGACTGGATATGAGCCGCCCACACTTTGGGCGGCCACAGCTGATTATACCAGCCGTGGCTCATGCATTATGCACAAAGTGCACATTTGTACCAAATCTCTTCCCGTGGTTGCTACTTCCATCATGAAAGCCATAAGAAAATCAAGCAATGCAATATTGCAATATTCCCAAAAAACCATGCACTCTTTAGGAGTGTCATTATGCCTGCAGCTGCCCTGTGGCTGCCCTAACAAATGGTGCCAGGATAACCGATGATCACCTTTTGGTGTTCAGGGCATTTAGGCCGGGCCTGCGTTGCTCAAATGACCCCCCTCTGTTGACCTCCTGGTTGAACAAAACAGGGGCCGTCTAATCCAGTAAAGCAGTTGAGGTCGAAAGCCAAATTAAGAGGTGGTGCGCTGGGAGTGTTTCGACGAGCGAAGTGAAGCCGAGCATGGCGACGGCAGCGTGTAGCATCACCCCCGGTTACACGGGCACTGTTGGGAGAGAGAGCACTCCCTCCGTAGAAGTCAAAAGGTGCCATCTGTGGCCTAGAAAGTGATTAATGAGACTCCGCAGGTCTCCGAGAGCAACCGACGGTGCCAGTGTTTTTAATACCGAACACCTGCCAACGCCATTTTACTGTCAGCCCCGAATAAAAGGGCAGTGTGGGATTTTGGAGGCAGAGATAACGGGATGACAGTAAGGCACTGAGGCCAGGTTTACACAGCCGCTGTCACAGGCGAGAGAGATGTGTTTTCGTCTGCACGGTTTAGGTAATGCTTTCTGCGTGCGCTCCCCACTGAATACAGTCCTCACGTCCGTACCATCCTGCTTTGTTCACTTCACTTACATTTTCCCTTGCCTCGATTAACAGCTTATCGTCGTTGTCGGGTGGAAACCTTGTATGTCCAAGACCGTTCGTTTTGTATTTATCATTTTAAAAATGAACTAAACTAGTGAAAATAGCAGATCTACAAGCACACAACGCCTCGCACCGCGAGGCGTTGTGTGCTTGTAGATCGGCTGTTTTCACTACTTTTGTGCGACAGCCTTGTATGATGAAGCAGGGCTTTACTTAATGAAAAAACATACAAACTTGAAACTTGGAGATACAAGGTTTCTGCCCGACAGTGACGTTATGCTTCTCTCTACCAGTCTCATGTCTGACATTTCCTATCCTGGCACTTTACTCTTGATCGTTCACAGATCACACAAATGTCGTCTAGGCATTTTGGATACACATTAGCCCTTGTTTACTTTATATGCTGCTGTAGACACCGGATAAAAAGCATCAGTTGAATGCCTGAGTTTCTAATCTTGCTGTTAATTCAATGCTATGAATGATGAACAACCTGGTTACATAACATGGCTCCTACTCGGCTTAGGTTAGTCTACCTCCTCTTACATTACCTTACCCTACAGTGCTATACCTCACCTCACTCTAATCCTTTCATCTCATCTCATTTGATCATATATCATTACCTTTCATCGTATTTCATTTTTAATCTCACTGTAGCTCCTCTTATCTCATCCCCACCCAACATTCTGCCTCTTCAAGGTAATGACAATGTGAAGCTAATTATTGTCATCTGTTTGGCACTAGGATGCAAATTATTACCAAGAAGCCAGGACACAAAATATTAAATAACACTAATGTGTTGTTAATTTCCTTGGAACTCACTGGAAGATAGACAACCAGTATTAACAGACAACTATTTATGTCATGTATTTAAGTTCTCATTGAAAGATGATACAATTGTGAAGACATTTACCATGTATTTATTCTTACATCCCTGGAACATGAAAATGTTATTATAACATAAGTTGAAGCATTTGAATCATTTGAAGGGACTATCAGAGTTGAATGCACAAAAAGAACGTCCCTGTTCTCTCTCAAAATAGCTCTCATGACCAAACAAGAAGAGAAAAGAGAGTACATAAAAAAAGCAGAATCAGAAGCATGGGATTACAGTAGTTCTTTATGGTAAACTCACCTTACCTGAAGTTCATCATTTGGTATCTGTAACAATATATTGTGTAAAAGCAGGGCTTATGTCAATTCAATACACTTTTGTAAGTAACTCTTTGCTCTCAGTAATTTAAAAAGTTGCCACTTTTTACAGAGTTTTGAGCAAAGGCAGCAACACACACACACACACACACACACACACACGCACACACACACGCACACACGCACACACGCACACACGCACACACGCACGCACACACACACACACACACACACACACACACACCCTGAGGATTGGCTGGGGAAGCAGCTCTGACCTTTCAAAGAATTGCTGGCGGTCAACGAGGAGAGGAAGGAGAAATGAGAGAAAGACAGATAGAAGAACTTGGTCGACCAAAGGGGAAACAGCAGGACTCTGTCAACAGTCATCCACATCAAGGAATCGGAGTTATTTGCCTCCTTGGGAGGACAATCCCAAAGAAGGAAGGAAACTATAGACCCCTGTATCCCAAACAGTGGGTCGGGACCATAGAGTATATATCTAACATATAATTCTCCAGGTCAGTCAGTAGGTCAGTCAGTCAGTCAGTCAGTCAGTCAGTAAATGCTTTTCCACTACAAACCACCCACCAACAGGGGGTGGTGACGTGCGGACTGAAGTTGCAGTGTCTCTCTCTCTCTCTCTCTCTCTCTCTCTCTCTCTCTCTCATATATGTGGTTTGCCTGCATGCACGGGTCACTAATGCACCGGGTGCATTTGATGTGTGTCTTATCTTCCGACGGGTATGGCAAGCGCATACATCCCCATATTCTATTCACCTAATTTAGCTGTTAAATTATTTGTATCCATCAAAAAAATATACACTCCTCCATGGGTTGCTCCTTACATTATGATGCTCCCACATTCTCACACACGCACCAGTTACAGTTAATTTCTCCATAACCCACACTCTGCACATATATTGGAGCACATATCTTCAAACGGGTAAGGTCTAGTATATATATAATAGAGAGCGGACCAGTCCCGCCCCCAGCTATCATTTCAATGTAAGTGCTCAGTGGCGTTTTGAAGCATGCGGAAGTAGCTGAATTCCAGTGCATTGTGGGTGAATCCAGGTGCATTCTGGGGGAAATTGGTCTCTACCTAGAGACCAAAATGTTTGACGTTGAGACGTAATGACGTCACGAACGACGTCGACGTCCATTGAACCCTATTGTAGACCCCAGCGGCGAGCTCTTATGCTCGTGCATGTATGTTTCACCTCGCCTGAAATTCCAACTTTGGCCAGTAGGGCGGCCGCTTCAACGTTTACAAGCCGTTCTGGGGGCTTTGTCGGGACTCGGGACCTAGGGGTCTTTGGGTCGCGGAACAATTGTTCTGGGTTGCGAGTAAATATCTTTTTTAAATAAAATGGAAAAAAATCTATAATCTATAATCACAAATAAATACATATTTTTTAAGAAGTAGTGAATAGTAGGCATACAAGTTCACAGTATAGATCTGCTATTTTCACTAGTTTGAGTCCCAGGCAAACATATAATTTCTCTTTTGGGTCTTAAAAGTTAAAAAGTGTGGGAACCATGTATAGACCATTCCACACAAAGTGGCTTTATTGTCTCACCAGGCCTGCAGCAGCCATAACAGCAACCTTCTCTTATTTAACCTTTATCTTCCACGCAGTTAGAGCCTGCAGCTTTTTTTGTTTTTGCTTTTTTTAAAGCGTAATACGTCCAAAGAATATATTAACCATCCAATCTGTTACCCAAATGTGACGTACTCACACATTTAAGAGACATTGGAGCACAGAGTGTGTCCGTAATTATAGCCAACTGAGACCAAGTGCTCTTTGGAGAGGGTTATCAAAATTCTAGGTTGTCTTATTGAAAGAGAAAAACATCATGATAACTACTTAATAGAGGAGCAAGACTGTTAAAGTGTTAAAATGTCAGGACTTATGGGACCTTCCAGCCTTTTCAAAGTGTCATTTGTTTTCATTTTATTATTTTATTCAAAAGAGGATATCTTTTAAAACAGATCTCTTCTACTGTGCGATAGCTTGCCCATTCGCTCACTCTTGCTTTCTCTGTTGTCTCTCTCCTTGTCTTTCACCTGCAGGATCAAGGAAAGATTGGCGTCATCTTCAACGTGGGAACAGATGATATCACCATCGATGAGCCTGCGATCATTGTAAATGATGGCAAGTACCACGTTGTGCGCTTCACGCGCAGCGGTGGCAACGCCACTCTCCAGGTGGACAATCAGCCGGTCATAGAGCGCTATCCACCAGGTAAGCTCAGTGAGGAACTGT